>NW_025927615.1:1324292-1655365 GCF_022837055.1 Prionailurus viverrinus
CTCTTGAATACATATCATAGGAAGCCTGTGCATTCTGTCATAAGTGGAACTGCAGCTCATACCATTTAGTGAAAATTAAAGCGATGATGAAGACCTCATCATTAAAGTATTGCAACGAGAGTATGTGAACATACAGAGAGATACAATAGAAGCAAAAGTCCAAAGGTAAACCGACTGCAAAACTTATGGGAATATAGACTATTGGAAAAGGAGATACCCCAATGCCAGCTTTCAGACACCTGGGCAATATGTGAAAACGTGGGGGAAAAAAAAAGTAGTCCTTACTTCAAAAGCAACATTAGCATTAGACACAAAGAGATCATGATGGAAGGTTTAGGGAGAAACCATATGATTTCATGGTGCTGTACCCATGGTCCTGTACCCTCAATCTCATCAAAGTATACCCTTTAACTTGAGGTTTGTTAGATGTAATTATACCTCATTAAAGAGAGTTTCAAAACATAAAATAATAGAAGCAAATGTGGGAAAGTTACTTTCCAATCCTGAAGTGCATGTGTGATATGAGTCTGTCTTCTCATGTCTCAAAAATCCAAAATCATAAGACTTTTAAAAAATTAATAATAGCAAAATAAGAGGACCCTGAGCTCACCCTGTCCCATGTTTTCAACTGCATAACATCCACATCCAAGTCCATGAACCAAAGAGCGATCCAAAGACTGGCAGAACAAACTCCACACCGAAGTAGAGAGAAGCTGCATCAGAAAGGTTAGGAATGTCAGAAAGGTGGAGGCTGTCTGCCTGCAGAAGGGGCAGAAAAAGTGAGCCCCACACCAGGGAGGTCATACAGGAAAGACTAATCTCCATAACATTGGGCATTAGAACTTAGAGGGGCTGAATGCCTTTGTGTTCATACACAGGAGCTTTGGAGGTCCAATGACCCAGCACTGGGAGATCCAGGAGGATTAGTGATAGCCAGATCCCTGCGTGTGTAGAGAGGCAATGTAAACATGGCATGTTGCACAATGCTGAGGGAACAGGAGACAGATGTATTCATGCTGATTCCGGAGTGTGTTGGAGGACTTCTCCAACAACGAGGGAGCTCACAGGCACTATTCTTCTCCCCCAGCCTCCCAGAATAAGCATAGAAGCACCCACAAGAGGGTGAGGCTGCACAGACACTTGCTAACTAACCCATTATCAGTGTGCTAGTCCCAAGGGTTCACTAGGGGACTCACCAAACCAAGCCTGCTGGTCTCAGGCCAAACATTTTTCAAACCACAAGGGCACCCTGTCTGACAAGCTGCATGCATAGCTGCCACAACATGCTGTGCGCGTCTGCACCTCACCCAGCTGTACATATCCATGCACCCTCATCTGTCTCACTAAGCCACATGTCCCCAGGCACAGACATGCTCTGTGCATATCCTCAAGCCCCTAGCTTCTACTGCTGGTCCACAGCCCCCAGCCAACAAGGAACATAGGGAAATCTGGCATAGGACTTGTAGCCCTGTGAAATTTTGCTAACACTCCTGCCCTGTGCCCAAGTTATCCAGCAGGCCTACCACCCCACAGCTGGCCTGCCTGGGTCCCACTAAAACCAATGAGACGAAGCACAGCCCACAACAGCATGCAATCAGTGCAGACACCTGCACTAAAAGGAAAAGTAACCCAGACACAACAGCAGGCTGTGAACAGTACCCATACGATAGCCTCCTGAAGGTCCGGTCCTATAAATGGAGACGTGCACTGTTGAGTTCTCCAGGACCTCTTCTTCATAACGTTATTAGTTTCAAGAGCAGAAGGTACAGCTGACTTTCTTAACACAGAGAAACAGAGACAGAGAAAAAGACAAAATGGACACACAGAGATGTTTTTCCACAATGAAAGACCTAGTGAAAGTCACAACCAGAGATCTAAGCCAAAGAGATGTAGGTAACATACCTGATACAGATTTGAAAGCAATGATCATAAGGATACTCATTAGAGTTGTGAAATGAGTAGAAGAGTGAGACCCCTGACTAGAGATAAGAAATAGTACAGTAGACATTGATGACACAATAAAAGAGAGACACGCTTGCTGGAACTAACAAAGGGATGGAAGAAGCAGAGGAGCAAACCAGTGACATCAAAGACTGAGTAATGGAAATGAATCACATTGAACCAAAGAGAGAGAACAGAATTCTGCAACGTGAGATGAGACTAAGGGAACTCAGTGACTGCAGCAAAGATAACAATATTGATATTGTAGGAGTCGCAGAAGAAAGAGAAAAGGGGGCAGAAAATTTATTTGTGGAAACAATAGCTGAAAAATGCCCTAATTGGGGGAGGAAACAAACGTCCACATCCGGGAGGCTAGAGAATTCACATCGAAATGAAGAAAATCAGGCCAACATGCAGACATATTGTAAGCAAACTTGCAAATTACAGTGACAATAAAGAAAAACTCTTAAATGCAGCAACACAAAGAGACCTTCACTTAGAAGGGAAGACCCATAAGGCTAGCTACCAGATTTCTGAACAGATACTTGGCAAGCGAGAAGCAAGTGACATCACATATTCAAAGTGCTGAATGGAAAAATTAGCAGCCAAGAATACTCTATCCAACAAGTCTATCATTCAGAATGGAAGTAGACACAGACTTTCCCAAACAAAAACTGAAGGTGTTTGTACCACTAAACCAGTCCTGCAAGAAATATGAAGAGGGACTCTTTGAGTGGAAAGGAGAGACCAAAAGTGACACTATAGACGTAAAAGACACAAATCAAGTAAAACATGAATATTTTTGTAAAAAATAGTTAAGGAACTCACAGATATGGATTTGAAATATAATAACATCTACCAAAAACTTAGGGAGGAGAAAATAATGGGTTCCAAGGTAAATGACCATCAGCTTAATACAAACTGCTAAATGCAGAAGAGGTTATATACATAACCCAGCAGTAACCATATATCAGAATCCAGTCACAAATATGCTAAGAATAAAGATAAATAAATTAAAATACTTCACTAAAGAAAATAAGCAAAACATGAAAGACAGACAAGAAAGGATTGGAGAAAATCATTAGAAACCACAAGAAAACAGGTAATATAATGGCAATACATACATACATACATACATACATACATACATACATAGCAATCATTTCTTTGAAGGTAAATGGAATGAACGCTCCAATCTAGAGACATAGGGTGTAAGAACAGATGAAAAAAAAAACTAGAGTAACAATACTTGTATCAGAAAAAATACACTTAAAGTACATAACAAGAGACAGAGGAGGACGTTATATAACAGTAAAGGGTACAGTCCAAAAGGAGATATAACAACTATAAATATATCCCACAATTAAGTGGGATTTATTCCCAAGCTGCAAGGGTGGTTCAGTATTTGCCAATCAATCAATGTGATACAATATAACAACAGGAGAAAGGACAAGAACCATATGATCGGGGCACCTGGGTGGCTCAATCCTTTAGCAGTCCGACATCAGCTCAGGACATGACCCCATGCCTCGTGAGTTCAAGTCCCACATCGGACTCTGTGCTGAAAGCTCAGAGCCAAGAGCCTCCATCGAACTCTGTGTCTCCCACTCTCTTTCTGCCCCTTCCCTGCTCACACTCTGTCTCTCTCAAAATTAATAAACGTTAAAAGAAAAGAACCATACGGTCATTTCAATACATGAAGAAAAAGCACTTGACATACTACAACATCCATTCATGATTATAACCCCCCAAAGTAGGTTTACAGGGAACATACATCAATGCAATAAATGTTTTCTATGAAAACCCTGCAGCTATAATCAACCTTAATGGAGAAAATCTGAGAGCTTTTCCTATAAGGTCAGGGAAAACACAAGGATGTTTACCCTTACCACTTTTAATAAACATAGCATTGGAAGTCCAAGGTACAGCCGGCAGATAAATCAAACAAAACGAAACGAAAGAAAACAACATAAAGTAAATTAAAGTAAAAGAAAAGAAAAGAAAAAAAAGAAAAGAGAAAAGAAAAGAAAAGAAAAGAAAAGAAAAGAAAAGAAAAGAAAAGAAAAGAAAAACTAATCCAAATCTGGAAGTAGTGAATCTTTCACACTTTGCAGATTACATGACATTATATATAGAAAACCCTAAAGAGTCCACCCAATAACTTCTAGAAGTGATAAATGAATACAGCAATGTCACCGGATACAAAATCATTGTACAGAAATCTGTTGCCTTTCTAGACAATAACGAAGCAGTAGAGAGAGAAATTAAGAAAACAGTCCCATTTACAGTTGTACACCAAATAATAAGGTATCTATGAATAAATCTATCCAAGCTGGTGAGCGACCTATACTCTGAAAATTATAAAACAGTGATGAAAGAAATACAAGATGACACAAAAAAATGGAAGGATATTCCATACTCATGGATCGGAAGTACAAATTTCATGGAAATGTCTATACTTCCCACAGCAACTGACACAACTAATGCCATCGCCATCAAAATAGCAACAACATTTTTCATAGAACTAGAACGGTCCTAAAATTTGTACAGAACCACAAAAGACCCAAATCTTCAGAGTAAACAACCTTTATGTGAAGTGATAATTATGGATGGAACTATGCCTCTGGATCTTCTGCTCCAAAACACAGTAGTCAGCCTAAGCATTTGTACAAACGTTAGACATATCCCACCCAAGGATCATTCTACAAAATACATTCTACAAACGTACCCTCAAAACTTTGCAGATTATGAAAAATAAGGAAAAATCTAAAAATCGCCATGGCCAAGTGAAGCCGAAGGAGACAGGATGACTGTCATGTGCCAGCTGGGATGAGTCTGGGACAGAAGAGGTTAAAACTGAAGCAATCTGAATACAAATACAAAGTTAGTTAATAGTACCATATCTCTTTGGGATATTGATTGTGATCATGTATCAACTTAGAGGACATCAATAGTCAGAAAACACTCTGATGTATGTGGAGACTCAATAATATCTTCCCAATTTTTCTGGTAACTAGAAACCCACCACGATTGAAAAGATGATTAGTAATCATGGTTTTATGTTTTCAACACCTAATATTATATGACTAGTTCTAGTATTAGTTACTAGTGATGGCCATGTACCTATTCTTGTTGTTCTTACTATTGTGTAATTTAAATAATAGCATTCATGGTACAGAAAACTCAATGCACGATATACACTTCATAGAAACATCCACTTTACATATTTTAAGGTAATAACATATGTAGACACCACTGTATTATGTGGTATGTAAATTAAGTGTTTTTCGGATCTGGAATGAACATGTCATTAAATGGCTTTCCATAAAGGCGGTTATCCTAGATAATGAATGATACTCAGATTTTACAGGATGTACTTCACATCATGCCTGAACAGTGTCCAAAAAAGAAAACATACGTACACACGGCCAGATGGATCATTGTGACTGGCTCACTTATTGTAAAGAATCCTTGCTTTAATATTTTCACGCATATTTTTTTTAGCAGGAATACAAGAGACTGAAATATTTTCAAATCGAAGAGATGTTCAAAGGCTGGAAGAATGATAGGGTGTTCAAGGGGTTTCAGAAGGAAAAGATGTGACCATGAAGTGGCAGTCACAGGCAAGCAGGTTTCTCTCGTCCACTTTGACAGGTTTTCATGAGGGGTTGTCCATCACAGCATGTGATATGCAAAAGGGTAAGACCCAGAAGTACCAGAAGGAAAGACACGCTTTAGGAAGAGGTGACTTGGAAAGGGTGCTTCTGTGCCTAAGTGATGGCTCAGAAACCTGGCTGGGTGTCCCTCGGTCAAGATTTCAGGAGGCCAGCAGTAACCTAGACTCACAAAGATCTTAGTAACATACATCAATATAATTTAGAGTCACAAAAATCTTAGAGCCACAGAGTTGATCTCCATCTATGATTAGGAGATGGTCACAGATTTACAGGATATGATCATTGGGCCAGCAGTAGATGGCTAAAATATTACTTAGGGTTATGTTTTTAATAAAAAAATTGATGTGAAAAAATATGGGTTTGGAACGTAAAGAAAACTCACAGGACCATCATGGAGTTCCTTACGTTAAGGCCTCATGTCACTAACCCTAAACTCATTCCTGTAGGAATGTAACCTTTACCCAGTCAGCAATGAAATTCCTAGTCATTGCTGGAAATTTAACTGATAGACCCCTGCCATTCCCTCAAGGAGGAAATCTCGCCTAAATAAGGTATTCCATGCCACTAAATTTGTTTTAAGTTTATTTATTTTGAGAGAGAGAGAGAGAGAAAGAGAGCACATGCAAGGGAGGGGCAGGAATAGAGGGAGAGAGAGAAGCCCATGACCACGAGGTCATGATCTGAGCCAAGATCAAGACTCGGACACTTAACCAAGCGATCCAGACCCCGAGAATGTGGAGTTTCAAAGGTTAGCAGGCTTGGCTGGGATACAGCCCTGAGGGCACTGGTCTAATCCTTGAGAGAAGGCAGCAAACTACTTACAGGCAGATGGCATGGAAACAGTGACCTGTACACCACCTGGTGCAAACAGTGGGGCAATTATACACTCATCATGGAGAGTATCCCTGAGAGGCAGTGTTCAGAACAAGGGGACAAAGGAGGTAGGACAGAGGAGGTGTGCGGGACCATTTTCCTCCTCTTCCCCACAGCATAGACACAGAGCCATCTGCTGGAAACAATGTCATCCCCACACTGGCTGCCTAAGATGCTTACACCAACCCCACATTCCTGTGCTCTGGTGAGACTGGCCTTCTAGGTCAATCAGGCTTGCCTAAGTCCCAACGGAGTGTCCCCTTCCCCAGGAGACCAGCGGAAGCTCATGACCACACCACCTCTCTTGACCAGACAGTTCTGCAGAGCTTCACTTCGAGTGGCAGTCATTTCAAGTCTCATTTAAGAAGCAGATCGGAGCTGACCTAGATAAAACTCAGCACATTCTGGCCAAGGACCATACATTGTCCATACAACTGGCCTGAAGGAAAGTGCAGCCAGAACACAAAACAGTGTACGCGACACACACCACAGACACTCCCTGATGTGTCAGGCCCTGGACACTAGATGACCTCCATTTCATAAAGCCATTCATCTCACAGGCAGCTAACATAATGAACTTTTGTAACACAGAGAAGGTAAAAACTCAGCCAAAATGCCAAGACAAGAGGAATGCATCCCAAATGAAAGAACAAGATAAGGTCATGGCCAGAGACATGGAAGGAACACTTCCAAACTCATTCTATGAGGCCAGCTTGGCCTTGAGTCCAAACTGGACAAAGATCCCACCAAAAAGGAAACTACAGACCAATTTCCCTGATGAACCTGGATGCAAAAATTCTCAACAAAAAGTAGCGAACCGGATCCAAGAATACATACAAATAATTATTCACCACAATGAATTGAATTTATTCCTGGGATGCACCACCAATTCAATATCTGCAGATCAACTGATGTGATACATCACATTGAGAAAAGAAAGGATAACAACCATATGATGCTCTCAATAGATGCAGAAAGAGCATTTGACACAATGCAGCATCCTTTCTTGATGAAAAAAAAAGCACGCATGAAAGGAAGGATAGAAAGATCTTGTCTGAATATCAGTATGTCCAGATATGAAAGTCTCACAACTAATATCATCTTCAATGAGAAAAACTGAGAGCTTTCCCCCTAAGGTCAGGAACACGACTGGGATGTCCACTCTCACCACTGTTATTCCACAAACTGTTGGAAGTTCTAACCTCAGCAAGCAGACAACAAAAGGAAATACAAGGCATCCAAATTGGCAAGGAGGGTCAAACTTTTCCTCTTCGCAGACGTGATACTTTCCAAGGAAATCCCAAAGACTCCATGGAAAAACCGTTAGGACTGATACTGGAAATCAGGAAAGTCTCAGGATATAAAATCAATATACAGAAGTTGATTGCATTTCTATACTCCAATAATGAGTCAGCAGAGAGAAATCAAGGATTGATGTACTTTACAACTGCACTGAAAACCATCAAACACCCAGGGGTAAACATAACCAAAGAGGTAAAAGATCAGTACACTTAAAACAATAGAGGAGCGACTGGGTGGCTCAGTCGGTTAGTGCCAACTTCGGTTCAGGACATGATCCCGCATTTGTGGGTCTGAGTCCCGTGATGGGCACTGTGCTGATAGCTCGGAGCCTGGAGCCTGCTTCAGAGTCTGTGCCTCCCTCTCTTTCTCTTTCTGCCCCTCCCCTGCTCATGTGCTCTCTCTTTCTCTCTCTCAAAAATGAACAAAGATTAAAAAAATAAAGGAACAAACCATACAACATCTATGAAAGAAATGGAAGAAACACAAAGAAACGGAAAAACATTCCATGCTCATGGATGAGAAGAATAAATATTATTAAAATGTCAATACTACCCAAAGCAATTGACACATTCAATGCAATCCCTATCAAAACAACACCAGCATTCCTCACAGAACTAGAACAAACAACCCTAAAATTTGTAGGGAGCCAGAAAAGACCCCAAATCGCCAAAGTCATGTTGAAAAAGAAAACAAAGCTGGAGACATTAAAATCTGGACTTTATGGTGTATTAGAAAACCGCAATCATCAAGACAGTATGGTACGGGCACAAAAACGGACACAGACATCAATGGAACAGAATGGGGAACCCATAAATGGACCCTCAAACATATGGCTGAGTAATCTTTGATAACACTGGAAAGAATATCCAATGGAAAAACAAAAGTCTCTTCAGCAAATGGTACCGGGAAAACTGGACAGTGAGAAGATTGGACCTGGACTATGTTCTTAAACCACACACACAGACACACACACAGACACACACACACACACACACACACACACACACACACACACCTCAAAATGGATGAAAGATATAAATGTAAGAAAGGGACCATCAAAATCCTAGCGGAGAAAACAGATAATCTACCTCCTTGATCCTGGCCACAACAACTTCTTGCTTGTCATGTCTCCAAAGCAAGGGCAATAAAAACCAAAATGAACTATTAGGACCTCAAGATAAAAAGCTTCTGAACAGCAGAGGACAGAATCAGCAAAACTGAAAGGCCACTGAATGAAATGGGAGAAGATATTTGCAGGTGACATATCAGATAAAGGGTTAGTATCCAAAATCTATAAACAATTATCACACTCAACACCCAAAAACCAAATAATCCGGTGAAGAAATGGGCAAAAGACATGAACAGACACTTTAAGAAAGATGACATCCAGATTGGTCACACATGAAAAGATGCTCAATCTCACTTGTCATCACTGAAATACAAATCAAAACCACAATGAGATATCCCCACACACCTATCAGAATGGCTAAAATTAACATCTCCGAAAAAGACAGATGTTGGCAAGGATGCAGAGAAATAAACGCTTTTGAAGTGCTGGTGGGAATGCAAAGTGATGTAGACACTCTGGAAATAGTATGGAGATTTGTCAGAAAAACTAAAAATAGAACTACACTAGGACCCAGCAATTGCACTACTACGTATTTATCCAAAGGATACACTAACGCTGAGTCCAAGTGGAACATGCACTGCAATGTTTATAGCAACATGATCAACAATAACTAAATTATGCAAAGAGCCCAAATGACCATTGACAGATGAATGGATAAAGAAGATGTGGTATAGTCATACAATGGAATATTACTCCGCGGTAAAAAGAATTAAATCTTGCTATTTGAAACAACATGGATGGAACCAGACTTGATTATGCTAAGCAAAATATGTTAGAGAAAGACACACATCATATGATTTCTCTCATCTGTGGAATTTAATACAACTGATGAACGTAGTGAAAGGAAAGCAAAAATAAGATACAAACAGAGAGGGAGTCAAACGATAAGAGACTCTGAAATACAGAGAAGAAACTCAGGGTTCCAGGAAGGTTACTGAATAGGGGTATGGGCTAAATGGGTGATGGGCATTACGGGCGCACTTGGGATGAGTATTGGGTATATTTTGTACTTGATGGATCTCTAAATTCTACTGCTGAAACTTTATTCCACTATAAAGTAACTAACGTGGGCTTAAATTAAAAAAAAAGAAATATTAAAAAGAAGTAAATAAATGTACTACCAGTCAAAAGAAAAGAATATTTAAATCGGGCTCTTTGAGTGGAAATCTAGGACTAAAAGTGTTAGAGACAAGAAAGGATCAGAGAAAACATCAAGAAACAATGGCAAAACAACTAGTAGAATGGCACTCAATATATACCTATTAATAATCACTCTAAATGTACATGGACTAAATGCTCCAATCATAAGACATTGGATAGGGAGTCAGAATGGACAAAACAAACAAACAAACAAACAAACAAACAAAAACAACACCTATCTAGATGCTGCCTACAAAGCTTTATTTGGACTTAAGTCACCTTCAGATTTAAAGTGAGAGGATGAAGAAACATTTATTATGCCAATAATGTCAAAAGAAAGCCAGTAGCAATACTGATATCAGGCAAAATAACCTTTAAAACCGAGACTCTATTTTGGCACACTTTGGGTAAATACCTAATAATGACATTTCATGAAGCCAGTATTTATAGCAGCATTATCAACAGTAGCCAAACTATAGAGAAAGCCCAAGTATCCATCAACTGATGAAGGTATATAGAAGTTGTGGTGTGTGTGTGTATGTATGTATACGGATATATACATATGTACATATGTGTACGTTCATATATACAAACATGTGTATATACAAAGAAATATAACTCAACTTCAAGAAGAATGAAATCTTGCCATTTGCAATGATGTGGATGGAGCTAGCATGTATTATGCTAAGTGAAATATGTCAATCAGAGAAAGACAAATACATGATTTCACTCATGTGGAATTGAAGAAAGAAAACAGATGAAAACATGGGAAGGGGGCAGGAAACGAGAAGAGTGGTAACAAACTACATGACTCTCTTAATGTTAGAGAAAAAAAAAAAACGAAGGCTCATGGAGGGAAATGGGTCAGTGCTGGGCTAGATGTGGGATGAGTATTAAGGAGAGCACTTGTTGGGATGAGCACTGGGTATTGTATGTAAGGGATGAATCACCAAATTCTGCTCCCAAATCCGAGAATGCACTGTATGTCAACTATGACTTAAATTAAAATAAATAAATAAATAAATAAATAAATAAATAAATACAGCTTTAACAAGAGATGAAAACGGATGCTATCTCATACTAAAGGGGACAATGAAACAAGAAGATCCAATGATTGTAAATTTTGATGCACCCAACATGCGATCACCAAGTATATAAAATATTTAACAACAACCATAAAGGAACTGATTATTTATAATATAATGATAGTAGAGGACTTTAACACATCGCTCACATGAAAGGACAGAAGCTGTAAACAGAAAATCAACAAGGAAACAATGGCTTTGAATGACACACTGGACCAGATGGGTTTAACAGATATATTTAGAACACTCCATACTAAAATGGCAGAGTACATATTCTTTTCAAGCGCACATGGTACATTCTCCAGAATTGATCATATTCTAGGTCACATATCAGAAGAAGAACAGCAGAAGAAAGGAAGTAATAGAGATTCAGACAGAAATAAGGGATATTCAAACCAAAAAGACACTAGACAAAATCAATGAAACCAGGGGCTGGTTCTTTGAAAACAGTAATCAACATGAAAACTTCTAGGCAGACTTTTCAGTAAGAAGAGAGAAAGGACTCCAATAAATAAAATCACAAATAAGAAAGGAGAAATAACAGTCCACACCACAAAAATACAGTTAGAAGTTAATATTATGAACAACTATATGCAACAAATTGCACACTGAGAAAAATGGACAAATTCCTAGAAACACACAAACTACCAAAACTGAAACAGGAAGATACATAAAATCTGAAAACAGAAAGAAATCAAATCAGTAATAAAAAAAAAATCTCCCCCCAACACAAAAGTTCTGGGCCAGATGGTTTAACTGATGAATTCTACCACCCATTTAAGAAAGAGGTAATATGTATTCTCCTCAAATTATTCCGAAAAATAAAAAAGAAGGAAAACTTATAAATTCATCTTATGAGGCCATCATTACCCTGATACCAAAACGAGATGAAGCTTCCACTAAAACCGAAAAATGGCGGGGTGCCTGTGTGACTCGGGGTGTTTACTGTCCAACTCTTAATTTCGGACTAGGACATTATCTTGCGGTGCGTGGGTTCGAGTCCCATGTTGGACCCTGCCATGACAGTGTGGTGCATGGCCAGGATTCTCTCTCTCCCTGTCTCTCTGCCCCTCCCTCACTATATGTACTCTATCTAAGGAAAGAAATAAGCATTTAAAAAGATGTTTAAAAAATTTTTAAATAACACTGCAGCCCAATCGCCTGATGGGTATGTATGCCGAAATTCTTATTAAAATACCTTCAAATTAAAGTCAACAATACATTAATAGAATCATTTGCCATAATCAAGTGGGATATATTCCTAGGCTGCAAGGGTGGTTCCACATTCACAGATCAATCAACATGATGCACCACAGTAATAGAAGAAAGGATAAGAACAATACGATGCTTTCAACAGATGCAGGAAAACTATTTGACAAAATGTCACATCCATTCATGATAAAACCCCTCAGCAAAGTACATTGAGAGTCAACCTACCTGCACATAATAAAGGTCATCTAGGAAAAACCCACAGCTCATCTCATCCTCAATGGGGAAAAATTGAAAATTTTTCCTCTAAGGTCAGGGACAAAACAGGGATGACACGTCTCACAACTGTTTTTCCACACAGTACGGGAAACCCTAACCACAGCACTCAGACAACAAAAAGAAATAAGAGGCATCCAAATCGGCAAGGAAGAAGTAGCACACTCACTATTTGGAACTGACATGATGTGTTCTATAAAAAAACATGAAAGATTCCCTTAAAAATTGCTAGAATTGATATATGAATTCCACAAGTCACAATATACAGAAATCAAGCAACATAGATGTATTGCATTTCTAACACAAATCATGAATTAACACACAGAGAAAGTAAGGGATCAATCCCATTGACAGGCTCACAAATACCACAAGAAACCAGGAATCAACCTAACCAAAGAGGTGAAACACCTGTACTCTAAAGGCTATGAAACACTGATGAAATAAATGGAAGAGGACACAAAGAAATGGACATACATTTCATGTTCATGGATGGGAAGCACAAAATACTGTTAAAATGTCTACACTTCTCAAAACAATCTACACATATAATGAAATCCCTATCACACTAACAAAAACATTTGTGACAGAACAAGAACAAATCATCTCAAAATTTGTATGGAATAACAAAAGTCCCCAAACAGCCAAAACAAACTTGAAGAAGAAAAGCAAAGCTGGAGACATCACAATTCCAGACTTCAGGTAATATTACAAAGCTGTACTGATCAGAACAGTATGGTACTGACAAAACAACAACAAAAAAACACAGAGGCATAGATCAATAGAATAGAAACGCAGAAATGAACTCACACCTATATGGTCAATTAATTCTCAACAAAGCAGGAAAGAACATCCAATGGAAAACAAGATAGTCTTGGGACACAGGGGTGGTTCAGTCAACAAAGGGTGTGATTGTTAATTCAGCTCAGGTTATGATCTCAGGGCAGTGCAGAGCATGCGTAGGATTCTCTGTCTCCATTTCTCTCTGCCCTTCTTCTGCATGCTCTCTCTCAAAAATAAGTATATAAACTTTGAAAAGGGCTCCTCAACATATGGTTTTGGAAAAACTGGACAGCATCCTGCAAAACAAAACAAAAACAACAAT
Source organism: Prionailurus viverrinus (assembly GCF_022837055.1). NCBI lineage: Eukaryota > Metazoa > Chordata > Mammalia > Carnivora > Felidae > Prionailurus > Prionailurus viverrinus. The sequence continues at coordinate 1,338,027 of NW_025927615.1, forward strand.
GGACCACTTTCTTTTTTTTTAAAATTTTTTAACCTTTATTTATTTTTGAGACAGGGAGAGACAGAGCATGAAGGGGGGAGGGGCAGAGAGAGAGGGAGACACAGAATCGGAAGCAGGCTCCAGGCTCCGAGCCGTCAGCACAGAGCCCGACGCGGGGCTCGAACTCGCGGACCGCGAGATCGTGACCTGAGCCGAAGTCGGCCGCTCAACCGACTGAGCCACCCAGGCGCCCCAAGGACCACTTTCTTACAACATACACAAAAATAAATCCAACATGGACAAAGACCTATATGTGAAACCGGAAACCATAAAAATCCCAGAGGATAACACGGGTAGTATCTTATTTGACATTGCCTGTGCAAATGTCTTTATAGATATATCTCTAGAGGTAAGGGAAACACAAGCAAAAATAATGAGGCTTCATAAAAATTCAAACCTTCCATCACCTAGGAAATAATCAACAAAACTAAAACACCTACAGAATGATATTTGCAAACGACATCAGATAAAGGGTTAGTGCCCAAAATATACAGTTATACAGCACCCAAACAATGAGAAATCTGATTAAAAATGGGCAGAAGACACGAATGGACATTTCCCGAAAGAAGACATATACCTGGCCAAGAGACACATGAAAAAATACTCAACAATACGGATCTTCAGGGAAATACAATTCAAAAGTACAATGAGATAACACAGCACATCTGTCACAATGACGAAAATCAATGAAGGATGAAACAGCAGGTGTTGCCAAGGAAGTGGGGAAAGAATAACCCTCTTGCACTGTGGGTAAGAATGCAAACTGGGGCAGCCAGTCTGGAAAACATTATGGAGATTTCTTAAAAAAAAAAAAACACAACTGGAAATAGAAGTACCTTATGATCCAGCAATTTCACTACAAGGTATTTCCACAAAGAATACAAAATCTTCAAAGGGATACATGCACCATGATGTTTACACCAGTATTTTCTACAACAGCCAAATTACAGAAACTATCCAAGCATCCATCAACTGATGAATAAATTGAGATGTAGTCTATGGAATGTAATATTATTAGGCCGTAAAAACATGAAATCTTGTCATTTGCCATGAGCTGGATGGAGTGAGAGAATGTTATTCTGGGTGAAATAAGCCTTTCAGACAAAGACAAATACCCAATGATTTCACTAACACATGGAAATAAAACAAAACAAAGCGGGGGGTGGGCAGTGACAAACAGACTCTAACTGGGAAACAAACTGAGGGCTTCCAGAGCAAGGTGGGGAATGGGTGAAACAGCTGCTGGGGATTAAGAAGTGCACCTGGGATGAGCACCGGATGACGTGTGGAAGGGTTGCTCTATATTTTACACCTGAAACTAATACTACACTGTATCTTCACTCACTGCAATTTAAATTAAAGATAACGTACGTTAATGACAGGTATCTACCAGGTTTTCTGTAATTTGCAATCACTTAATTAGGTTGGAAAAATAACCATGCAACTTTTTAAAAAGCATGTATGATGTGGGGGACAGTTTGTGCCCTTACCTTGGTCTCTGGTTCTAGCAGGACTCGGAAAATGGGTCCCAGCTCATTCTTCTAGGAGTTCCCAAGACGAGCATTTCATGTATTCATGTCCTAACGGAATTCAGCTCCTGTTCTTCTGAATTTCTGTCAGGGTTTCTTCCCGGAAACAAGCCTGAATCTGGAACAAACCATCGACTGCATCGATGAGGTGATGTCGTGGGACTCCGCAATCCACAAGACCTTTAGTAAAATATGTCTTGTTCAAATACTGTCCAGGAAGGGCAGGAATGAAACACGGGAACAGCCCAGAAAATGCAAGGGTCTGTGCAGCTCAGCAACCAGCTTGCCCAGGGAAGCCACCCAGCGCCCATTCCTCAGCACTCAGTACAATAAGACAAATTCTCTCTGGCGACTCAGGAGATGCCAAGTTGCTACAAAGCTCCCAAGATCTCCCCTGGGGCGGGCGGCAAAACCTGCTGGAAATGCAGCTCTGCTCTCTGTACTCAGGCAGCTGAAGAGGCTCTGAGTACTCTGGGAGCAATCAAAGCCCTTCCTGCTCTCAGGTGCCCTGGGTCAGAAAAGCCGATGGTACACCTTCTGCTGGCCATCACTGCCTGGGCAGAGGAACCTGCCTCTCCGGGTCTGTGGTGCTCGAGCTCTCTCTGTTGGCCATCATGGGAATTTTTGAAATGTGCAAGGCCCTGGTCACTCAGCTGAGACACTGAAGGTGCCTGGGCAACTAAACCTGTTGTCCACATTGGGAAAGGTTTTAATGACAGGGCCTGGGACACAAAGAAATATTTTCCTCCTCCTTTCTTGTGAGTGAAGAAAGAAACCGAATTTATTAACGTAATGACATCATTTGTAATGGTTTAAGCAATGTTCACAGAAAAATAGACCGCCAATTTACACTTGCTGAGCAAGTGGTAATTGCGTTTACCACCAAAATACTTAGGTTAGATAAAGAATGAACCCCTTTGAGAGAGATACCGGCAGCAGCTATGGAATGAATGAGTCCTAGGGATACAAGGGACAGCCAATGGAATGGAGTCAATCCTGTAATAATACTGTTGCATGCTTTCACAGGATAGCTACACTTGTGCTTAAGTACAATATAATTCATAGACATATGGAATGACTACAATGTATGCCTAAAACTCATACAACAAATGTGTGAACAATATCTCAATTAAAAATAGACATCCTTTACACTATCTTTAATTTCTCCTTCTTTGCCAATAAACTATCATTCCTGGGGCGCTTGGGTGGCTTCGTCGGTTAAGCGTCCAACTTTGACACAAGTCGTGATCTTGCAGTCCATGAGTTTGAGCCCCGCGTCAGGCTCTTTCCTGAGAGCTTAGAGCCTTGAGCCTGCCTCAGATTCAGTATCTCCCACTCTCTCCCCCCTCCCCAGCTTGGGCTCTCTCAAAAAAAGAAAAAAGAAACATTAAAAATGAAAATAATTCCTAATTTGGAATCTGTGAAATTCCATTTATACCAGATTCTCTAACATCACCATCTTGATGTGGGGAGCTTATCTGAAAAGTCACTAATAATATCTTTGATGACATATGTGACAAGGTCAGAATGAAACTTGCAGGGAGCTATGAATCAGTTGTGAATTTACAGTATGTATCCTTGGCTAATATTTCCAATGAAATGTGCTTTAGGGACACGGATGGATGAAATAATGTCCACCAGTCATAGGGGTAAATATCCTATAGGACCATTATGCCTTCAATTACTAATTGCCATCTCTTCAGAATTAAAAGAAAGCTTGGACAAGAAAATGTCTTTGAATTTCATGTAAGAGAAGACTAGAGTGTTTTATAGTGTTCACCTACCTTCTGGAATCCTCAGATTAGTTGTGGACAGGAGGATAGCAACCCACGATTGGGATGCACATCGCTGGTCCCAGAGGGAGGATATGGACCTTATTGTCAATTTTTTTTTAATCAATATCAGCAGTCCACCTATGCCAGGTACAGACTTCCGGACCTGGGGACAACATGATGCCTGGGTTCAGAACTTGAGGAAGGCCAGCTGGTGGGGGAGGGGGGAAATCCAACAGGGCCTGGGGCAGTGAGAGAGATGGCCCCAGGACACCTCCCCACAGGGCAGACTTGGAGTATACCTGCCAAAGAGCAGCACAATCTCCCTCAAGACATCCCTCTCCATGACAGATCATGAGGCTGAGCCTCACAATTCCAGAAGAAATGAGGGATACCCATCTGTTCAATTCCAATGGCTTCTGCAGAGCTTGAACCCAGGGATGTTGGAGTCTTGGGGTCATGGAACTCTGGTGACCATGATACAAGCCCTTTTTTCCCCAGCACTCAGAGCCACCTCATACATCCCCTCTCCCCTGATGCATCTAACGCCATCCACATACCTCGAGCAGGTGTCTACCTTCCTCTTTGTCACTGTTTCTCTATAACCACATCTCTCTATGTTTCTTCCTTTCAGTCTTTAGAAGTGGTGTAACATACGGTGCTAACCTTTATTCTTATACACATGAATATCCAATTTTCCCAGCACCAGTTATTCAAGAGACTATCACTACGTCATTTCCAAAGCACGACTGCAGCTGCACGAGAGGATTCCTGAGGCATATCCGAAGTGTCCCCCATACATTTGTCTGGAATTGGAACCCAAAGACTTATCCTGACTGACATCCTCCCTGGGGGCACCACTCAGCCCCTCAGGGAGACAATGGCACTCTTGTGGAATCAGTGCTTGGAGCCTCCTGGGACCTAACACTACCCGAAACCGTAACCCAAACCATATCCCTCAATCTACACTTAACCCTATCTCTAACCCTAACGCTGTACTTCTCCTGAAACTTCGCATGGCCCTCAATCAGCCTTCTAGGAAGATCATGAAACTGGAGTCGCTTCAGCCCTGGTGACTTCCCAGGACAGAACCCTAACCCTAGCTAAGGCTCTCTCCCCATGTGGAATAAATTTCAAGTCTGACAACAGCACACACATGAGATCGACAATCAGTGCAAAAATACTCGGCATGGAACATGGAAATTCACCATGTCATTTGCAAAGCGCGACTGCAGCTGCATGAGGATTCCTGAGGCCTACGTGTAGGGTGGCCAAAACATTTTTCTGGCCTTGGAACCCAAAGCCTAATGCTGACCGGCACCCTCCTTTGTGTAGTGCGCTCAACCCTTCAGGGAGACAACTGTGGGTTCAGTGCCTGGAGTCTCCTGGGACCTAACACAAACCCTATCCATGACCCAAACCATAACCCTCACCCTACACCTAACCCTATCTAGCACACTAACTCTATAGTGGACTCACAGCCACACATTTTCCCTCACTTCATCTTCCATGGAGTTAACAACACTGGTGTCGCTTCAGCCCTGGCAACTTCGCTGGACCCAATCCTAAACCCAGCTACGCTTCTCTTCCCATGGGGTCCCAATTCCAAAGTCTGACAATGCCACGCAGACGGGTTCAAGAATCGGTGCAGAAATACTCGGTATGGAGCGTGTAACATCACCATGTCGTTTCCAAAGCGCGACTGCATCTGCACAAGAGGATTCCTGAGGCCTACCCGAAGGATGGCCCATACATTCATCTGGCCTTGGAACCCAAAGACTAATCCTGACCAGCACCCTCCCTCATGTCCCTCACTCAGCCCTTTGGGGAGACGAAGGCTCTGCTGTGGTGTCAGTGCCTGGAGCCTCCTGGGACCTAACACTAACCCTAAACATAACCCTAATTGTAACACTCACCCTACACTTAACCCATTCTCTAACACTAACCATACACTTGATGCGCACCCTCCCGTGTGCCCTCATTTCAGCCCTTGAGGGAGATCACAAAACTGGAGTCGCTTGAGCCGGGTCTATTTCACTGGACCGAATCCTAACCCTAGCTAAGAATCTGTCACCATGGGGACCCAATTCAAAAGTCTGACAACAGCCCGCTCAAGGGTTCAAACATCGGTGCAGAAATATTCGGCATGGAACGTGGAACATCAGTATGTCATTTTCTAAGGGTGACTGCAGCTGCAAGAGAGGTTTACTGAGGCCTACCCGAAGGGTGGCCCATATATATGTGTGGCCTAGAATCCAAAGGCTAAGCATGACCAGCACCCTCCCTTGTGTCTTCCACTCAGCCCTTTGGGGAAACATCTGCACTACCTTGGGTTCAGTGTCTAGAGGCTCCTGAGACCTAAACCTAACAGAAACTCTAACCAGAACCCTCAGGCGAACCCAAACCCTATACGAACTCTAAGCATACACTTGAAGCGCACCGTCACATGGGCCCTCACTTAAGCCCTCCAGGAAGGTCACGAGACTGGTCTCGTCAACACTGGCGATGTCCCTGGATCGAACCCTAACCCTAGCTACGGCTCTCTCCCCATGGGTACCCAATATCAAAGTCTGACAACCCCACGTGCCTGGGGTCCTGAAGCAGTGCAAGATCACCTGGCATAGAACCTGGAACATCACTATGTTGTTTCCAAGCGCCACTGTAGCTGCCCCTGAGAATTCCTGAGGCCTACCCGACCAGTGGCCCATACAGTTGTCTGGCCTTTGAAACCAAAAATTAATCCTGACAAGCACTATCCACTGTGCCCTCACTCAGCCCTTCAGGGAGAGAACTGCAGTGCTGTGGGGTCAGCGCTTGGATCTCCCTGGGAACTAACCCTAACCCTAACACTAGCCACGATTTCAACAGATCCCTAACCCTATCTCAATAGAAAGCCTACTCATGACCTGCACCTTCGCATGGGCCCTCAATACAACCCTCTATGGAGATCACAAGACTGGATTCACGTTGGCACTGGTGATGTCACTCAATCGAACCCCAAATTTAGCTAAGGTCTCTCCCCATGGGGACCCAATACCAAAGTCTGAAAACGCCACGTGTCTGGGTGCATGAAGCGGTACAGAATCCCTCGGCAAAAAACCTGGAACATCACCATGTCCTTTCAAAGGCCTGGCTGCAGCTGCCCAAGGGGATTCCTGAGGCCTCCCTGAAGGGTGACCGATACATTTGTCTGGCCTTGGAACTCAAAGACTAATCCTGACCGGCATCCTCCCTTGTGTACTCCACTCAGCCCTCCGGGGAGACAGTTGCTCTGATGTGGGGTCAGTCCTGGAGTCTCCTGGGACACACCCTAACCCTAACCATAATCCTAACCCTAGCCCTCAACCTACTCCTAACCCTATCTATCACACTAACTCTACAGCAGGCCCACAGCTGTGCATGTGCCGTCACCTCAGTCCTCCATGGAATTCATGATACTGGTGTCGCCTCAGCCCTGTCGATGTCCCTGGTCCGAACCCTAACCGTAGCTATGGCTCTCTCCCCATAGGACCCAACTCCAAAGTCTGACTACAACACGCACACGGGTTCGAAAATAGGTGCAGAAACACTTGGCATGGAACCTGAAACATCACCATGTGATTTCCAAAGCACGAGTGTGTCTACAAGAGAGTATTTCTGAGGCCTACCTGAAGAACGTCCCATACATTTGTCTGGTCTTGGAACCCAAAGACTAATCCTGACTGGTACCCTCCCTTGTATACTCCACTCAGCCCTTCATGGAGACATGTGCACTGTTGGGGTTTCAGTGGCTGGAGCATCCTGGGTCCTAAGTCTAACCCTAACCTTAACCCTAACCATAACCCTCAACCTACACCTAACCCTGTCTCATTAAAAAGGACACATCAGAATCAGAGGGCTCCCAGAAGATGAAGAGAGAGACAAAGGGGTAGAAGTGTTAAGTCAGCAAATCATAGCGGATATATATTTTTTTTTTACCTAGGAAAAGGCACAGACATTAATGTCCAGGAAGCACAGAGGACTCTCATAAGATTCCACAAAAATCCACCAGTAAAAGGAATATCATATTCAAATTCACAAAATACTCAGGCAAGGAAAGAATCATGAATGCAGCAAGGGAAAAAAGTCCTTGACCAACAAGGGAAGACAACAAAGATCAGGTTTGCAGCAGACCTACCCACAGAGGCTTGGCAGGCCAGAAAGGAGTGGCAAGATATACTCAATGTGCTGAATCAGAAAACTATGCAGCCAAGAGTTCCTTATCCAGCAAATCTGTCATTCAAAATAGAAGGACAGATTAAAAGTTTCCCAGACAAATAAAACTTAAAGGAGTTCGTGACCACTAAGCAATTCCTCAAGGAATATTCAGGGGGGCTCCCTGAGGGGAGAAAAGATAAAAATAAAAATAAAAAAACACCAAAAGTACCAAAGACTGGATAGCACAAACAAATACCACAAAATCCAGCGCTACAAGACACATAATGGCAATAATCTCATATCTGTGAGTACTCACTCTAAACGTCAATGGCATAGATGCTCCAATCAAAAGACACAAGGTAACAGGGTGGGGAAAAAGCAAGGTCCATCTATATGCTGTTTACAAGAGACCCATATTATACCTAAACACACCTTCAGATTGAAAGTAAGGGGCTGCAGAACCTTGTATCATGTTAATGATAGCCAAAGAAAGACAGAGTAGCCTTACTCATATCAGACAATCTAGACTTCAAAATAAAGACTGTAACAAGAGATGAATAAGTGTGTTGTATCTTAATTGAGGGGGTCTACCCACCAAGAAGAATTAACAATTGTAAACATTTATGCTCCCAATGTGAGAGCACCCAAAGATATAAATCAATTAATCACAAATATAAAGAAGCTCATTGATAATAAAACCATAATAGTATGGGACTTCAACACCCCATTATGACAACAGAAAGATCATTTAAACAGAAAATCAACAAACAAACAATGGATTTGAGTGAGACACTGGACCAGATGGATTTAGCAGTTATATTCAGAACATTTCATCCTAAAGCAGCAGAATGTACATTCTTCTCCAGGACACATGGAACGTCTGCAGAATAGATATCATACTGGAAAACAAATCAGCCCTTAACAAGTACAAAAAGTTCGAGATCATACCGGGCATATTATCAGACCACAATGCTATAAAACTCAAATTCAACCACAAGAAACAATTTGGAAAGATAACAAACACTTGGAGACTAAAGAACATACTACTATAGAATGAATGGTGCAATACAAGCTGGTGCAGCCACTCTGTAAACAGTATGGAGTTTCCTCAAAAAACTAAAAACAAAACTACCCTACGACCCAACAATTGCACTGCTAGGCATTTATTGAAGGGATACAGGTGTGCTGTTTTGAAGGGACACATGCACCACCCCCATGATTATAGCAGCACTGTCAACAATAGCCAATGTATGGAAAGAGCCCAAATGTCCACCAATGGAAGAATGGATAAAGAAGTGATATATATATATAGATATATATATATATATATATAGATATATATAGATATATAGATATATATATATATATACACACACACACACACACACACACACACACACACATATACACACACACACACACATATATTGATATGTATAGGTGATATATATATATATCACATATATATGAGTGATATATATGTATGTGTGTGTGTGTGTATATATATATATATATATATATATATATATATATATATATATGACTGAAATCTTGCCATTTGTAACTACGTGGTTAGAACTGTAGGGTATTATGTTAAGTGAAATTAGAGAAAGACAAAAATCATATTACTTCACTCACATGAGGACTTTAAGAGACAAAACATGTGAACATAAGGGAAGGGAAACAAAAATAAAATAAAAACAGTGAGGGGGACAAAACAGAATGGACTCATAACTATGTAGGACAGACAGAGTGTTACTGGACGGGATGTGGGAGGGGGTTGGGCTAAATGGGTGAGGGGCATTAAGGAATATTCTCATGAAATCATTGTTGCACTATATGCTAACTAATTTGGATGTAAATTTTAAAACATAAAAAATAAAATTAAAAAAAAGGAATGAATGGGTGAACCAAGAAGTTAAAGAGAAAATTAAAAAATACATGGAAGCCAACGAAACGGATAACACCGCACCCCTAAGCCTCTGGGATTCAGCAAAGATAGTCTTAAGAGGAAGTTTATAGCAATCCAGGCCTTCCAAAAGAGGTAAAAAGGTCTCAGATACACAGCCCAACGTTATACCTTAAAGAGCTGGAAAGAGAACAACAAATAAAACCAAAACCAGCAGAAGACAAGAAATGATAAAGATTACAGCAAAAATCAATGCTATCGAAACTGAAGACAAAAACAAAAACACACACAGAAAAAACAACAACAAATAACCACCCTCCACCCACACACAAAAGAGTAGAACAGATCAATGAAACCAGAAGCTTGTTCTTTGAAATAATTAATAACATTGATAAACCACTCGCCAGTTGGATCAAAAAGAAAAAGGAAAGGACCCAAAGAAATAAAATCACGAATGAAAGAGGAGAGGTCACAACCAACACAGCAGAAATACAAATAATAAGAGAATATTATCAGCAAATATATGCCAATAAAATGGACAATCTGGAAGAAAGAGACAAATTCCTAGAAATATATAAACTAACAAAACTGAAACAGGAAGAAATAGAAAATTTGAACAGACCCATAACCAGTAAAGACATTGACTTAGTTATCAAAAATTTCCCAAGAAAAGAGCCCAGGGCCAGATGGCTTTCCAGGGGAATTCTACCAAACATTTAAGGAAGAGTTAACACCTATGCTCTTGAAGCTGTCCCAAAAAAAGAAATGGAAGGAAAACTTCCAAACGTTTTCTCTGAACCCAGCATTACCTTGATTCCAAAACCAGAAAAAGACTCACTAAAAAGGAGAAGTATACACAAATTTTCATGATGAACATGGATACAAAAATCTTCCACAAGATATGAACCAACCAGATCCAACAATACATTTAAACGTTACTCACCACGACCAAGTGGGATTAATACCTGGAATGCAAATCGGGTTCAATATCCACAAAACAATCAATGTGAGTTATCACATCGATAAAAGAAAGGACAAGAACCACATGATCCTCTCAATAGATGCAGAGAAAGCATTTGACAAAATACAGCATCCTTTCTTGATAAAATCCCTCAAGAACGTAGGGATAGAAGGATCATACCTCGAGATCATAAAAGGCATATATGAAAGACCCGACGCTAATATATCCTCAAAGGGGCAAAACTGAGAGCTTTCCTCCTAAGGTCAGGCACAAGACAAGGATGTCCACTCTCGCCACTGGCATTCAACATAATATTGGAAGTCTTAGCCTCAGCAATCAAACAACACAAAGACATAAAAGGCATCCAAATCGTCCAGGAGGAGCTCAACCTTTCACTCTTCATAGATGGCATGAAACTCTATGTGGAAAACCCACAATAGTCAACAAAAAACTGCTAGAAATAATACAGGAATTTAGCAAACTGGCAGGATATAAAATCAAAGCACAGAAATCAGTTACATTCCTACGCACCAACAATGAAGCAAGAGAAAGAGGGATCAGGGAATCGATCCCATGTAAAATTGCACCAAAACCCATAAAATACCTAGGAATAAATCTAACCAAGTAGTTGAAAAATCTATACACTGAAAACTATAGAAAGCTTATGAAAGAAATTGCAGATGGCAAACACACAGAAAAGACAAATATTGCATGCTCCTGGATAGGAAGAACAAATAGTGTTAAAATGTCAAAAGTACCCAGAACAATCTACATAGTCAACACAATACCTATCAAAATAACACCATCATTCTTCACAGAGCTACAACAAAGAATCCTACAATATGTATGGAACCAGAAAAGACCCTGAATAGCCAAAGCTATCTTGAAAAAGAAAACCAAAGTAGGAGGCATCACAATCCTGGACTTCAAGCTGTATTACAAAGCAGTAATCACCAAGACAGTATGCTCTTGGCACAAGAACAGACACCCAGATGAGTGGAAGAGAATACGAACACAGAAATGGACCCAGAAACGTACGGCCAACTAATCTTTGACAAAAAGGATAGAATATCCAATGGAATAAATACAGTCTCCTCAGCAAGAGTGCTGGGAAAACTGGACAGCGACATACAGAAGAATGAGTCTGGACCACTTTCTCACACTCAAAATGGACGAAAGACACTCAAAATGGATGAAAGACCTAAATGTAACACAGGAAGCCATCAAAACCCTCGAGGAGAAAGCTGGCAGAAACCTCTTTGATGTTTGCTTCCACAACTTCTTAGTCAACAAGTCTCCAGAGGCAAGGGAAACAAAAGCAAAAATGAACAATTAGGACCTCATCAAAATAAAAAGCTTCTGCACAGTGAAGGAAACAATCAGCAAAACTAAAAGGCAACCAACAGAATGGGAGAAGATATTTGCAAAAGACATATGAGATAAAGGATTAGTATGCAAAATCTATAAAGAACATATTGAACTCAATACCCAAAAAACAAGTAATCCAGTGTAGAAATGAGCCAAGACATGAGCAAACACTTTCCAAGGATGACATCCAGATGGCCAAATGAAACATGAAAAAATGCTCAACATCACTCATCATCATGGAAGTACAAATCAAAAACACAATGAGATAACACCTCACCCCTGTGAGAATGGCTAACACTAACAACTCAGGCAACAACAGATGTTGGTGAGGAAGCGGAGAAAGAGGAACTCTTGCACTGCTGGCGGGAATGCAAACTGGCACAGTCACTCTGGAAACCAGTAGGTAGGTTTCTCACAAAATGAAAAAGAGGACTACCCTACAACCCAGCAGTTGCACTGCTAGGTATTTATCCAAATGATACAGATGTGCTATTTTGAAGGGAAAGGTGAACCCCAAAGTAATAGAAGTACCATCAACAGCAGCTAAAGTATAGAAAAAACGCAAATGTCCATCGATGGATGAATGGATAAAGAAGATGTGGTGTACACACACACACCACACACACACACACACACACACACACACACACACACACGCGCGCGCACACACACACACACACACACACACACACACACAATAGAGTATTGCTTAGCAATCCAAAAGAATAAAATGTTGCCATTTAACCTGCATGGATGGAACTAGAGGGTATTATGCTAAGCGAATTTAGTCAGAGAAAGACAAATATTATAGGACCTCACACATATGAGGACTTTAAGATACAAAACAGATGAATATAAGGGATGGGAAGCAAAATAATATAAAAACATGGAGGGGGTCAAAAACATTAAAGAAAACCTCTTAAATGTGGAGAATAAACAGGGTTACTGGAAGGACTGTGGGAGGGCTGATGTGCTAAATGGGTAAGGGACTTTAAGTAATCTACTACTGAGATCATTGTTCCACATTATGCTAAGTTGGATGTAAATTTTAAAAATAAATTAACTAACAATTAAAAAAAATTAACCCAGTTAATAAAAGACATCCCAACAGAATATTGTTGAAAAGGTATCAGTCATGAGTCCTCACTAAAGTTTGTACCTAAGTGGCTTTCTTAATTTCTCTAGTTTCTCATAAATATGGACAGTGCGCTCTGACACAAATCTGCTCTTGCCCTGCCTCAAGGTGAGCAGAAAGAATATATTCACCTTTGACTTGGCTTGTTAAAAAGAAAAGAGAAAAGCAAATTCATTTAACATAAAGCAAGTTTTACTCATGATGCAAAATCTGCTTGACTACTTTGGACATAATGTATTGCATTTGTTTATGGCTGACTTTGCCTAAATTAGTGAATCTATTTAAATGACCAAATATTGCACATTTCACTTAGTTGCAAACACACACACACACACACACACACACACACACACACACACAAATAGCATGAAACAAAAGTGAATAGGATATAACATAAATGCAGTAAGGACATAAAAGATTAGTTTTCCTATAAAACATAAAATAACTGCTTTGGCAACAGTTTTCCATTTGATAACTTCACAAGCAAATTTATATTGACTTCCAATTTATTAGCCATTTTTTGAAATACTATGTTTAATGATAACTCTAAATACAAATGGGATTATTTTTCAGAAAGAGGGAAACATTTTTTTCTCCTTAGTATATTAATTAAGCTGAAAACTGAAAGGATATCAGTTTTGTAAAAGACAATCCCAACAGACAACATTGTTGGTATCTGAACCATCATGTCAGTAAAAGTAGTCAGTGAGGCTGTATCCTTGACTGAAAATCATGCACCATTTGTGGAGGGAACACCAGAAACTCTCCTCCAACGTGATGGTTGTCATTCAGGAGCTGTATTTTTTTTTATTTGATGAAATGGCATGTTCAAACTATCTTTATCATGACTCCAGTCTCTGGTTTTTTAAGTCCAGGTCAGTTCTAAAATGGTCTTAATTCATTTGCCTTGGGTAACTTCTCTTAATCCTGAATACCCAAATAAAAGAGACCTCAAATCAATTTTTTCATCATTAAAGAAAATAGGTCTACCAAAACGACATATTCCAAACCTTACTAGCTATGATAGTATGCTCATCTCTTCCAAGTTACTAAAAGATTACTGATTGTATTCAGCTTAATGGTCAACCTGGCATTTAATGGGAGCCTAGGGAAACAACAGTAATGTATTTTTGGAATTTCAGGCTATTTCTTTGTTTCAATCAGCAGTCACTATAAATATGTTATGGTCTACAGATTTATTCTAGACCTATTTTCTATGTTTAAGTTTATATTTGAGAGAGAGAGAAAGAGCATGAGCCAGGGAAGGGCAGAGAGAGGGAACACAGAATCGCAATCAGGCTCCAGGCTCCCAGCTGCCAGCACAGAGCCCAACATGGACCTCAAAGTCACCAACAGTGAGATCATGACCTGTGCCAAAGTCAGAGGATTAACCAACGGAGCCACACAGATACCCGAAGACCTATTTTAAATTTGCAAATATCAGACTCCAAAAGTACTGACTATTATCTAAGCCTTTAGCTCATTCACAAGTTGCAATGACTTTGAACAAAAGTAATTTTGATAAGATGCGCTAGTCTTCTATTTTTAGGAGCTACACAGACATAGAAGCAGGAAACCAACAGCTTCCTCATACACAACTTAAGAATCATCTCTACACCCCTGATGCCAATTTAAAACAACCATTATATGGCCACTTGATCAACATTCATAAGGTCATGGCAATGGTTTGGAAATGCCAAATGAAACCAGAGCTCAACACATGTAAGGAGTCACACCATGACCCTTAGGATTTCCATCTACATGTCCAAATGACAACTATTAACAGCTGCTTTCCTGTCAATTTAATGATGGTACAACTTGCATGAATGCAAATATAACATACTTTTTAAAACAAAGATCATTCTGAAATAGACAATCTATGCAGAAAAATCCTAAGTTCTATTTCAAACAATCAGCTGCACCCAAAGAAAGAGCGATACTCTCTTAACTATAAATAACTTACTTTCAAAATCTACAACGTGTTTTCACCAATACAGCTCAGTCATGTTACCAAGAACACATGGTAAACTCTTACAACAAAGGCAATGACCTTTTCCTCCATATTGTAGGAAAAAAATAACCGCTATTATCTTGACGTTATGAATTCATTGTATAACTCAGACCTGTTACAAAGGAAACAAACTCACTCAGTATTCTTACTGGCTAAATTTTGCAAAGGGAAGAATACGTTTATATAATCATTAAGGATAACAGAAATTATAGCAGTAAAAAATCAAAGGATGTGAGAATGAAATTCAACCTGTGGGTATAATTACTCAGATACTAGACTTAATCCCATTTCCTGAATTGTTACACCAGCTTTACACGTACCATTGCTTATATCATACCAGGCTGAAGTATGGCTTTTCCCCGTTCATCTTGGGGACATATGGTAGATGAAAGAAAGTGGGCTTTGGAGCCCATAAGAACAAAGTTATCCAAAGGACAGCACTTACTAGTACTGTGATCTCAGAAACATGACCTACTCTCTTTTGAGCTTCAGATTGTTGATTTTCAAAATGAAAATAATCATACTTACCTCACCTGGAGGTTATGATGTCCGTGCTAAAGATGTAATTCCAGTGCCAGCCAGGAACTTGGAGTATAGAGGTAGAGGGAAGATGCAAGTCTATACAAATAAATAGAGTTATAACTTGGGCTAAGGGCAAACTGGGATTAGCACTGTGTGAGCAAATAACGGGCACAAGGGCATAGAGAAAAAAAAAACCCATGTAGGTAGTGACTAGGTACAACAGACAGAAACCTGTGATGGAATGGATTTGCCCCCAAAATCCATACATTGAAGTCTTAACTACCCATGGGACTGTACTTGGATACCAGATCTTGAAAGGTAAAGTGGAGGTCGAATGAGCTCATTTGTGGGGAGGGACTCTAGTCTGATAACCGGTGTCCTATAGGAAGAGAGTGGGCAACTACACACACAGAAGGAAGACCACGTGAAGACAGTGGGAAGGAGGCCATCCACCAGTCATGGAGAGAGGACACCCACCCTGGCCACACCTTGATCTGAAGTGTGAGAAAATAAATAAATCAATTTCTGTTGCTTAAGCCACCCAGTCTGTGGTACATTGTGATGGCGGACCCAGCAAAATAATAAGAAATCCTAATATTTACTTGCTCAGCAAATAGTGTGTGAGCCTTTGAAGGAGTTGGGCACTGTTCGAGGGCCCTAAGGAACCAGCCCTAAACAAAGCTAGTTTGGTCTTTGGATCCCATGGAGCCGATAATCTGGCAGGGACTACAGTAGGCGACATCCAGCAAGCAAGAAAGAAAAACAGATGGTGCCAAGGGCCAGGAAGAAAAAGAATGCAGGAAAGGGATATGGGGTGTTCAGGTCGGAGAAGGAACAGTTTTCAGTTTTACATAGAGAGCTAGCAGAGACTCCACTGAGCAGTTGATGTCAGAGCAAGGTTATGACAGAAATGAGGGAGTATGTCTTGTTGGCACGTGGAAGTATATCCCCGACAGAGAGAGGCAAAGTGAGTGCAAAGACCTGAAGCAGGAGTATGTGCCTGACAAGCTCAGGGAACAGGGAGGGGCCAGTGTGGCAGCAGCCCAGTAAAAAAGGGGAGGGGAATAGGAGAAGCCTACAGGGAGGTAGCAGAGTCTGGGGAGGGTAGCACCTGTGTGGTGCAGAGCTGGAGTCAGGTGTCTGGAGACATGAACAGCTGTGGGCAGCACATAAAGACTTAGAGGCCCCAGATGCTGGCATATAGAAGCCTGAGGCTAGCTGAGATCACCCCAGAGTAAGGGCAGATGGAAAGCAGATGGGGGACAGGAAGAAGACGAGGACCTACCAACACAGACACTGGTGAGCAGCGGCCCAGACGGTGGGAGGAGGAAGGAAGTAATTTTTAAAGAAAGGGGGTAATCAAGTGAGACCGTAAAATGGTGCCACGTAATCCACATACTGAAGTTTGAGACTTCACTGTGACCTTCAGCTATGTGTGTCATCCATTAAAGAGATGAGAAGTAGGGACGAGTGGGAGAGGAAGCCCATTCAGACTCAGCTGACAGAGAAACAAGGGAAGTTCTGCAGGCACCGGCACGTGCACTGCTAGGCATAGGAAGACAAAGCAGGTGGTGCTGGATGGGAAGTGATTGCTCCCCGTGGGCCGGGAGAAACAGCTGCAGGTGCACAGGAAACACTAATGCTAGTATGTGCCACGCGAAATATTTGTACTTGCTTAAGCTCTATCAGAGCAGATAACCATGGACAGTTAACCATGAGATAAAAATAACCTAACTGTAAAGTCAATATCAAACCAATTGTTGACCCAACACAGATAGGCAATCAAGGAAAGATGAAACGAAGTAAAAGGAACTCAGCGAACACAAACCCCACCTGTTTACCAGTAAAATCACCTCTAGCATTTCTAGTTTTAAGAGGCCCCGCCTGCCTAGGGACATTCATGAAATGGCCATGGTATCCTGACCGTGGAAAAGTAGCATAATCACTTGTTTCCTAAATAGTGACTCATTTGAATGGCCACACGAGGGTTTTAGTCTCTTCCAATCGGTGAAATGGACCTTCCCGTGAAGAGGCGGATATAGGGCAAGAAGACAAGTAGACTGATGGAGCTGCTTTAAAATGTTTTTAGCTTCACTGTTTTTTTGAGAGAGAGACAGAGAGACAGACAGACAGAACACACGTGGGGAAGGGGCAGACAGAAAGTGAGACACAGTATTTGAAGCACGCTCCGTGTTCAGAGTCATCAGCACAGAGGTGAAGCAAGGGTTCAAAACCACAAACCGTGAGACTATGACCTGAAGTGGGACACTTAATCCACTGAGCGGCCAAGGCAGTGCAAAATACGTCTGGCCTAAAAGGAACATCAAGGCTACATCGCCTATGAAGGGGTGCAGAAGGGGCACATGCATGATCCCCTCCCATGCCAAGGTGTGGGAAAGAACATGAGTGACACCCCTCCATCACAGAGACAGTGGTGCAATGGTGACCCCCTCCCTTGATGTGGGAGGGCGCAAGTGTTAACCCCCTCCTGTCCAAAGGGGGGGAAAGATAATGCTTGAAAACCTTTCATACCCAGGGTGGAGGAAGTACTACCTAAGCCTTACCCTACCCCTTATGTCAGTGCCAACCCTAACACTTACCTTAAGAGATGTGTGTTTCTTCAGCTGTGAAAGTGAAAGAACCATTCGTGAAATATCACATTTAATAGTGACACCACTACTCTCTCCCTAAAAGGTGGCACTGTGCATGGGTGACCATCTCACACACCAACCAGGGGCAAGGCAGAATCCTGAACCACCTCTGGCGTCAAGTGGGGTGGGGCACATGTTTGAACGCCCTCCAATGTTGAGGGGGGTTATGTGCATGTGTGAACACCCTTCCCACCGAGGTAAGTGGGGCCAAGCATGAACACTGTCCCTTGCCGAGGGAGGGTTGTGTGCCTATACAAATGGTCTGCCTCACAGAGCGGGGGTTGTGGGCATGCCTGAACCCCCTTTGGCAGGGAAGGGGGACTTTGCACCTGCGTGAACAGCATCCTGGCGAGGGGAGCAGGGAGCATACGTCAACGCCCTCCCTGGCCGCATTTCTTCAGCTGTGTTTCTTCAGCTGTGAAAGTGAAAAGAACCATTCATGAAACATCCCATTCAATAGTGACATCAGTACTTCCTCCCTGAGGGGTGGCGCTGTGCATGGGTGACCGACTCACATGCTGACAGGGGGCCAGGCGGAAGCCTGAACCACCTCCTGTGCTAAGTGGGGCAGGGCGCATGCACCAACGACCTCCCTGGCTGAGGTAGTGGTTCTGTGCATGCCTGAACACCCTTCCTTGCCCAGCGGAAGGGGGCACATGTGCAAATGCCTTCCCTCATTGAGGGGAGCTGTGTGCATGCGTGAACATACACCAGTAGGGGGGGCTGTGCGCATGCCTGTACAGCCTCCTGTGGTAGTGGGCAAGGAGCATGCATGCATGCCCTCCCTCACTGATGGGGATTGTGCTCATGTGGAAACGCCCTACCTCTTGGAGCAGGAGTTTTGCGCATGTGTGAACACTCTTCCGCCAGTAGGGAGAGCTGTGCACATGTGTGAACAGCACCCAGGGGTATGGGGCGGGGCCTACGTGCGAATGGCATCCCTCCCCTAGCCGGGGTTCACACTTTCGCCACAACGGAGGCTGTGCACATCTATGAACACCCTCCAGCGCTGAGGGGGTAAGGTGCATAGGTCAACACCCTCCTGTGCCAAAATGCGTATGCGGCACACGCTTGAACCATTCCCTTGTGGAGGGATGCATGACGCGTATGTGACTGCCCTCCTTCATGGAGGGGTTGTTGTGTGCATGCATGAATACCGTCCCTCACTGACTGGTGGCTGTGCTCATGCATGAACACCCTCCTAGGCAGAGGGGGGCGGGGCAGATGCGTGAATATTCCCCCATGCTGACGTGTCACGTCACATAGGTCAACACCTTCCCATGCCAAAGTGGGGGGATGGTGCACATGGGTGAACGCCCTTCCGCCAGGAGGGGGCCTTACACACACGAGAACAAACTCCCGCACTAATGGGGCAGGGTGCGTGCACAAACGCCCTCCGTCAACAAGGAGGGTTGTGCGTGAGAACACCCTTCTACACGGACGGAGGGCTGTATCCATCTGTGCCAGGGGGGGCATGGAGTATTAGTGAAACACCTGTCGTGCAGAGAGGGGGAGCAAGCATGACCTAACCCTTACCCTAAAGCCTAAATGTAATGCTAACCCTAACCCTTACCTTAAGTGATGCATGCTTCTTCAGCTGTGAAAGTGAAAAGAATCATTGATGAAAGGTCACATTTGATAGCGGCAACAGTACTCCCTCTCCGAGGGGTGGCACTGTTCATGGGTGACACCCTCCATCACCGAGGGGATGAGGAGCATGTGTGAACCACCTCCCATGCCGAGGGAGACAGGGCACAGGTGTCAACACCCTCCCTCACCTTGGGACGGGTGGTGCAAATGTGAGAATGCGTGAACGCACTTACAAGCTGAAGAGGATGGGGCACGTGTGTGAACACCCTCCCACCCTGAAGGGGGCAGGACACATGCATGAATATTCTCCCACATTGAGGGGCGGTGCTATTGCGTGAATACACTCTGGAGACGAGGGGGTGGGTGTGGAAGCATGACCTAACCCTTACCCTAACTGTTAATGGTAATGCTAACCCAGACCCTTACCTTAAGAGTTGTCTGCTACTTCAGCTGTGAAATTGAAAAGAACCATTCATGAAACGTCACATTTAATAATGGCATCACTATTCCCTGATTGAAGGGTGGCACTCTGCATGGGTGACCTCCTCCCACACCAAGGTGGGGCTGTGCACATGCGTAAAAACCCTCCCTGCTGAGGTGAGCAAGACACATGCATGAACCATCTCTCATGCAGAGGTGGGGTGTGCCCATGAGTGAACACCCTCCCGACCCGACAGGTGGTCATGCACATACGTGAACAATGTGTCCCGAAAGGGGGATCCACGCATGTGTGAAAGCCCTCCCCAGCGGAAGCGGAGTGGAGCACGTGCTTCAATATTTTACCACTCTCAGGGATTGGGGTGAAAGGGTGAACACTCTCCCTTGCTCAGGTTAGTGGGGTGATGCGTGAAGTCTTCCCATGCTGAGGGGGGAGAGCAAGTATGACCTAGCCCTTATCTTAACCCCTAACTGTAATGCTAACCCTACCCCTGACCTTAAGAGAAGCATGCTTCTTCAGCTGTGAAAGTGAAAGCAGCCGTCCATGAAATGTCAGATTTAATAGTGGCATCACTACTCCCTTGCTGACTAGTGGTGCTATGCACAGGTGACCCCCTCCAGCGCCTGAGGGGGGAGGGCACATGCGTGAACCCCCTCCCACGCTGGGGGGCAGGTTCATGCACCTACCTGAACACCTTCTCAAGCCAAGGGGTCACTGTGCTCATGCGTGAACACCTCCTGAGCCAAGGAGGGCATGGTGCATGGACAAATGCCCTCCCTCGCCAAGGGTTGTGGTGTCCATGCATGAACACCCTCGCACACGAGATGGGTGCAGGCGCATACATCAACATCCCCGCTGAAGGGGACTGGTTCCTATTGGTGAACACCCTCCCGAGATGAGGGGGGTGTGGCTCATGTGTGAACGCCCTCCCACTCCAACGGAGGGTGCAGGCATGGCCTATCCCTTACCCTAACCATGAACGGCAATCCTAACCGTAACACCTACCTTAAGAAATGCCTGCTTCCTCAGCTGTGAAAGGGAAAAGAGCCATTCATGAAACAACACATTAAGTAGTGGCATCACTACTCCCTTGTGGAGGGGAGGCAGGCTGCATGCCTGAACACCGTTCCGCAAGGACGGTGGCGGGGGTCAGGTGTGACGTTCCTCCCTTGCCAAAACGGGGATGCAAGCATGACTTAACCCTTACCCTAATCCTCAGGGTAACCCAAACCCTAACCCTCATTATAAGAGATGCTGCTTCTTCAGCCATGAAAGTGAAAAGACTCATTCATGAAACGTCAGATTTAATAGTGGCAACACTACTCACTTGCTCTTTTTCAATAGGTGAAATGGACATTCCCGTGAAGAGGCAAGAACAGGACAAGACCCTATGGAGCTTTAATTCACTGGCCTACAGAGACAACATCAATACAGTCAATAGGGACAACACATCTCCCCATGGGCCAACAATTTAGGTTGGGGTGACCTCAGAGAATATCCCCTCTGAGGGATTTAGATGTACACTTACCAGTCAAAAGTACAACCTCACTTATTGACCCAAAATACATAACCAACACCTTAGGTTTGATACATGTACCCTGGTAGAGTTCCTTTGGGGGTAGGTGATTGTTGTCTCCACATTCGGTGCAGGGTTATGAAACGGTGGTGGTGGGTGTTTTCTCCTCTTCCATAAAGAGTTCCAAGGCGACCATTTGTGGGAGCCAAGCGGTAGTTGGTCTGCTCCTGAATCCCTGTGTGCTTCAGGTTCCCTGTGGAGCATCATAGCGGCGGCCTAGTGGAAACATGAGAGATGTCAGAAGACACTCAGGTAACCAAAGATACGAATGAAAAACCTCCTGAAATACCATCAGAAGACTATGGGACACTGCTACCATCCACAGTTACAGTCCAGTTTCCGAGAGCATGTGGGATGCTCTAGAGGAATGCAGTGTTACAGTGGATGAGAGGTGTCCGGCTAGTAGAAGAAATGCTGTGCATCCCCGATGCTGGATGGGGAAATGTCGTATATGTTGTCAGCTATGCCAAAGATAACAAAAGAACAATGAACGAGACAGACGCCTGCTACTTCAGCAATGAAAGTGAAAAGAGCCATCCAGGAAATGTCGGATTGCAAATGATTTTAGGTACATTAATTTTTGAAAGACACAAAGCACACAAGTGGGGCATGGGCAGAGAGAGAGAGAGAGAGAGAGAGAGAGAGAGAGAGAGAGAGAGAGAGAGAGACAGATAGTATCTGAAGCAGGCTCCAGATTCCCAGCAATCAGCACAGAAGCTACCCAGGGCTCAAGACCAGAAACCGAGAGATCATGAACCAAGATGAAGTGGGACGCTTAACTCAGAGACATCCAGGGGCCAAGGAAAACATCTGAATTACAAGGAATATCACTGCTACATCACGGATAAAGGGAAGCAGATGGGACACATTCGTGAAGCCATCCCACACCAAGAGGGATTGCACCATGCCCTAAACCTTAACTGACACCTAACATTAATCCTAACCATAAACCTTACCTTAAGAAACGCCTACTTCTTCAGTTGTGAAAGAGAAAAGAGATATTCATGATTTAATACTGGCATCAGTATCAGATTTAATACTGGCATCAGTAATCCCAATCTAAGGAGCGGTGAGGCTCATGGGTTGCACCATCGCACGGAGAGGGTGTGGAGGGTCGCATGTGTGAACACACCCCTTGCACCAAAAGCGATTGGGTGGAACGTGAATTCTTACCATACCGAGAGGGGGTGGGGTGACAGTGTGAAAAACACCAGAGCAAAGCTGGAATGGGCAAGGCAAGAACAACCTACAGTGCAGAGAGACTGGGGCGATAGCAAGAACACAATCCCTTGAACATGGAGGGTGGTGTCCACGCATGAACACCTTCCCGCTCAAAGTGGGGATGCAAGCATGACCTACACTTTGCCCAATTCCTAACCCTATCACTAAACAAAATCCCACCACCCAAACCTAACACCTAACCCTAACCATAACCCTAATGCTAAATCCTGCCCCTACCCTTCCCCTAACCCTAGTCCTACCTCTAACTAACCGTAAACATAAACATAACCCTAACTAACCCTAACCTTACCCTAACCCTCTAACCATCAGCCTCTAACTCTAACCCTAAAACCCTCATCCTAACGCTCTAACTCTACCCGCTAAATCTAAAACTATAACCTAAGGCCCTCTCCCCATGGGGATCCATATCGAAAGACTAATAACAGCACACACACCAGGACCAGAAACGGTTCAGGAACACTCAGCATTGAATGTGGACATCTCCATGTATTTCCAAAGCACGGCTGCAGCTGCACAAGAGGATTCCTGAGGCCTAAACGATGGGTGGCCCATACAGTTGTCTGGCCTTGGAACCAAAATACTAAGCCTGACCAGCACCCTCCCTTGTGTACGCCCTTCCGCCCTTTGGGGAGACACCTGCTCTGCTATGGTTTCAGTGCCTGGAACATCCTGGGACCTAACCCTAATGCTAACCAGGACCCAATGCTAACCATCAACCTAAACCTAACCCTAACACTCACACTAGACAAACCTATCTACACCAGACCAGATACAGTTGTCTGTCCTTAGAACCCAAAGATTAATCCTGACCCGCAGCCTCGTTGTGCACACCACTCAGTCATTTGTGGAGGCAACTGCACTTCTGTGGGTTCAGCGCATGGAGCCTTGGGAACGAAGAAAACCCTAACTGTACCCCTAACCATAACCCTCAACCTAATCGTAACCCTGTTTCTAACCCTAACCCTACACTTGAGCCACACCCTCACATGGGATCTCAGGTCAGCCCTTGGGGGATATCACTAGACTGGAGTTGCTTTGGCCCTGGTGACTTCCCTGCACCGAACCCTAACCCTGGCTAAGGCTCCTTCCCCATGGGGACCCAATTCACAGTCTGACATCAGCACGCACATGAAATTGAGAAGCAGTGCAGGAATACTTGGTGTGGAATGTGGAACATCATCATGTCATTTCAAAAGCCCGGCTGCCACTGCACTCGAGGATTCAACAGGCCTAACTGAAGCGTGCCCAATACCGTTGTCTGGCCTTGGAAACCGAAGACTATTCCTGACTGGCAGCCTCTATTGTGCACTCCGCTCAACCCTTCCAGGAGACGACTGCACTGCTGTGGGTTCAATGCCTGGAGACTCCTGGGACCTAACTGTAAACCTAACCGTAACCCTAACCATAACCCTCAACCTAAATCTAACAGTTTCTATCACACTAGACCCACCTATCTACACCAGACCTTACAGAGTTGTCCGTCCTTGGAACCCAGAGACTAATTCTGATGAGCAGCCTCCATTGTGCACTGACTCAGCCCTTCGGGGAGACAACTGCACTGCTGTGGGTACAGCGCCTGGATCCTTCTTTGACCTACCCTAACCCTAACCATAACCCTGATGATAACCCTCAATCTCACCTGACCATATATCTCACAATACCTCTACACCAGACCCACACCAGCGCATGTGCCCTCACTTCAGCCCTCGAGGGAGATCACGAGACTGGAGTCCTTTGGCTCTGGCCACATCCCTGCACTGAACCCTAACCCTAGCTATAACTCACTCCCCATGGGTATCCAATTACAATGTCTGACAACAGAATGCACATGGGGTTGAGAAGCAGTGCAGGATCACTCGGCGTGGAATGTGGAACATCACCATGTCATTTCCAAAGCCCAGCTGCTGCTGCATAAGAGGATTCCTGAGGTCTCCCCCAAAGAGTGTCCAATACACTTGTATAGCCTTGGAACCCAAAGACTAATCCTGACCGGCAGCCTCCGTTGTGCCCGAGAGCATTCCTGAGGCTTACCCGAAGAGTGCCAGAAACACTTGTCTGGCCTGGCAACCGAAAGACTAACCCTGACCCGCAGCATCCATTGTGTACTCCAGTCAGCACTTCAGGGAGACCACTGCACTGCTGTGGGTTCAGCATCTGGAGCCTCCTGGGACCTAACCCCAACCGTAACCAGAACCCTGAACCTAGCCCTCAACCTAAACTGAAACCCATCTCTCACACTAACTCTATACCAGACCCGTACCCTCGCAAGGTTTCTCACTTAAGCCCTCCATGAAATTCACGAGACTGGAGTCAGTCTGGCCTGGTGATGTCCCTGCACTGAACCCTAACCCTAGCTAAGTCTCCTCCTCGTGGGAACCCAATTCCAATGACTGACAACAGCACGCTCATGGTGTAAATCACTCGGCTTGGAACCTGGAACATCACCATGTCATTTCCAAAGGTCAGAGGGAGCTGAACAAGGGCTCTGCTGAGGCCCAACTAAGGAGTGTCCTACACCAAAGGGTGGCCTTGACACCCTAAGACTAAGAAGGAATGGCACCATCCTTTGCTCCCTCCACTCAACCCTCTAGGAGACCACTGCACTACTTAGGTTTCTGCACTTAAGCGCCTCCTGGAACCTACCCCTAACCCTAACCATGATCCTCGCTGTATTCCTCAACCTAAACCTCACCCCAATTCTAACACTAACCCTACACCTGACCAGCTACCGCACATGGCCCTCATTCATACTCACTGGAGATAAATAGATTGTTGTTGCTTTGGCCTTGCTTATGTCCCTGGATCTAACTCTAACCCTAGCTATTTCTCTATCCCGATGGGGATCCAATTCCTAATGCAGAGAATATCACGCACCTGTGGCCCAGAAGCGGTGCAGGATTACTCCACATGGAGCATGGACCACCACCATGTCATGTCCAAATACCAGAGGGAGGTGCCAAAGTGCTTGCTGAGGCCCAAAAGTGGCCCACATGCAAGGCTGGCACTGGTAACCAAAGACTAAGCCTGACCAGAACCCTCCCGTGTGCCCTCCACTGAGCCATCCCAGGAGACCACTGCACTGCATGGGGTTCATCACCTGGGGACTCCTTGGAGCTATCCCTCACCCTAATCATGACCCACTCCATACTCCTCAATCGGAACCTCACCCTAAGTCTAACGCTAACCCTACACGTGACCCGCATCCGTGCATGAGCCCTCATTCAGCCCTCATGGAGGTAAAGAATTGTTGTTCCTTCGGCCTTGCTTACATCCCTTCCCTGGATCAAACCCTTGCCCTAGCTATGGCTCATTCCCGATGGGGACCCAATTCCTAACTCGGAGAAAACCACGCACATGTATCCCAGATGCGGTGCAGGCTTACTTGGCATGGAACGGGGAACAACACCATGCCATTTCCAAAGCCCAGAGGGACCTGCACAAGGGGGTTGCTGAGAACCAACTGAAGAGTGGCCCACACAAGAGGCTGGCCTTGGCACCCAAAGAATAAGCATGACCGGCACCCTCCCATGCACCCTCCTCTGGGTCCCCAAGGGAAACAACTGCACTGCCATGGATTCGGCAACTTGGGCCTCCTGGAACCTAGCCCTAACCCCAACCGTGACCCTCCCCATACTACTCAACCTATACCTCAGCCCAACCCTAATGCTAACCCTACACCTGACCCTCACCCGTGCATTGGCCCTCATACAGGCCCTTATGGAGATAGCGGGACCGGTGTCTCTTCAGCCCTGCTTATGTCCCTGGACAGAACCTCACCCTATCCGTGGTTCTCTCCCAATGGATATCCAGGTCCTAATTCTGAAACACCATGCATATAGGTCAAAACCCCTACAGTATTATTCGGTATGGAAGTGGAACATCATCATTTCGTTTCCACTGCTGGGGTGGAGCTGCCCCAGGAGGCTACTGAGACCCAATGAATAGTGGCACACACAAGAGGCTGGCCTTGAAACACAAAGAATAAGTCTGAACTGAAGGCTCCCATGCAGCCACCACTCAGCCTTCTGTGGAGACCACTGCGATGCTAGGGATTCACCGCCTGGAATTACTTGGGCACTAACCCTAACACTAACCGTGACCCTCACCATACTCTGAACCTCAAACTCATTCCTACACTAACGCTAACCCTACAACTGACCCTCACCTGCACACTGGCTATCATTCATCACCCCATGGAGGTAAGTGGAATGGGGTAGCTGTGGCCCCCCTTATGGCCCTGGTCTGAAATCGAACTCTATCTAAAGCTCTCTCCAGATGGTGACCCGATTCTTAAGTCTGAGGATACCTCCCTTCCAGAAGAAGAGGCAGATTCCTCGGCATGGAACATGGAATATCACCATGTAATATCCAAAGCCCAGATGTTGCTTCAGAAGCAGTTCCTGAGGCTCAACCAAAGTGTGGCCCGCAAAGGAGGCTCACACTGGCTTTCAAAGACTAAGCATGACCTACACCCTCCCATGTGCTCACCACTGAACCCTGCAGGAAGACCAGCACTGCTGGTGCTTCAGCGTCTGGGGGACCTGGGACAAAACCTAACCATTATATTGACCAGAACCATACACATCATCCTCAACCTCACCCCAACTCTAAAGGTAATGCTACACCTGACCTGCTCCCCTGCATGGGCTCTCATGCAGCCCTCCATGTAGATAATGGGACTGGTGTCACCTCGCCCTGCTTATGTCCCTGGACCGAATCCTGACCCTAGCTATGGCTCCCCCCAATGGGGATACAGTTCCTAACTCTGAGAACACCATGCACATAGGGTCCAAACCCCTGCAGTATACTTCAGGATGGAATTGGAACATCATCATTTCATTTGCACTGCTGGGATGGAGCTGAACAAAGAGGTTGCTGAGACCCAACTGAAGAGTGTCACACATAGGATGCTGCCCTGGCATGCAAAGAATTAGTCTGAACTGTAGACTTGCATGCAGCTTCCACTCAGCCCTCTGTGGAGACCACTGCACTGCTAGGTATTCATTGCCTGGAACCTCCTGGGACCTAACCCTAACACTAAACTTGACCCTCACCATACACCTCAACCTAAACTTCACACCAACTCTAACGCTAACCCTACACATGACCCGCACCCAAGCATGGGCCCTATGGAGTCCTCCAGAACGATCACGGACTCATGTGGATTTGGCCCTATCGACATCCCTGGGCCGATACCTAACCCTAGTAATGACTCTCTCTCATTGAGGAACAAATTCCTAAGTCTCAGTCACCACGCATATGGGGCCCAGAAGCACTGCAGCGTTACTCGCATGGAACGTGGAACATCGACAGGTAATTTCCAAAGCCCAGAGGAAGCTGCACAAAGGGTTTGCTGAGGCCCATCCGAAGATTGCCCCACAACTGATGCTGGCTTCGGCACCCAAAGACTAAGCCTGAGGGCAACCTACCATTTGCCCTCCACTGATTCCTCCAGTGAGACCACTGGACTCCTTGGGGTACAGCACCTCGTACCTCCTGGAATCTAACCCAAACCGTAAACGTGACCATCAACATACTCCTCAACCTCAACCTCACCCCAGCTCTAAGGCTTCACCTGACACCCTACACCAGACCCTCACCCGCGCATGGGCCCTCATTGAAACCTCCATGAAGGTAACGGGATTGCTGTTGCTTCGGCCTTGCTTACCTCCCTGGACCGAACCCTAACCCTAGTTGTGGCTGAATCCCGATGGTGATCCAATGCCTAACTCTGAGAGACCACACACATGGGGCCCAAAGCTTTGCAGGATTCCTCGGCATGCATCTTGGAGCATAATCGTGTCATTTCCATTACCCACAAGTAGCTGCACAAGGGGGTTCCTGAGGCCCAACTGAAGAGTGACTCACACAGGAGGCTTGATCGGGCACTCAAAGACAAAGCCTGATCAGCACAATCCCATGTGGGATCCACTCAGCCCCTCTTGGAGACCATATCCTTCCTGGGGTTGTTGCACCTAGAGCCTCATGAGACCTAACAATAACCATGACCTTCAAAGTACACCTCAACCTAAACATCACCCCTAAACATAACCTACAACTGACCCGCACCCTCGCAGGGACCCTCACTTCAGCCCTCCAGGGAGATCACGGGACTGCTGTCGCTTCAGCCCTGCTTACGTCCCTGGACCGAACCCGAACTCCATTTTAGGCTGTCTCCCGATGGTGACCCAATACTTACTTCTGTGCAAACCACACATGTGGGGTTCAGAAAAGGAGCCGGATTCCTCGGCATGGAACGTGGAACATGACCAGGTAATTGCCAAAGCCCAGAGGGAGCTGCACAAGGGGGTGGCTGAGGCCCAACCAAAGTGTGGTCCATATCCAAGGCTGGCCCTAGCCCCTAAAGACTAAGCCTGGCCGGCACCCTCCAATGCGACCTCCCTCAGCCCTCCAGGGAGATCACTGCACTGCTTGGGTTTCAGCACCTAGGGCCTCCTGGACCCTAACCCTGACCGTGACCCTCACAGTACTCCTCAACCTAAACCTCACTCCAACTCTAACGCTAATCCTACACCAGCCCTCACATGCGCATGGTCCCTCAGCCAACACCCCATGTAGATAACATGAGTAGTGTTGCTTCAGCATGCTTATGGCCTTGAAGCAAACCCTAACTCAAACTAAGGCTCTCTCCTGATGGTGACCCAATTCTTTAGTCTGAGGATACCACACACATGGAGTCCAGAGGAGGAGGAGTATTACTCGGCGTGGAATGTGGAATATCACCATGTAATATCCAAAGCCCAGATGTTGCTGCAGAAGTGGTTTTACTGAGGCTCAAAGAATGGCCCACGATGGAGGCTTGCCCTGGCAAACAAAGACTAAGCATGACGGACAACCTGCAATATGCCCTCCACTGAGCCCTCCGGGAAGCTCACTGCATTGCTGTTGGCTTATCGCTAGGAGCCACCTAGGACTTAACCCCAAACCCAATAATGAACATAACTATACACACCAACCTCACCATGAACATAACTATGAACAGAACTATAACAATGAACATAACTATACACACCCACCTCACCAACTCTAACCGTAACCCTACATCTGACCTGCAACTGTGCATGTGCCCTATTCAGCCCCCTATGTAGCTCAACGGACTGGTGTCGCTTCAGCCGTGCTTATGGCGCTGGAACATACCCTAACCTTAGCGATGGCTCTCTCCCAATGGGGATAGAGTTCCTAATTCTGAGAACACCACGCCCATAGGGCCCAGACCCCTGAAGTATTATTCGGTATGGAATTGGAACATCATCATGTCAATTCCACTGCCGGCATGGAGTTGCACAGGGAGGGTGCTGAGGCCCAACTGAAGAGTGGCACACACGGGAGGCTGGCTCTGGCATGGAAAGACGAAGCCTGAACTAGAGGCTTTCATGCAGTCTCCATTCAACCCTATGTGGAGACCACTGCACTGCTAGGGGTTCAATGCCTAGAACCTCCTGGGACCTAAACCTAACAGTAACCTTGACCCGCACCATACCCCTCAACCTAAAGTTCACACCAACTCTTACCATAATCCTAAACCTTACACGCATTAGTGCATGGGCCCTCACTTCAGCCTTCCAGGGTGATCACGGGTCTCCTGTCCATTCAGCCCTATCTAAGTCCCTGGCCCAAACCCAAACACTAGCTAAGACTCTCTCTCTCTCTCTCTCTCTCTCTCTCCCTCTCTCTCTCTCTCTCTCTCTCTCTCTCTCTCAATGAGGACAAAATTCCTAAATCTGATATGACCACACACATGTGGGGACAGAAGTGGTGCAGTATTACTTTCCATGGAAAGTGTCCTGAAGGGCACAGATGCTCCCAGTACCTGAAGGCAAGCCCCTTGCCTGAAGCCGCTCCCTGTGCCTGAAGGCATGCCCCATGCCTAAAGACAAGCCCCTTACCTGAAGGCAAGCCCCTTGCCTAAAGCCATGCCCGGAGCATGAAGCCATGTCCCATGCCTGAAGGCAGGTCCAATGCCTTCAGGCTCGCCCTTGCCTGAAGGCTCGCCCTTGCCTGAAGGCTCGCCCCTTGCCTGAAGTCTCCACCCATGCCAGAAGGCTCGCCCCTTGCCTGAAGGGTTAGCCATGCCCAGTGCCTGAGGGCATACCCAGTGCCTGAAGTCAGTCACTCCCAATGTCTGAAGTCATGCCCAGTGAATGAAGTCACTCCCAAAGTCAATCCCAGGGAATGAAGTCAAAGTCACTCCCAGTGACTGAAGACAAAGTCACTCCCAGTGAAGGAAGTCATCCCAAAATCACTCCCAGTGATGGAAGTCTCTCCCGAAGTCACTCCCAGTGATGAAAGTCACTCAATAAGTGACTGCCAGTGACCGATGTCACTCCAGATATCACTCCCAGTGACAAATGTCATGCCCGAAGTCACTCCCAATGAGGGAAGTCCCTCTCGAAGTCATTCCCAGTGACTGAAGTCACGCCCGAAGTCACTCCCAGTGACTGAAGTTGCTCCTGAAGTCATTCCAAGTGACTGAAGTCAAAGTCATTCCCAGTGACTGATGTCATAGTCACTCCCAGAGACTGAAGTCAAAGTCACTCTAAGTGTCTGCAGTTACTCCCAGTGAATGGAGTCTCCACTCACAGGGACTGCAGTCATCACTCCCAGTGCCTGAAATTGGCACTCCCAGTGCGTGAAGACACTCCAGGGGAAGGACAGAGTGAGAGGGAGACACAGAACCCCAAGCAGGCGCCAGGCTCTGTGCTCTCACCACAGAGCCTCCTGGGGAAGGACAGAGAGGGAGACATAGAATCCCAAGAAGCCCCTCCATGCTCTGTACTCCCAGCACAGAACCCCCAGGCTCTGTGCTCACAGAACAGAGCCTCCAATGCCTGAAGGCACTCCCCTTGTCTGAAGGCACTCCCCTTGCCTGAAAGGCACCAGCACTCTCTAAAGGCATACCCCATGCCTGAAGGCATGCCCTGAGTCTGACTGAGCTCCCTGCGCAGGATGGGGCATTCCGTGCCTGAGTGTCACAGGCGCTCCCCTTGCCTGAATGGCACAGGACCTCCTCTTGCCTGAAGCTGCGCCCCATGCCTGAAGCCATGCACCATGCCTGAAGCCACTCCCTATGCCTAATGGTTCGCCCCATGCCTGACTGCGTGCCCCATGCCTGAAGAGCACAGATGCTCCCCTTGCCTGAAGGCGCGCCCCTTGCATGAAGCTGCTCCCTGTGCCTGAAGGCGCTCCCAGTACCTGAAGACAAGCCCCATGGCTGAAGGTGCACCCCTTGCCTGAAGATGCTCCCTGTGCCTGAAGCCACTCCCTGTTCCAGAAGACACGACCCATGCCTGATAGAGCTCTGTATGCCTGTAGGCAAGCCCACTGCCTGACAGCAAGCCCATTGACTGAAGCAGCGCCCATGCATCATGCCTCTCCCAGTGCCTGAAGGCACACCCTGTGCCTGAAGGCATGTTCCATGCCTGAAGGCGCTCCCCTTGAATGAAAGGCACAGGCACTCCCTGAAGGCGCATACCATGCCTGACAGAGCACCCCTCGCCAGAGGGCGCCCCGTGCCTGTAGCACAGACTCCCCCTGTGCCTTAAGTTGCGCCCTGTGCATGAAGCTGCTCCCTGTACCTAAAGGTGCTCCCAGTGCCTGATGACAAGCCCCATGGTTGAAGGTGTGCCACGTGCCTAAAGAAGCTCCCTGTGCCTGAAGCTGCTCCCTGTTCCTGAAGGCATGCCTCTTGCCTGAAACAGCTCCACGTGCCTGTACTCAAGCCCCTTGCCTGAAGGCAAGCCCTGTGCCTGAAGCCTTGCCCCATGCATGAAGCCCCGCCCAGTGCCTGAAGGCACACCCTTGCCTGAAGGCACGCTCCATGCCTGAAGGCTTGCCCCATGCCTGAAGGCTTGCCCCATGCCTGAATTCTCACCCTGTGCCTGAAGGCTAGCCCCCTGCCTGGAGGGCACTGTGGACATGTCCAAGGATTGAAGTCAGTCACTCCCAATGACTGAGGTCTTGCCCAGTGAGTGAAGACACTCCCAAAGTCACTCCCAGTGACTAAAGTCAAAGTCACTCCCAGTAAATAAAGTGACTCCCAAAGTCACTCCCAGAGAGGGAAGTCTCTCACAAAGTCACTCCCTGTGATGGAAGTCACTGGCAAAGTCACTCCCAGAAACCGAAGTCCCTTGCCAAGTCACACCCAGTGAAGGTAGTCCCTCTTGAAGTCACTCCCTGTGACAGAAGTCACTCCCGAAGTCACTCCTAGTGACTGAAGTCACTCCTGACGTCACGACAAGTGACTGAAGTCAAAGTCACTCCCTGTGACTGATGTCATAGTCACTCACAGTGACTGAAGTCAAAGTCACACTCAGTGTCTGCAGTTACTCCTAGTGACTGCAGTCGTCACTCCCAGTGCCTGAAGGAACTGCAGGGGAAGGACACAGAGAAAAGGAGACACAGAATTCCAAACAGCCTCCAGGCTCTGTGGTCTCAGCACAGAGCCTCCCGGGGAAGGACAGAGAGAGAGGGAGACAGAATCTCATGAAGCCTCCAGGCCCTGTGCTCCCTGCACAGCTCCACTTCCTGAAGCCACTCACCATGCCTGAAGGCACTCCCTTTGCCTGAAAGGCAGAGGTACTGAGGGCGCACCCCATGCCTGAGGGCATGCTGTGAGTCTCAATGAGCATCCTGTGCATGATGGGGCATCCCTTGTTGAAAGGCACATGTGCTCCCCTTACCTGAATGGCACAGGAGCTCTCTGTGCCTGAAGCCGCACCCCATGCCTGAAGATGCTCCACATGCCTGAAGGCAAGCCCCATGCCAGAAAACACTCCACTTGACTCAAGGGCACAGGCATTCCCTGAAGGCGCGCCCCATGCCTGACGGCGCACACCGGGCTGAGGGCGCCCTGTGCCTGATGGCGAGCCCAGTGCCTGATGGCACGCCCTGTGCCTGAAGAGCACAGAACTCCCCTTGCCTGAAGTCGCGCCCTGTGCATGAAGCTGCTCACTGTACCTGAAGGGGCTCCAAGTGCCTGAAGACAAGACCCATGCATGAAGCCCCGCCTAGTGCCTGAAGGCACACCCCTTGTCTGAAGGCACGCACCATGCCTGAAGGCTTGCTCTATGCCTGAATGGCAAGGCATGCCCAGTGCCTGAGGGCATGCCCAGTGACTGAAGTCTGTCACCCCCAATGACTGAGTCATGCCCAGTGCATGAAGTCACTCCCAAAGTCACTCCCAGTGACTGAAGTCAAAGTCACTCCCAGTGAAGGAAGTTACTCCCAAAGTCATTCCAAGTGATGGAAGCCTCTCCCGAAGTCATGCCCAGTGATGGAAATCACTCACTATGTCACTCCCAGTGAGGGAAGTCTCTCCTGAAGTCACTCCCTGTGACAGAAGTCACTCCCGATGTCACTCCCAGTGACAGAAGTCATTCGCGAATTCACTCCCAGTGACGGAAGTCCCTCTGGAAGTCCCTCTCCCAGTGACAGAAGTCACTCCCGAAGTCATTCCCAGGGACTGAAGTCACTCCCAGGGACTGAAGTCAAAGCCACTCACAGTGGCTGATGTCATAGTCACTCACAGCGACTGAAGTCAAAGTCACACACAGTGTCTGAAGTTACTCCTAGTGACTGCAGTGGTTACTACCAGTGCCTGAAGTCTTCACTGCCAGTGCCTGAAGTTGGCACTCCCAGTGCCTGAAGAAATCACAGGGGAAGGACAGAGAGAGCGAGACACAGAATTCCAAGCAGCCTCCAGGCTCTGTGGTCTCAGCACGGAAACTCCCAGGGAAGGACAGAGACAGAGGGAGACACAGAATCCCTTCCAGCCCCTCCAGGCTCTGTGCTCCCAGCACCGAGGCTCCAGGCCCCGGTGCTCCCAGCACAGAGCCTCCAGTTCCTGAAGCCACTCACCATGCCTGAAGGCATTCACCGTTCCTGAAGGCACTCCCTTTGCCTGAAAGGCACAAGCACTCTCTGAGGGCGCACCCATGGGTGACCGCGCACCCCTTGCCTGAGTGCACCCTGTGCCTGAGGGCGAGCCCAGTGGCTAAGGGAGCGACCTGTGCCTGAAGAGCACAGAGGCTCCCCATGCCTGAAGTCTCACCCTGTGCATGAAGCCTCTCACTGTACCTGAAGATGCTCCCAGTGCCTGAAGACAAACTCCATGGTTGAAGATGCGCCCCGTGCTTGAAAACGCTCCATGTGCCTGAAGTCACCCGTGTTCATGAAGGCATGCCTCTTGCCTGAAACAGCTCCAGGTGCCTGTACTCAAGCCCCTTGCCCGCAGGCAAGGCCCATGCCTGAAGGAAAGCCCCGTGCCTGAAGCCTTGCCCCATGCATGAAGCCCCGCCCAGTGCCTGAAGGCACGCCCATTGCCTGAAGGCAGGCCCCATGCCTGAGGGCTTGCCCCATGCCTGAATTCTCACCCTGTGCCTGAAGGCTAGCCCCCTGCCTGAAGGGCACAGGCATGCACAGTGCCTGAGTGCAAGCCCAGTGACTGAAGTCAGTCACCCCCAATGACTGAAGTCTCTCCCAGTGATGGTAGTCCCTCGCGAATTCCCACCCGGTGACGGAAGCCCCTCGTGAAGTCACACACAGTGAAGGAAGTCCCTGTAGAAGTCATTCCCACTGACGGAAGTCACTCCAGAAGTCACTCCCAGTGACTGAAGTCACTCCTGACGTCACTCCCAGGGACTGAAGTCAAAGTCATTCCCAGTGACTCATGTCACAGTCACTCTCAGTGACTGAAGTCAAAGTCACACTCAGTGTCTGCAGTTACTCCTAGTGACTGCAGTCGTCACTCCCAGTGACTGAAGTTGTCAATCCCAGTGCCTGAAGTCATCATTGCCAGTCCCTGAAGGCAGCACTCCCAGTGCCTGAAGGAACTGCAGGGAAAGGACAGAGAGAGAGGGAGACGCAGAATTCCAAGCAGCTTTCAGGCGCCATACTCGAAGCACAGAGCCTCCAGGCCCCAGTGCTCCCAGCACAGATCCTCCAGTTGCTGAAACCACTCACCATGCCTGTTGGCACTCGCCGTTCCTGAAAGCACTCCCTTTGCCTGAAAGGCACAGGCACTCTCTGAGAGAGCACCCCATGGGCGACAACGCACTGCTTGCCTGAGTGCACCCTTTGCCTGATGGTGAGCACAGTGCCTAATGGCGTGCCTTGTGCCTGAAGAACACAGAGTCTCCCCGTTTCCGAAGTTGCGCCCTGTGCATGAAGCCGCTCACTGTACCTGAAGGTGCTCCCAGGGCCTGAAGACAAGCTCCATGGTTGAAGGTGCGCCCCGTGCCTGAAGCCTCTCCCTGTGCCTGAAGCCGCTCCCTGTGACTGAAGGCATGCCTCTTGCCTGAAACAGCTCCAGGTGCCTGTACTCAAGCCCCTTGCCCGCAGGCAAGGCCCATGCCTGAAGGAAAGCCCCGTGCCTGAAGCCTTGCCCCATGCATGAAGCCCCGCCCAGTGCCTGAAGGCACGCCCATTGCCTGAAGGCAGGCCCCATGCCTGAGGGCTTGCCCCATGCCTGAATTCTCACCCTGTGCCTGAAGGCTAGCCCCCTGCCTGAAGGGCACAGGCATGCCCAAGGCCTGAGGGCATGCCCAGTGACTGAAGTCAGTCACCCCCAATGACTGAAGTCACTCCCAGTGACGGAGGTCCCTCGTGAAGTCACACACAGTGATGGAAGGCCCTCTCGAAGTCATCCCACTGACGGAAGACTCCCGAAGTCACTCCCAGTAACTGAAGTCACTCCTGACGTCACTCCCAGTGACTGATGTCATAGTCACTCCCAGTGACTGAAGTCAAAGACACACTCAATGTCTGCAGTTACTTCTAATGACTGCAGTCGTCACTCCCAGTGACTGAAGTCCTATTTCCCAGTGCGTGAAGGAACTGGAGGAGAAGGACAGAGAGAGGAGACACAGAATTCCAAGCACCCTCCAGGCTCTTTGGTCTCAGCACAGAAACTCCTGGGAAGGACAGAGGAAGAGGGAGACACAGAATCCCATGCAGCCTCCAGGTCTGTGCTCAAACCAGAGAGCCTCCCGGGGAAAGACAGTGAGAGATGGAGACACAAAATCCCAAGCAGCAACCCCCAGGCTCCAGTGTCCGAGTGTTCGGGCACTCAGGGACCATGGCACTGGAACGACCAGTGCTCAAATGCCCACTGCACTCCAGCTCCAGTGAACTGCCAGCGGCACTGCAGCCCCCAGTGAACTCAGTGCCCGAGGCACTGCAGCTTCCAGTGAACACAGTGCCCGCAGCACTGCAGCCTCCAGTGAACCCAGTACCCGTGGCACTGCAGCCTCCCATGAACACATGCCCAAAGCACTGGAGTCTCTGGTGAACCCAGTGCCCGCAGAACAGCATCCTCCGGTGAACCCAGTGCCCGTGGCACTGCAGCCTCAGTGAACCCAGTGATCCCGGCACTGCAGCCTGCAGTGAACCCAGTGATCCCGGCACTGCATGCCCACATGCACAGGAGCCCACAGCACAGGAGCCTACTGTGAACCCAGTGACCCAGGCACTGCAGCATCCAGTGAACGTGGTACCTGCGACACTGGAGCCCCCAGTGAACTCAGTGACCGCGGCACTGCACCCTCCAGTGAAACCAGTGCCCTCAGCATTGCAGCTGCCAGGGAGCCCAGTGCCCGCGGCACTGTAGCCTCCAGTGAGGCCACTGCCCACGGCACTGCATCCTCCAATGAGCCCAGTGCATGCGGCACTGGAGCCTCCAGTGAACCCAGTGCCCGCGCCACTGCAGCCTACAGTCGGCCCAGTGCTCACATCACTGTAGCCGCCAGTGAGCCCAGTCTCCACAGCACTGCAGCCTCATGAGAGCCCAGTGACCGCATCACTGCGGCCTCCAGGGAACCCAGTGCCCGCAACACTGCAGACTCCAGTGAGCCCATTGCCCATGGCACTGGACCCTCCAGTGAGCCAAGTGCAAGCGACTGGAGCAACCAGTTTGCCCAGTGCCTGCGGTAATGCAGCCTCCATTGAGGCCAGTTTCCACGGCACTGCAGCCTCAAGTGACCACAGTGCCCGCATTACTGAAGCCTCCTGTGGGCCTTGTGCCTGCGAAACTGGAGCCTCCAGTGAGCCCAGTGTCGGTGGCACTGGAGCCTCCAGTATACCCAGAGCCTTCGGCACTGCAACATCCAGTGATCCCAGTTCATGCAGAACAGCCGCCATCAGTGAGCCCAATGCCCGCCCCACTGCAGCCTCCTGTGAGCCCAGTGCCCTCGGACCCGCACCCTCCAGTGAAAAAAGTGTCCGCGGAACTGCATCCTGCAGTGAACCCAGTGCCCGGGGGACTGCAGCCTGCAGTGAACCCAGTTCAACCCCACTGCAGCCTCCAGTGAACTCACTGCCACAGCACTGCACCCTCCAGTGAACCCACAAGTGAACCCAGTGCCCACGGCACTGTAGCCTGTAGTGAACTCAGTGCTGGCAGCCTGTAGCCTCCAGTGAAACCAGTGCCCGCAGACCTTCAGCCTGCAGTGATCCCAGTGCTTGCAGCACGGCAGCCTGCAGTGAACCCAGTGCCCACGGCACTACACCATCCAGTGAACAAAGTGCCCGTAGCACTGCACCATGCAGTGAACCCAGTTCCCGCTTCGATGCAGCATGCAGTGAACACAGTGCCTGCAGCACTGCAGCCTCCAGTGAACCCAGATCCCATGGGACTGGAACCTCCAGTGAACCCACTTCCCGCAGCACTGCACCCGCCAGTGAATGCAGTGCATGGTGCACTGTAGCCTCCTGTATACCCTCTGACCACGGCACTGCACCATGCAGTGAAACCAGTTCCAGCTTGTATGCAGCCTCCAGTGAACGCATTGCCCGCAGCATGGCAGCCTCCAGTGAAACCAGTTCCGGCGGCACTGCCCCCTCCAGGGAACCCAATGACTGCGACACTGCCCCTCCAGTGAACACAGTGTTCGTAGCACTGCACTCTCCAGTGAAGCCAGTGTCCGCGGCACTGTACCCTCCTGGGAACCCAGTGCCCAGGGCACTACAGCATCCAGTGAACAAAGTGCCTGCAGCAATACACCCTCCAGTGAACCCAGTGCCCGTGGCACTGCAGCCTGCAGTGTACCCAGGGCCTGCAGGACTCTACCCTCCAGTGAAGCCAGTGTCCATGCCACTGCACCCTCCAGTGAACCCAGTTCCCACGGCAATACACCATCCAGTGAACAAAGTGCCCGTAGCACTGCACCATGCAGTGAACCCAGTTCCCGCTTCTAGGCAGCCTGCAGTGAACACAGTGCCCGCAGCACTGCAGCCTCCAATGAACCCAGATCCCATGGCACTGGAGCCTCCAGTGAACCCACTTCCCACAGCACTGCACCCGCCATTGAATGCAGTGCATGCTGCACTGTAGCCTCCTATGTACCCAGTGCCCGTGGCACTGCACCATGCAGTGAAACCAGTTCCAGCTTGTATGCAGCCTCCAGTGAACACATTGCCCATAGCACGGCAGCCTCCAGTGAACCCAGATGCGGTGGTACTGCTCCCTCCAGGGCCCCCAATGCCTGTGACACTGCCCCCTCCAGTGAACCCAGTGCCCATAGCACTGCACCCTGGAGTGAACCCAGTTCCGACTACACTGCAGGTTCCAAGGATCCCAGTGCCCATGGCACTTCAGCCTCCAGTGAACAACGTGCCCGGGGCAATGCACCCTCCAGTAAACCCAGTGCCCGCGGCACTGCAGCCTGCAGTGAACCCAGGGCCTGTAGGTCTCTACACTCCAGTAAAGTCAGTGTCCCTGGCACTGCACCCTCCAGTTAACCCAGTGCCCACGGCACTACACCATCCCGGGAACAAAGTGCCTGCAACACTGCAGCCTGCTATGAACCCAGTTCCCGTGGCTCTGCAGCCTCCATTGATGCCAGTGCGCCCATACTGCACTCTGTAGTGAACCTTGGGTACGCGGCACTGGAGCCGTGAGTAAAGCCCGTGCCCGCGGCATTGCAGCCTCCAGTCAAACACGTGCCAAATGCACTTCAGCCTCCTGTGATCCCAGTGATCCGTGTACTGCAGTCTGCAGTGAACCCAGTGCCCACAGCCCCGCACCCTGCAGTGAACCCTGTTCTGACTGCACTGCAGGTTCCAGGGATCCCAGTGCATATGGCACTGCAGCCTCCAGTGAACAAAGTGCCCGCAGAAATGCACCCTCCAGTGAACCCAGTTCCCGCGGCAGTGAAGCCTGCAGTGAACCCAGGGCCTGCGTGTCTCTACCCTCCAGTGAAGCCAGTGTCCCTGGCACTCCACCGTCCAGTGAAGCCAGTGCCGCGGCACTGAACCCTCCATTGAACACAGTGTCCGCGGCACTGCACCCTGCAGTGAACCCAGTGGCAGAGCACTGCAGCCTGCAGTGAACCCAGTGCCTGAGGGTCTCTACCCTCCAGTGGAGCCAGTGTCCCCGGCACTGCACGCTCCAACGAAGCCAGTGCCCTCGGAACTGCACCTTCCAGTGAACCGTGTCTGTGACAATGCAGGCTCAAGTGAGGCCTGTGCCCGCGGCACTGCACCCTCCAGTGAACCAAGTGTCCATGCCACTGCAGCCTCAAGTGAAGCCAGTGCCCGCGGCATTGCACACTCTAGTAAAGCCAGTGTCCGTGGTGCAACACCTTCCAGTGAAGCCAGTTCCCGCGGCACTGGAGCCTCCAGTGAACCCAGTGATCGCTGCAGTGGAGCCTCCAGTGAACCAGGTGCCCGCAGCACTGCAGGCACCAGGGAAACCATTTCCCCTGGCACTGTAGCCTGCAGTGAACCCATTGCCCGCGGCACTGCAACCTCCAGTGAACCCAGTGCCCAGGGCACTACACCATCCACTGAACAAAGTGCCTGTGACACTGCAGCCTTCTATGAACCCAGTGCCCGTGGCTCTGCAGCCTTCATTGAAGCCAGTGCCCGTCGTACTCCACTCTCGAGTGAACCTAGGTTCGGCGGCACTGCAGCCCCCAGTAAAGCCAGTGCCCGCGGCATTCCAGCGTCCAGTGAAACCCGTGCACACTGCACTGGAGCCTCCAGTGATCCCAGTGATCCATGCACTACAGTCTTCAGTGAACCCAGTGCCCACAACACTGCACCCTGCAGTGAACCCAGTTCCGAGTGCATTACAGGTTCCAGGGATCCCAGTGCACATGGCACTGCAGCCTCTGGGGAACAAAGTGTCCGTGGCAATGCACCCTGCAAGGAACCCATTGACCGCGGCACTGCAGCCTGCAGTGAACCCAGGGCCTGCGGGTCTCTACCCTCCAGTGAGGTCAGTGAGCCTGGCACTGCAACCTCCAGTGAAGCCAGTGCTGGCGACACGGCACCATCCAGTGCAGCCATAGCCCACGGCACTACACCATCCCGGGAACAAAGTGCCTGCGACACTGCAGCCTGCGATAAACCCAGTGCCCGTGGCTCTGCAGCCTCCATTGATTCCAGGGCCCACCGTACTGCACTCTGTAGTGAACCTTGGGTCCACAGCACTGCAGCCACCAGTAAAGCCAGTGCCCGCGGCATTGCAGCCTCCAGTGAAACACGTGCCCACTGCATTGGAACCTCCTGTTAGACCAGTGATCCGTGTACTGCAGTAGGCATTGAACACAGTGCCCACAACACTGCACCCTGCAGTGAACCCAGTTCTGAGTGCACTACAGGTTCCAGGGATCCCAGTGTGCATGACACTGCAGCCTCCGGTGAACAAAGTGCCCGCGGCAATGAACTCCAGGGAACACATTGACCGCGGCACTGCAACCTGCAGTGAACCCAGGGCCTGCGGGTCTCTACCCTCCAGTGAAGCCAGTGAGCCTGGCACTGCACACTCCAGTGAACCCAGTGCCCACGGCACTACACCAGCCCGTGAACAAAGTGCCTGCAACACTGCAGGCTGCAATGAAACCAGTGCCCGTGGCTCTGCAGCCTCCATTGAAGCCAGTACCCGCCGTACTGCACTCTCAAGTGATCCTAGGGTCCACGGCACTGCAGCCGCCAGTAAAGCCAGTGCCCACGGCATTGCAGCCTCAAGTGAAACTCGTGCCCACAGCACTGCAGCCTCCAGTTTTCTCAGTGATCTGTGCAATGAAGTCTGCAGTAAACCCAGTGCCCACAGCACTGCACCCTGCAGTGAACCTAGTTTTGAATGCACCCAGGTTCCAACTATCCCAGGGCCCATGGCACTTTGGCCTCCAGTAAACAAAGTGCCTGCGGCAATGCACCCTCCAGTGAACCTAGTGCCCGCTGCACTGCAGCCTCCAGTGAACCCAGGGCCTGCGGGATTCTACCCTCCAGCGAAGCCAGTGTCCCTGCCACTGCACCCTCCAGTGAACACAGTGCCCACGGCACTACACCATCCAGTGAACAAAGTGCCTGCAGCACTGCACCGTGCAGTGAACCCAGTTCCCGCTTCTATGCAGCCTGCAGTGAACACAGTGCCTGCAGCACTGCAGCCTCCAGTGAACCCAGATCCCACGGCCCTGGAGCCTCCAGTGAACCCACTTCCCGCAGCACTGCACCCGCCAGTGAATGCAGTGCATGGCGCACTGTAGCCTCCTGTATACCCTCTGACCACGGCACTGCACCATGCAGTGAAACCAGTTCCAGCTTGTATGCAGCCTCCAGTGAACACATGCCCATAGCACTGCAACCTCCAGTGAACCCAGTTCCGGCGGCACTGCCCCCTCCAATGAAACCAATGCCTGCGACACAGCCCCTCCAGTGAACACAGTGTCCGTGGCACTGCACCCTCCAGTGAAGCCAGTGTCCGCGACACTGCACCCTCCCGGGAACCCAGCGCCCAGGGCACTACAGCATCCAGTGAACTAAGTGCAGGCGGCACTGCAGCCTGCTATGAACCCAGTGCCCAAGGCTCTACAGCCTCCAGTGAAGCCAGGGCCTGCCGTATAGGAATCTCCACTGAACCATGGGTCGGCGGCACTGCAGCCCCCAGTAAAGCCAGTGCCCACGGAATTGAGGCCTCAAGGGAAACCCGTGCCCACAGCACAGCAGCCTCCAGTTATCCCAGTGATCCGTGCACTTCAGTCTGCAGTGAACCCAGTGTCCACAGCCCTGCACCCTGCAGTGAACCCCGTTCCCACTGCACTGCAGGTTCCAAGGATCCCAGTGCCCATGGCACTTCAGCCTCCAGTGAACAAAGTGCCTGGGGCAATGCACCCTCCAGTGAACCCAATGCCCGAGGCACTGCAACCTGCAGTGAACCCAGGGCCTGCGGGTCTCTACCCTCCAGTAAAGCCAGTGTCCCTGGCACGGCACCCTCCAGTTCACCCAGTGCCCAGGGCACTACACCATCCAGTGAACAAAGGGCCGGCGGCTCTGCAGGCTCCATTGAAGCCAGTGCCCGCCGTAATGCACTCTCCATTGAACCTTGGGTCCGCGGCACGGCAGCCACCAGTAAAACCAGTGCCCGCAGCATTGCAGCCTCCAGTGAAACACGTGCCAACTGCACTGCAGCCTCCAGTTATACCAGTGATCCTTGCACTGCAGTCTGGAGTGAACCCAGTGCTCACAGCCCTGCACCCTGCAGTAAACCCAGTTCTGACTGCACTGCAGGTTCCAGGGATCCCAATGCATATGGCACTGCAGCCTCCAGTGAACAACGTGCCTGCGGTAATGCACCCTCCAGGGAACCCAGTTCCCGCGGCAGTGAAGCCTGCAGTGAACCCAGGGCCTGCGTGTCTCTACCCTCCAGTGAAGCCAATATCCCTGGCACTCCACCGTCCAGTGAAGCCAGTGCCCGCGATCGTGCACCTTCCAGTGAACCCAGTTCCCACAGCACTGCCCCCTGCAGTGAATCCAGTGGCACAACACTGCACCCTGCAGTGAACCCAGTGCCTACGGATCTCTACCCTCCAGTGAAGCCAGTATCCCAGGCAGTGCATGCTCCAGTGAAGCCAGTTTTCGTGGAACTGCACCTTCCAGTGAACCAAGTGTCCATGCCAATGCAAACTCAAGTGAAGCATGTGCCCGCAGCACTGCACCTTCCAGTGAACCAAGTGTCCGTGCCACTGCAGGTCAAGTGAAGCCAGTGCCCGCGGCACAGCACACTCTAGTAATGCCAGTGTCCGCGGCACTGCAACTTCCAGTGAAGCCAGTTCCCGCTGCACTGGAGCCTCCAGTGAACCCAGTGACCGCTGCAGTGGAGCCCCCAATGAACCCAGTGACCGCGGCACTGCAGGCAACACTGAAACGAGTTCAGGCGGCAAGCAGCCTGCAGTGAACCCAGTGCCCACGGCACTGCAGCCTCCAGCGAATCCAGTTCCCAGGGCACTACACCATCCAGTGAACAAAGTGCCCGTGGCACTGCAGCCTGCTATGGACCCTGTGCCCGCGGATCTGCAGCCTCCACTAAAGCCAGTGTCCACCGTACCACACTCTCGAGTGAACCTAGGGTCGGCGACACTGCGGCCCCCAGTAAAGCCAGGGTCTGCGGCATTGCAGCGTCCAGTGAAACCCGTGCTCACTGCACTGGAGCCTCAAGTTATCCCAGTGATCCGTGCACTGCAGTCTGCAGTGAACGCAGTGCCCACAACACTGTACCCTGCAGTGAACCCAGTTCCGAGTGCACTACAGGTTCCAGGGATCCCAGTGCGCAGGGCACTTCAGCCTCCGGTGAACAAAGTGCCCGCAGCAATGCACCCTCCAGGAAACCCTTTGACCCAGGCACTGCAGCCTGCAGTGAACCCAGGGCCTGCGGGTCTCTACCCTCCAGTGAAGCCAGTGAGACTGGCACTGCACCCTCCAGTGAAGCCAGTGCCGGCGGCACTGCACCCTCCAGTGAACCCAGTGCCCACGGCACTACACCATCCGTGAAC
This sequence comes from Prionailurus viverrinus, assembly GCF_022837055.1. Taxonomy (NCBI): domain Eukaryota; kingdom Metazoa; phylum Chordata; class Mammalia; order Carnivora; family Felidae; genus Prionailurus; species Prionailurus viverrinus. Next base: position 1,382,738 of record NW_025927615.1, read on the forward strand.
ACAGTGCCTGCGACACTGCAGCCTGCAATGAACACAGTGCCCACGGCTCTGCAGCCTCCAGTGAAGCCAGTGACTGCCATAATGCATTCTCCATTGAACCTTGGGTCCGTGGCACTGCAGCCACCAGTAAAGCCAGTGCCCGTGGCATTGCGGCCTCAAGTGAAACCCGTGCCCACAGCATTGCAGCCTCCATTTATCCCAGTGATCCATGCACTGCAGTCTGCAATGAACCCAGTGCCCACAGCACTGCACCCTGCAGTGAACCCAGTTCCCACTGCACTGCAGATTCCAAGGATCCCAGGGCCCATGGCACTTCATCCTCCAGTGAACAAAGTGCCTGGGGCAATGCACCCTCCAGTGAACCCAGTGCCGGCAGCAGTGCAGCATGTAGTGAACCCAGGGCCTGCGGGTCTCTACCCTCCAGTAAAGCCAGTGTCCCCGGCACTGCACCATCCAGTGAATCCAGTGCCCAAGGCACTACACCATCCCAGGAACAAAGTGCCTGCAACACTGCAGCTTGCTATGAACTCAGTGCCCAAGGATCTGCAGCCTCCATTAATGCCAGTGCCTGCCATACTGCACTCTGTAGTAAACGTTGTGTCCGAGGCACGCAGCCGCCAGTAAAGCCAGTGCCCGCAGAATTGCAGCCTGTAGTGGAACACATTCCAACTGCACAGCACTCCAGTTATCCCAGTGATCGGTGCACTGCAGTCTACAGTGAACGCAGTGCCCACAGCCCTGCACCCTGCAGTGAACCCAGTTCTGACTGCAGTGAAGGTTCCAGGGATCCCAGCGCATATGTCACTGCAGCCTCCAGTGAACAAAGTGCCCACGGCAATGCACCCTCCAGTGAACCCAGTTCCCGTGGCAGGGAAGCCTGCAGTGAACCCTGGGCCTGCGTGTCTCTACCATCCAGTAAGCCAGTGTCCCTGGCACTGCCCCGTCCAATGAAGCCAGTGCCACGGCACTGCACCCTCCAGTGAACACAGTGCCCGCGGCACTGCACCCTGCAGTGAACCCAGTGGCACAGCACTGCAGCCTGCAGTGAACCCAGTGCCTACGGATCTCTACCCTCCAGTGAAGCCAATGTCCCTGGCACTGCACGCTCCAGTGAAGCCAATGCCCACAGAACTGCACCTTCCAGTGAACCAAGTGTCCGCGCCAATGCAGGCTCAAGTGAAGCCTGTGCCCGCAGCACTGCACCCTCCTGTGAACCAAGTGTCCGTGCCACTGCACCTTCCAGTGAACCCGGTGCCCACGGCACTACACCATCCAGTGAACAAAGTGCCAGCAGCACTACACCATGCAATGAACCCAGTTCCCGCTTCTATGCAGCCTCAAGTAAACCAATTGCCTGCAGCACTGCAGCCTCCAGTGAACACACTGAACGTGGCACTAAACCCTACATTGAAACAGTGCCTCCTTGGGGCGCCTGGGTGGTGCAGTCGGTTAAGCGTCCACTTCAACCAGGTCACGATCTCGCGGTCTGTGAGTTCGAGTCCCGCGTCAGGCTCTGGGCTGATGGCTCAGAGCCTGGAGCCTGTTTCTGATTCTGTGTCTCCCTCTCTTTCTGCCCCTCCCCTGTTCATGCTCTGTCTCTGTCCCAAAAATAAATAAACGTTGAGAAAAAAGTTAAAAAAAAAAAACAGTGGCTCCGCCCTGCACACTCCAGTGAAACCATTGCCCGTGGAACTGAACCATGCAGTGAACCCAGTTCCCACTTCTATGCAGCCTGCAGTGAACACAGTGCCTGCAGCACTGCAGCCTCCAGTGAACCCAGATACCACGGCACTGGAGCCTCCAGTGAACCCACTTCCCGCAGCACTGCACCCGCCAGTGAATGCAGTGCATGCCGCACTGTAGCCTCCTGTATACCCAGTGCCCGCGGCACTGCACCATGCAGTGAACCCAGTCCCAGCTTCTATGCAGCCTCCAGTGAACACACTGCCCTTAGCACTGCAGACTCCAGTGAACCCAGATCCGGCGGCACTGCCCCCTCCAGGGAACCCAATGCCTGCGACACTGCCCCCTCCAGTGAACACAATGTCCACAGCACTGCACCCTTGAGGGAACCCAGTGCTCAGGGCACTACAGCATCCAGTGAACAAAGTGCCAGCAGCACTGCAGCCTGCTATGAACCCAGTGCCCACGACACCGAAGCTTCCAGTGAAGCCAGTGCCTGCCATACTGCATTCTCCATTGAACCTTCGGTCCGCAGCACTGTGGCGGCCAGTAAAGCCAGTGCCCATGGCATTGCAGCGTCCAGGGAAAACCCTGCCCACTGAACTGGAGCCCCCAGTTATCCCAGTGATCCGTTCACTGCAGTCTGCAGTGAACCCAGTGCCCAAAGCACTGCTCCCTGCAGTGAACCCAGTTCCGACTGTACTGCAGGTTCCAGGGATCCCTGTCCCCATGACACAGCAGCCTCCAGTGAACAAAGTGCCCGCGGGAATGCACCCTCCAGTGAACCGAGTGAATGCGGCACTGCAGCCTGCAGTGAAACCTGGGCCTGTGGGTCTCAACCCTCCAGTGAAGCCAGTGCCCGCGGCACTGCACCCTCCAGTGAAGCCAGTGCCCGCGGCACTGCACCCTCCAGTGAAGCCAGTGCCCTTGGCACTGCACCCTGCAGTGAAGCCAGTGCACACAGCACTACACCATCCCATGGACAAAGTTCCTGCCACGCTGCAGCCTGCTATGAACACAGTGCCCGCTGCTCTGCAGCCTCCATTGAAGTCAGTGCCCGCCGTACTGCACTCTCCATTGAACCTTGGGTCCCCGGCACTGCAGCCGCCACTAAAGCCAGTACCTGCGGCATTGCAGCCTCACGTGAAACACGTGCCAGAGCAATGCAGCCTCCAGTTTCCCAGTGATCCGTGCACTGCAGTTGCAGTGAACCCAGTGCCCACAGCACTGCACCCTGCAGTGAACCTCGTTCTGACTGCACTGCAGGTTCCCAAGATCGCAGTTCCCATGGCACTTCAACCTCCAGTGAATAAAGTGCCTCCGGCAATGCACCCTCCAGTGACCCCAGTGCCCGTGGCACTGCAGTGTGCAGTGAATCCAGGGCCTGCGGGTCTCTACCCTCCAGTGAACCCAGTGCCCACGGCACTACACCATCCAGTGAACAGGGTGCCCGCAGCACTGCACCATGCAGTGAACCCAATTCCCGCTTCTATGCAGCCTCAAGTAAACCAATTGCCCGCCACACTGCAGCCTCCAGTGAACCCACTGACCGCAACACTGCACCCTCCATTGGAGGCAGTGCCTGCCGCACAGCACCCTCCAATAAACCCAGTGCCCTCGTAACTGCACCATGCAGTGAACATAGTTCCCGCTTCTCTGCAGCATGCAGTGAACACAGTGCCTGCAGCACTGCAGCCTCCAGTGAAGCCAGATCCCGCAGCACTGGAGACTCCAGTGAACCCACGTCCCGCAGCACTGCACCCGCCAGTGAAGGCAGTGTCTACTGCACTGTAGCCTCCTGTGAACCCAGTGCCCGGGCACTGCAGCATGCAGTGGAACCAGTTCCAGTTTTTATGCAGCCTCCAATGAACACACTGCCCGCAGCACTGCAGCCTCCAGTGAACCCAGATCTGGCGGCACTGCCCCATCCAGTGAACCCACTGCCTGTGGCATTGCAACCTCCAGGGACCAACTGCCTGAGACACTGCCCTTCCACTGAACCCAGTTCCACGGCACTGCACCATCCAGTGAACCCAGTACCCGTTGTACTGGAGCCTACTGTGAACCCACTGCCTGCGGCACATCAGCCTCCAGTGAACCCAGTGCCCGCGGCACTGCACCCTCCATTGAACCCAGTGCGCGTGTCACTACATCCTGCATTGAACACACTGCCCAGGGTACTGCAGCCTGCAGTAAACCCATTGCTCGCATCACTGCATCCTGCATGGAACCTAGTGCCCAGGGTATTGCAGCCTGCGGTGAACCCAGTTCCCGCAGCACTGCACCATGCCGTGAACCCAGGACCCATGGTACTGGAGCCTGCTGTGAACCCACTGCCGCGGCACTGCAGCCTCCAGTGAACCCAGTGCGGGAGGCACGGAACCCTCCATTGAACCCAGTGCACGCATCACTGCATCCTGCATGGAACCCACTGCGCAGGGTACTGCAGCCTCCGGTGAACCCAGTTCCCGTGGCACTGCACCATCCAGTGAACTCAATACCTGTGGCACTGGAGCATGCTGTGAACCCACTGCCCACACACTGCATCCTCCAGTGACCCACTGCCTGCGACACTGCCCCCTCCAGTGAACACACTGTCCGTGACACTGCACCCTCCAGTCAACCCAGTGCCCGCGGCCATGCACCCTCCAGTGAACCCAGTGCCCAAGGCACTACACCATCCAGGGAACAATGTGCCCTGGCACTGCAGCCTCCTATGAACCCAGTGCCCGCGGCTCTGCAGCCTCCATTGAAGCCAGGGTCCACCGTACTGCACTCTCCATTGAACCTTGAGTCCGTCGCACTGCAGTTGCCAGTAAAGCCAGTGCCCAGGGCATTGCAGACTCCAGTGAAACACGTGCCCACTGCACTGCAGCCTCCAGTTATTCCAGTGTTCCATGCACTGCAGTCTGCAGTGAACCCAGTGACCATAGCAATGCACCCTGCAGTGAACCCATTTCCGACTCCACTGCAGGTTCCTGGGATCCCAGTGCCCATGGCACTGCATCCCTCAGTGAACAAACTGCCTGCGGCAATGCACCCTCCAGTGAACCCAGTGACCACGGCACTGCAGCATGCAGTGAACCCAGGGCCTGCGGGTCTCTACCTCCAGTGAGGCTGTGTCCCTGGCACTTCACCCTCCAGTGAAGCCAGTGCCCGTGGCACTACACCCTCCAGTGAACCAAGTGTCCACGCCACTGCAGCCTCAAGTGAACCAGTGCCCATGGCACTGCACACTCTAGTAAAGCCAGTGTCCGCGGCACTGCAGCTTCCAGTGAAGCCAGTTCCTGCAGCACTGGAGCCTCCAGTGAATCCAGTAACCGCTGCACTGCAGCCTCCAGTGAACCCAGTGCCCGCGGCACTGCAGGAACCAGTGAAACCAGTTCTCGCAGCACTGCAGCCTGCAGTGAACTCAGTACACAAGACACTGCAGCCTCCTGTGAACCCAGTGCCCGCTCTACTGCATTGTCCAGTGAACCCAGTCCTGGGGCAATGCAGCCTCCAGTGAACGCACTGCCCGACACAGTGAAGCCTCCAGTGAACCCGCTGCCAGTGTCACTGCAGCCTCCAGTAAATTTTCCACCCGAAGCACTGCTGACACCTGTGAACACACTGTCCGAAGCACTGCTGCCTACAGTGAACCCACTGTCCGAGGCAATGCAGCCTCCATGAACCCAGTGCCTGCCATCATGGAGTTACTTACGTTAAGGCCTCATGTCACTAACCCTAAATTTACTCCTGTAGGAATGTAACCTTTAACAGGTCAACAGTGAAATTCCTATTCATTGCCAGAAATTTGACTGATAGACGGCTGCCATTCCCTCAGGGAGGAAATCTCGCCTAAATAAGGTATTCCATGCCACTAAATTTGTTTTAAGTTTATTTTGAGAGAGAGACAGAGAAAGAGAGCACAAGCAAGGCAGGGGCAGGAATAGAGGGAGAGAGAGAAGCCCATTACCACGAGGTCATGATCTGAGCCAGGATCAAGACTCGGACACTTAACCAAGCGATCCAGACCCCGAGAATGTGGAGTTTCAAAGGTCAGAAGGCTTGGCTGGGATACATCCCTGAGGGCACTGGCCTAATCCTTCAGAGAAGGCAGCAATCTACATACAGGCAGACGGTATGGAAACAGTGACCTGTACATCGCCTGGTGTACACAGTGGAGCGATTATACACTCTCATAGAGCACCCCTGAGAGGCAGTGTTCACAAGGGGACAAAGGAGCCAGGACAGAGGAAGTGTGTGGGACCATTTTCCTCCTCTTCCCCACAGCATAGACACAGAGCCATCTGCTGGAAACAATGTCATCCCCACACTGGCTGCCTAAGATGCTAACACCAACCCCACATTCCTGTGCTCTGGTGAGACTGGCCTTCTAGGTCAATCAGGCTTGCCTCAGTCCCAATGGAGGTGTCCCCTTCCGCAGGTGACCAGCGGAAGCCCATGACCACACCACCTCTCTTGACCAGACAGTTCTGCAGAACTTCGCTTCGAGTGGCAGTCATTTCAAGTCTCATTTAAGAGGCAGATCGGAGCTGACCTAGACAAAACTCAGCACATTCTGGCCAAGGACCATACATTGTCCATACAACTGGCCTGAAGGACAGTGCAGCCAGAACACAAAACAATGTATGCAACACACACCACAGACACTCCCTGATGTGTCAGCCCCTGGACACTAGATGACCTCCTTTTATTAAAGCCATTCATCTCACAGGCAGCTAACATAATGAGCGTTTGTAACACAGAGAAGGCAAAAACTCAGCCAAAATGCCAAGACAAGAGGAATGCATCCCAAATGAAAGAACAAGATAAGGTCATGGACAGAGAAATGGAAGGAACACTTCCAAAGTCATTCTATGAGGCCAGCTTGGCCTTGATACCAAACTGGACAAAGACCCCACCAGAAAGGAAAACTACAGACCAATTTCCCTGATGAACCTGGATGCAAAAATTCTCAACAAAAGTAGCAAGCCGGATCCAACAATACATACAAATAATTATTCACCACAATGAATTAGATTTATTCCTGGGATGCACCACCAATTCAATATCTGCAAATCAACTGATGTGATACATCACATTGAGAAAAGAAAGGATAACAACCATATGATCCTCTCAATAGATGCAGAAAGAGCATTTGACACAATGCAGCATCCTTTCTTGATGGAAAAAAAGCACACATGAAAGGAAGGATAGAAAGATCTTGTCTGAATATCAGTATGTCCAGATATGAAAGTCCCACAACTAATATCATCTTCAATGAGGAAAAACTGAGAGCTTTCCCCCTAAGGTCAGGAACACGACTGGGATGTCCACTCTCACCACTGTTATTCCACAAACTGTTGGAAGTCCTAACCTCAGCAAGAAGACAACAAAAAGAAATACAAGGCGTTCAAATTGGCAAGGAGGGTCAAACTTTCCCTCTTCGCAGACATGATACTTTTCAAGGAAATCCCAAAGACTCCATGGAAAAACTGTTAGGACTGATACTGGAATTCAGGAAAGGCTCAGGATATAAAATCAATATACAGAAGTTGATTGCATTTCTATACACCAATAATGAGTCAGCAGAGAGAAATCAAGGATTGATGTACTTTACAACTGCACTGAAAACCATCAAACACCCAGGGGTAAACATAACCAAAGAGGTAAAAGATCAGTACACTTAAAACAATAGAGGGGCGCCTGGGTGGCTCCGTCGGTTAAGTGCCGACTTCAATTCAGGACATGATCCCGCATTTGTGGGTCTGAGTCCCGTGATGGGCACTGTCCTGACAGCTCGGAGCCTGGAGCCTGCTTCAGAGTCTGTGTCTCCCTCTCTCCCTCTTTCTGCCCTTCCCCTGCTCATGTGCTCTCTCTTTCTCTCTCTCTCTCTCAAAAATAAACAAAGATCAAAAACATAAAGGCACAAACCATACAACATCTATGAAAGAAATGGAAGAAACACAAAGAAACGGAAAAACATTCCATGCTCATGGATGAGAAGAACAAACATTATTAAAATGTCAATACTACCCTAAGCAATCGACACATTCAATGCAATTCCTATCAAAACAACACCAGCATTCCTCACAGAACTAGAACAACCCTAAAATTTGTAGGGAGCCAGAAAAGACCCCAAATCGCCAAAGTCATGTTGAAAAAGAAAACAAAGCTGGAGACATTAAAATCTGGAATTTATGGTGCATTAGAAAACCGCAATCATCAAGACAGTATGGTACGGGCACATAAACAGACACAGACATCAATGGAACGGAATAGGGAACCCATAAATGGATGCTCAAACATATGGCCGAGTAATCTTTGATAACACTGGAAAGAATATCCAATGGAAAAACAAAAGTCTCTTCAGCAAATGGTACTGGGAAAACTGAACAATGAGAAGATTGGACCTGGACTATGTTCTTAAACCACACACACACACACACACACACACACACACACACACACACACACACACACACCTCAAAATGGATGAAAGATATAAATGTAAGAAAGGGACCATCAAAATCCTAGAGGAGAAAACACGCAATCTACCTCCTTGATCCTGGCCACAACAACCTCTTGCTTGTCATGTCTCCAAAGCAAGGGCAATGAAAACCAAAGTGAACAATTGGGACTTGGAGATAAAAAGCATCTGCACAGAAGAGGACATAATCAGCGAAACTGAAAGGGCACTGAATGAAGTGGGAGAAGATATTTGCAGGTGACATATCAGATAAAGGGTTAGTATCCAAAATCTATAAACATTTATCACACTCAACACCCAAAAACCAAATAATCTGGTGAAGAAATGGGCAAAAGACATGAACAGACACTTTAAGAAAGATGACATCCAGATTGGTCACACATGAAAAGATGCTCAATCTCACTTGTCATCACTGAAATACAAATCAAAACCACAGTGAGATATCCCCACACACCTATCAGAATGGCTAAAATTAACATCTCCGAAAAAGACAGATGTTAGCAAGGATGCAGAGAAAGGGAACGCTTTTGAAATGCTGGTGGGCATGCAAAGTGGTGTAGCCACTCTGGAAATAGTATGGAGATTTGTCAGAAAAACTAAAAATAGAACTACACTAGACCCCAGCAATTGCACTACTACGTATTTATCCAAAGGATACACTAACGTTGAGTCCAAGTGGAACATGCACTGCAATGTTTATAGCAACATTATCAACAATAACTAAATTATGCAAAGAGCGCAAATGACCATTGACAGATGAATGGATAAAGAAGATGTGGTATATTCATACAATGGAATTTTACTCGGCGGTCAAAAAGAATGAAATCTTGCTATTTGAAACAACATGGATGGAACCGGACTTGATTATGCTAAGCAAAATATGTCAGAGAAAGACAAACATCATATGATATCTCTCATCTGTGGAATTTAATACAACTGATGAACGTAGTGAAAGGAAAGCAAAAATAAGATACAAACAGAGAGGGAGTCAAACGATAAGAGACTCTGAAATACAGAGAAGAAACTCAGGGTTCCAGGAGGGTTACTGAATAGGGGTATGGGCTAAATGGGTATGGGCATTACGGGTGCACTTGGGATGAGTATCGGGTATATTTTGTACTTGATGGATCACTAAATTCTACTGCTGAAACTGTATTCCACTATAAAGTAACTAACTTGGGCTTAAATTAAAAAAAAAGAAATATGAAAAAGAAGTAAAGAAATGTACTACCAGTCAAAAGAAAAGAATATTTAAATCGGGCTCTTTGAGTGGAAATCTAGGACTAAAAGTGTTACAGACAAGAAAGGATCAGAGAAAACATCAAAAAACAAAGGCATAACAACTAGTAGAATGGCACTAAATATATACCTATCAATAATCACCCGGAATATAAATGGACTAAATGCTCCAATCAAAAGACATTGGATAGGGCGTCAGAATGGACAAAACAAACAAACAAACAAGCAAACAAACAAAAAACAATGTCTATCTAGAAGCTGCCTACAAAGCCTTATTTGGACTTAAGTCTCCTGCAGATTTGAAGTGAGGGAATGAAGAAATATTTATTATGCCAATAATGTTAAAAGAAAGCCAGTAGCAATACTTATATCAGGCAAAATAACCTTTAAAACCGAGACTCTTTTTTGGTACACTTTGGGTAAATACCTAATAGTGACATTTCATGAACCCAGTATTTATAGCAGCATTATCAAGAGTAGCAAAACTATAGAGAAAGCCCAAGTATCCATCAACTGATGAAGGTATAAAGAAGTTGTGGTGTGTGTGCGTGTGTATGTATGTATACGCATATATACAGATGTACATATGTGTACGTTCATATATACAAACATATGTATACACAAAGAAATATAACTCAACTTCAAGAAGAATGAAATCTTGCCATTTCCAATGATGTGGATGGAGCTATAATGTATTATGCTAAGTGAGATATGTCAATCAGTGAAAGACAAATATATGATTTCACTCATGTGGAATTGAAGAAACAAAACAGATGAAAACATGGGAAGGGGGCAGGAAACGAGAAGAGTGGTAACAAACCACATGAGTCTCTTAATGTTAGAGAAAAAAACCGAAGGTTGATGGAGGGAAATGGGTCAGGGCTGGGCTAGATGTGGGATGAGTATTAAGGAGAGCACTTGTTGGGATGAGCACTGGGTATTGTATGTAAGGGATGAATCACCAAATTCTACTCCCGAATCCGAGAGTGCACTATGTCAACTATGACTTAAATTAATATAAATAAATAAGTAAGTAAGTAAATAAATAAATAAAGGTATAACAAGAGATGAAGACAGACGCTATCTCATACTAAAGGGGACAATGAAACAAGAAGATCCAATGATTATAAATTTTGATGCACGCAACATGCGATCACCAAGTATATAAAATATTTAACAACAACCATAAAGGAACTCATTTTTTATAATATAACGATAGTAGAGGACTTTAACCCATTGCTCACTTCAATGGACAGAAGCTGTAAACAGAAAATCAACAAGGAAACAATGGCTTTGATTGACACAGTGGACCAGATGGGTTTAACAGATATATTCAGAACACTCCATACTAAAATGGCAGAGTACATATTCTTTTCAAGCGCACATGGGACATTCTCCAGAGTTGATCATATTCTAGGTCACATATCAGAAGAACAAGAGCAGAAGGAAGGAAGGAATAGAGATTCAGACAGAAATAAGGGATACTCAAACCAAAAAGACACTAGACCAAATCAATGAAACCAGGGGCTGGTTCTTTGAAAACAGAAATCAACATGAAAACTTCTAGGCAGACTTTTGAGTAAGAAGAGAGAAAGGACTCCAATAAATAAAATCACAAATAAGAAAGGAGAAATAACAGTCCACACCACAAAAATACAGTTAGAAGTTAATATTATGAACAACTATATGCAACAAATTGCACACTGAGAAAAATGGACAAATTCCTAGAAACACACAAACTACCAAAACTGAAACAGGAAGATACATATATTCTGAAAAGAGAAAGAAATCAAATCAGTAATAACAAAAATCTCCCCCCAACACAAAAGTTCTGGGCCAGATGGTTTAACTGATGAATTCTACCATCCATTTAAGAAAGAGCTAATATGTATTCTCCTTGAATTATTATGAAAAATAAAAAAGAAGGAAAACTTACAAATTCATCTTATGAGGCCATCATTACCCTGATACCAAGACCAGATAAAGCCTCCACTAAAACCGAAAACTGGTGGGGCGCCTGTGTGGCTTGGGCTGTTTACTGTCCAACTCTTAATTTTGGACTAGGACATTATCTTGCAGTGCGTGGGTTCGAGTCCCATGTTGGACCCTGCCATGACAGTGTGGAGCATGGCCAGGATTCTCTCTCTCCCTATCTCTGAGCCCCTCCCTCACTTTTATGTACTCAAAGGAAAGAAATAGACATTTAAAAAATGTTTAAAATTTTTTAAAATAAAACTGCAGCCCAATAGCCTGATGACTATGTATGCAGAAATTCTTATTAAAATACCTTCAAATTAAAGTCAACAATACATTAATAGAATCATTTACCATAATCAAGTGGGATATATTCTTGGGCTGCAAGGGTGGTTCCACATTCACAGATCAATCAACATGATGCACCACAGTAATAGAAGAAAGGATAAGAACAATACGATGCTTTCAACAGATGCAGGAAAACTATTTGAAAAAATGTCACATCCATTCATGATAAAACCCCTCAGCAAAGTACATTGAGAGTCAACCTACCTGCACATAATAAAGGTCATCTAGGAAAAACCCACAGCTCATCTCATCCTCAATGGGGAAAAATTGAAAAAATTTCCTCCAAGGTCAGGGACAAAACAAGGATGACCCCTCTCACCACTGTTATTGCGCATAGTACAGGAACCCTAACCACAGCACTCAGACAACAAAAAGAAATAAGAGGCATCCAAATCGGCAAGGAAGAAGTAGCACTTTCGCTATTTGGAACTGACGTGATGTGTTCTCTAAAAAGCATGAAATATTCCCTTAAAAACGGCTAGAATTGATATATGAATTCCACAAGTCACAATATACAGAAATCAAGGAACATAGATGTATTGAATTTCTAACACAAATCATGAATTAACACAGAGAGAAAGTAAGGGATCATTCCCATTGACAGGCTCACAAATACCACAAGAAACCAGGAATAAACCTAACCAAAGAATTGAAAGACCTGTACTCTAAAGTCTATGAAACACTGATGAAAGAAATGGAAGAGGACACAAAGAAATGGAATACATTTCATGTTCATGGATGGGAGGCACAAAATACTGTTAAAATGTCTACACTCCTCAAAACAATCTACACATATAATGAAATCCCTATCACACTAACAAAAACATTTGTGACAGAACAAGAACAAATAATCTCAAAATTTGTATGGAATAACAAAAGTCCCCAAACAGCCAAAACAAACTTGAAGAAGAAAAGCAAAGTTGGAGACATCACAATTCCAGACTTTAGGTTATATTACAAAGCTATACTGATCAAAACAGTGGAACTGGCAAAAGAACAACCACCACCACCACCACCACCACCACAACAACAACAACACACAGAGGAATAGATCAATAGAAAAGAAATGCAGAAATGAACTCACACCTATATGGTCAATTAATTCTCAACAAAGCAGGAAAGAACATCCAATGGAAAAAAAGATAGTCTTGGGACACAGGGGTGGCTCAGTCAACAAAGCATGTGATTGTGAATTCAGCTCAGGTTATGATCTCAGGGCAGTGCAGAGCATGCGTGGGATTCTCTGTCTCCATTTCTCTCTGCCCCTCTTCTGCATGCTCTCTCTCTCTCTTTCGAAAATAAGTAAATAAACTTAAAAAAAAAGGCTCCTCAACAAATGGTTTTGGAAAAAATGGACAGCATCCTGCAAAACAAAACAAAAACAACAATGGACCACTTTCTTACAACATACACAAAAATAAATCCAACACTGATAAAGAACTATATGTGAAACCTGAAACCATAAAAATCCCAGAGGATAACACGGGTAGTATCTTATTTAACATTGCCTGTACAAACGTCTTTGCAGATATATCTCTACCGGTAAGGGAAACACAAGCAAAAACAATGAGACTTCATAAAAATTAAAACCTTCAATCACCAAGGAAATAATCAACAAAACTAAAACACCTACAGAATGATATTTGCAAACGACATCAGATAAAGAGTTAGTGCCCAAAATATATACAGTTATACAGCACCCAAAAAATGAGAAATCTGATTAAAAATGGGCAGAAGACAAAAATGGACATTTCCTGAAGGAAGACATATACCTGGCCAAGAGACACATGAAAAAATACTCAACAATACTGATCTTCAGGCAAATACAATTCAAAAGTACAATGAGATAACACATCACTTCTGTCACAATGACTAAAATCAATGAAGGATGACACAGCAGGTGTTGCCAAGGATGTGGGGAAAGAATAACCCTCTTGCACTGTGGGTAAGAATGCAAACTGGTGCAGCCAGTCTGGAAAACATTATGGAGATTTCTAAAAAAAAAAAAAACAACTGGAAATGGAAGTAACTTATGATCCAGCAATTTCACTACAAGGTATTTCCACAAAGAATACAAAATCTTCAAAGGGATACATGCACCATGATGTTTCCAGCAGCATTTTCTACAACAGCCAAATTACAGAAACTATCCAAGCATCCATCAACTGATGAATAAATTGAGATGTGGTCTATGGAATGTAATATTATTAGGCCGTAAAAACATGAAATCTTGTAATTTGCCATGAGCTGGATGGAGCAAGAGAATGTTATCCTGGGTGAAATAAGCCTTTCAGACAAAGACAAATAGCAGATGATTTCACTAACACATGGATATAAAACAAAACAAAGTGGGGGGGGGCGGGGAGGAGACAGTGACAAACAGACTTTTAACTAGGAAACAAACTGAGGGCTTCCAGAGCAAGGTGGGGAATGGGTGAAACAGCTGCTGGGGATTAAGAAGTGCACCTGGGATGAGCACCGGATGACGTGTGGAAGGGTTGCTCTATATTTTACACCTGAAACTAATACTACACTGTATCTTTACTCACTGCAATTTAAATTCAAGATAACGTACGTTAATGACAGGTACCTACCAGGTTTTCTGTAGTTTGCAATCACTTAATTAAGTTGGAAAAATCACCATGAAACTTTTTAAAAGGCATGTATGATGTGGGGGACAGTTTGTGCCCTTACCTCGGTCACTGGTTCCAGCAGGACTTGGAAAGTGGGTCCCAGCTCATTCTTCTAGGAGTTCCTAAGACGAGCATTTCATGTATTCATGTCCTAATGGAATGCACCTCCCGTTCTTCTGAATTTCTGTCAGGGTTTCTTCCCGGAAACAAGCCTGAATCTGGAACAACAAACCATCGACTGCATCGATGAGGTGATGTCGTGGGACTCCACAATCCACGAGACCTTTAGTAAAATATGTCTTGTTCAAATACTGTCCGGGAAGGGGAGGAATGAAACACGGGAACAGCCCAGAAAGCGCAAGGGCCTGTGCAGCTCAGCAACCAGCTTGCCCAGGGAAGCCACCCAGAGCCCACTCCTCAGCACTCAGTACAATAAGACAAATTCTCTCTGGCGACTCAGGAGATGCCAAGTTGCTACAAAGCTCCCAAGATCTCCCCTGGGGCGGGCAGCACAACCTGCTGGAAATGCAGCTCTGCTCTCTGTACTCAGGCAGCTGAAAAGGCCCTGAGTACTCTGGGAGCAATCAAAGCCCTTCCTGCTCTCAGGTGCCCTGGGTCAGAAAAGCCGATGGTACGCCCTCTGGTGGCCATCACTGCCTGGGCAGAGGACTCCGCCTCTCCGGGTCTGTGGTGCTTGAGCTCTCTCTGTTGGCCATCATGGGTACTTTTGCAATGTGGAAGGCCCTGGTTGCTCAGCTGAGACACTGAAGTTCCCTGGGCAACTAAACCTGTTCTCCACAGTGGGAAAGGTTTTAATGACAGGGCCTGGGACACAGAGAAATCTTTTCCTTCTCCTTTCTTGTGAGTGAAGAATGAAACCGACTTTATTAACGTAATGACATCATTTGTAATGGTTTAAGCAATGTTCACAGAAAAATAGACCACCAATTTACACTTGCTGAGCAAGTGGTAATTGTGTTTACCACCAAAATACTTAGGTTAGATAAAGAATGAACACCTTTGAGAGAGATACTGGCGTCAGCTATGGAATGAATGAGTCCTAGGAATACAAGGGACAGCCAATGTAATGGAGTCAATTTTGTAATACTGTTGCATGCTTTCACAGGATAGCTACACTTGTGCTTAAGTACAATATAATTCATAGACATATGGAATGACTACAATGTATGCTGAAAACTCATACAACAAATGTGTGAACAATATTTCAATTAAAAATAGACATCCTTTACACTATTTTTAATTTCTCCTTGTTTGCCAATAAACTATCATTCCTGGGGCGCTTGGGTGGCTTAGTCGGTTAAGCGTCCGACTTTGACGCAAGTCGTGATCTTGCAGTCCATGAGTTTGAGCCCCGCGTCAGGCTCTGTCCTGAGAGCTCAGAGCCTCGAGCCTGCCTCAGATTCGGTATCTCCCACTCTCTCCCCCCTCCCCAGCTCGGGCTATCTCAAAAAAAGAAAAAAGAAACATTAAAAATGAAAAATAATTCCTAATTTGGAACCTGTGAATTTCCATTTATACCAGATTCTCTAACATCACCATCTTGATGTGGGGAGCGTATCTGAAAAGTCACTAATAATATCTTTGATGATACATATGTGACAAGGTCAGAATGAAACTTACAGGGAGCTGTGAATCAGTTGTGAATTTACAGTATGTATCCTTGGCTAATATTTCCAATGAAACGTGCTTTAGGGACACGGATGGATGAAATAATGTCCACCAGTCATATAGGTAAATATCCTGTAGGACCATTATGCCTTCAATTACTAATTGCAATCTCTTCAGCATTAAAAGAAAGCTGGGGCAAGAAAATGTCTTTGAATTTGATGTAAGAGAAGACTAGAGTGTTTTACAGTGTTCACCTACCTTCTGGAATCCTCAGATTACTTACTGCCCCCTCCAGTGAACCCAGTGCCCGCGCACTGCACCATGCAGTGAACCCAGTTCTGACTGTACTGCAGTTTCCAGGGATCCCAGTTGCGACCTCTGTAAGACTCACCACATTCTAGCCAAGGACCCTACCTTTCCCATACAACTGACCTGAAGGATAGTGCAGCCAGAACACAA
The DNA here is from genome assembly GCF_022837055.1 of Prionailurus viverrinus. Classification (NCBI taxonomy): domain Eukaryota; kingdom Metazoa; phylum Chordata; class Mammalia; order Carnivora; family Felidae; genus Prionailurus; species Prionailurus viverrinus. Next base: position 1,399,178 of record NW_025927615.1, read on the forward strand.
AAAATAGTGCATGCGACACACACCACAGACACTCCGTGATGTGCCAGGCCCTGGACATTGGATGACCTCCTCTTCATAAAACCATTCAACTCATAGGCAGGTAACACAATGAGCTTTGGTAACACAGAGATGGCAAATACTCAACCAAAATTCCAACACAAGAGGGAGGCATCCCAAATGAAAGAACAAGATAAGGTCATGGGCAGAAAAATGGAGGGAACACTTCCAAACTCATTCTATGAGGCCAGCATGGCCTTGAGTCCGAACTGAACAAAGACCCCACTTTAAAGGAAAACTAGAGACAAATTTCCCTGATGACCATGGATGCAAAAAATCTCAACAAAAAGTGGCAAACTGGATTCAAAAATACATTAAAAGAATTATTCAGCACAATGAAGTGGATTTTATTCCTGGGATGCACAACCGACTCAATATCTGCAAATCAACTGATGTGATATATCACGTTGATAAAAGAAAGGATAACAACCACATGATCCTCTCAATAGTTGCAGAATAAACATTTGACAAAACGCAGCAGCATCCTTTCTTGATGGAAAAAAACACCTCATGAAAGGAGGGATGGAAGGGTCGTGGCTCAATGTGAGAATGTCCAGATATGAAAGTCCCACAGCTAATAATATCTTCAATGGGGAAAACTGAGAGCTTTCCCCCTAAGGTCAGGAACACGACAGGGATGTCCATTCTCAACACTGTTATTCACCATTCTCAACGTTTATTTTTTTTTTTATTTTTGGGACAGAGAGAGACAGAGCATGAACGGGGGAGGGGCAGAGAGAGAGGGAGACACAGAATCGGAAACAGGCTCCAGGCTCTGAGCCATCAGCCCAGAGCCCGACACAGGGCTCGAACTCACGGGCCGCGAGATCGTGACCTGGCTGAAGTCGGACGCTTAACCGACTGTGCCACCCAGGCGCCCCCACCATTCTTTTGAAAGTCCTAGCCTCAGCAATCAGACAACAAAAAGAATTACAAGGTGTCCAAGTTGGCAAGGAGGGGTCAAAATTTCCCTCCTCACAGATATGATACTCTCCGTGGAAAATCCAAACGACTCTACCAAAAAACTTCTAGGACTGATACAGGAATTCAGGAAAGTCTCAGAATATAAAATCAATATACAGAAGTTGATTGCATTTCTATACCCCAATAATGAATCAACAGAAAGAAAGTTAAGGAATTGATCTAATTTACAACTGCACAGAAATGCATAAAATACCCAGGGGTAAATCTAACCAAAGAGGTAAAAGATCAGTACATTCAAACAATAGAGGGGTGCCTGGGTGGCTCAGTCGGTTAAGTGCCGACCTCAGTTCAGGACATGATCCCACGTTTGTGGGTTTGAGTCCTGTGACAGGCTCTGTGCTGACAGCTTGGAGCTTGGAGCCTGCTTCAGATTCTGTGTCTCCCTATCTCTGCCTTTCCCCTGCTCATGGGCTCTTGCTCACTCGCTCACTCTCTTAAAAATAAATAAAAATTAAAAAAATAAAAGAACAAACCATACAACATCTATGAAAGAAGTTGAAGAAGACACAAAGAAATGGAAAAACATCCCATCTCATGGATTGGAAGAACAAATATTGTTAAAATATCAATACTACCCAAAACAATGGACAAATTCAATGTAATTCCTATCAAAATAACATCAGCATTCTTCCATATCTAGAATATATCACACTCAACACCCAGAAACCAAATAACCCAGTGAAGAAATGGGCAAAAGACATGAAGAGACACTTTAACAAGATCACATCCAGATTGGTCATACCATGAAAAGATGCTCAACCTCATTCATCATAAGTGAAATACAAATCAAAACCACAATGAGATATCCCCTCACACCTATCAGAATGGCTAAAATTAACATCTCAGGAAACGACAGATGTTGGCAAGAATGCAGAGAAAGGGAATGCTTTTGCAATGCTGGTGGGAATGCAAAGTGGTGTAGCCGTTCTGGAAAATAGTATGGAGATTCGTTACAAGAAACAATAAGAGAACTACACTACAACCCAGCAATTGCACTAATAGGCATTTATCCAAAGGACACACTAACGCTGACTCGAAGAGGCACATGCACTCCAATGTTTATAGCAGGATTATCAACAATAGCTAAATTATGCAAAGAGCCCAAATGACCATTGAGAGATGAATGGATAACGAAGATGTGGTATATTCATACAGTGGAATATTACTCGGCAATCAAAAAGAGTGGAATCTTGCTATTTGCAACAAGGTGGATGGAACCAGACTTTATTATGCTAACCATAATATGTCAGAGAAAGACACACATCATATGATTTTTCTCATCTGTGGCATTTAATACACTGATGAACATAGTGAAAGGAAAGCAAAAATAAGATACAGAGAAGGAATCAAACGATAAGAAACTGTTAAATAGAGGGAAGAAGCTCAGGACTCCAGGAAGGTTTCTGAATAGGGGTGTGGGCTAAATAGGTGATGGGAACCCGGGGGGCACTTGGAATGAGTACTGGATATATTTTGTAACTGATGGATCACTAAATTCTAATCCTGAAACTGTATTCCACTATAAGGTAACTAACTGGGGCTTAAATTTTAACGAAGAAGAAATATAAAAATAAGTAAAGAAATGTACTACCAGTCAAAAGAAAAGAATATTTAAATCAGACTCTTGGAGTGGAAATGAAAGACCAAAAGTGTTACAGACAAGAAAGGATCAGAGAAAACATCAAGAAACAATGGAAAACAACTAGTAGAATGTCACTAAATATATACCTGTCAATAATTACTCTGAATGTAAATCGACTACATGCTCCAATCAAAAGACAAGGATAGGGTGTCAGAATGGACAGAAAAAAAAGAAAGAAACAAAAACAAAAACAAAACAAGGCCTATCTAGATGCTGCTTACAAAGCGTTATTTGGACATATGTCACCTGCAGATTTAAAAGGAGGGAATGAAAAACGTTTATCATGACAATAATGTAAAAGAAAGCCAGTAGCAATACTTATATTAGGCAAAATAAACTTCAAAACCGAGAGTGTAGTTTGGTACCCTTTGGGTCAATACCTAGTAGTAAAATGCATACACCCAATATTTATAGCAGCATTATCAACAGTAGCCATACTATGGAGAAAGCCCAAGTATCCATCAACGGATGAAGGTATAAACTTGTGTGTGTGTGTGTGTGTGTGCATGTATTTGCATATGTACTCACGTGTATGTTCATATATACATACAAATATACATACATATATACAATGAAATGAAACTCAGCTTCATAAAGAACGAAACCCTGCCACTTGCAACGATATGGATGGACCTAGAATGTATTATGCTAAGTGAAATATATCAATCAGTGAAAGACACATATATGATTTCACTCATGTGGAATTTAAGAAACAAAACATATGAAAATATGGGAAGGGGGCAGGAAAAGAGAAGAGTGGTAACAAACCACATGAGTCTCTTAGCCATAGCGGAAAAAAAGTGAGGGTTGATAGAGGGAGATGTGTCGGCGCTGGGCTAGATGGCGGACGAGTATTAAGGAGAGCAATTGTTGTCATGAGTACTGGGTGTTGCATGTAAGGGATGAATCACTGGATTCTATTCCTGAAACAGAGAATGCACTATATGTCAACTAAGACTTACATTAAAAAAATAAATAAAGCTGTAACAAGAGACGAAGATAGACACTATCTCATACTAAAGGGGACAACCAAACAAAAAGACCCAATGATTGTAAATTTTGATGCACCCAATATGCAATCACCAATATCAAAAACATTCAACAAAACCATAAAAGAATTTATAATAATATAATGATAATAGAGGACTTTAACACATCTGTCACATCAATGGACAGAACCTCTAAACAGAAAATCAACAAGGAAACAATGGCTTTGAATGACACACTGGACCAGATGCGTTTAACAGATATATTCAGAACACTCCATACTAAAATGGCAGAGTACACATTCTTTTCAAGCGCACATGGGGCATTCTCCAGAAATGATCACATTCTAGGTAACAAATCAGGCCTCAACAGGTACCTAAAGACAGAGATCAGACCAAGCATCTTTTCTGACCACACGCTAGGAAACTTGAAGTTAACCACAATCATACACACACACACACACACACACACACACACACACACACAGGGGGAAAGGCCACAAATAAAGGGAGGTTAAATAACATGTTACGAAATGAATGGGTCAAACAGGAAATCAATAAGAAAATACACTGAAAGTAATGAAAATGAAAATACACTGGTAAAAACTTTTGGAATGCAGCAAAAGCAATCTAAGATGGAAGTATATAGCAATACAAGCCTACCTTAAAGAGCAAGAAAAATCTCAAACCCTCCTAACTTACAACTAAAGGAATGAGAAGAACAGCAGAAGGAAGGAAATAATAGAGATTAAGGCAGAAATGAGGGATATACAAACCAAAAAGACACTAAACCAAATCAATGAAACAAGGGGCTGGTTCCTTGAAAACAGTAATCAACATGAAAACCTCCTAGGCAGAGTTTTCACAAAGAAGAGAGAAAGGACTCAAATACATAAAATCACAAATAAGAAAGGAGAAACAACAGTCAACACTACAAAAATACAGTTAGAAGATAATATTATGAAAAACTATATGCAACAAATTGGACACTCTGAGAAAAATGGACAAATTCCTAGAAACACAAAAACTACCAAAACTGAAACAGGAAGATACATAAAATCTGAAAACAGAAAGAAATCAAATCAATAAGAAAAAAAAAACTCCCCCCAATACAAGAGTTCAGGGCAGAGGGCTTCACTGATTAATTCTACCATCCATTTAAGGAAGAGGTAATATGTATTCTCCTCGAATGATTACAAAAAATAAAAAAGAAGAAAAACTTACAAATTCATCTTATGAGGCCATCATTGCCCTGATACCAAACCCAGATAAAGCCTCCACTAAAACCGAAAACTGCCGGGGCGCCTGTGTGGCTCAGTCGGTTTATTGTCCAGGTCTTAATTTTGGATTAGGACATTATCTTGCGGGGCGTGGGTTCCAGTCCCACATTGGACAGTGCATTGACAGTGTGGAGCATGGCCAGGATTCTCTCTCTCTGTCTCTCTGCCCCTCCCTCACTTTTATGTACTCTATCTAAGGAAAGAAATAAACATTTTAAAAAAATGTTTAAAAATTTAAAATAAAACTGCAGACCAATAGCCTGAGAGTATGTATGCAGAAATTCTCATTAAAATACCTTCAAATTAAAGTCAACAATACATTAATAGAATCATTTACCATAATCAAGTGGGATATATTCTTGGGCTGCAAGGGTGGCTCCACATTCGCCGATCAATCAACATGATGCACCACAGTATTAGAAGAAATGATAAGAACAATATGATGCTTTCCTCAGATGCGGTAAAACCATTTGACAAAATGTCACATCCATTCATGATAAAAACCCTCAGCAAAGTAGACTTGGACTAAACCTACCTACACATATAAAGGTCACCTAGGAAAAAGCCACAGCTCAGCTCATCCTCAATGGGGAAAAATTGAAAGTGTTTCCTCCAAGGTCAGGGACAAGACAGGAATGACCCGTCACCACTATTATTCCACATAGTACAAGAAGTCCTAGCTACAGCAATCAGACAAAAAAAGAAATGAGGCATCCAAATTGGCAAGGAAGAAGTAGAACTTTCGCTGTTTGGAACTGACATGATGCTCTCTATAAAAACCATGAAATACTCCAATGAAAATTTCTAGGATTTATATATGAATTCCACAAATCACAATATACAGAAATCAATGTACAGAAATCTATTGCATTTCTATAGACGAGTAATGAATTAACAGAAAGAGAAAGTAAGGGATCAATCCTATTGACAGGTGCACCAAATACCCCAAGATACCTAGAATGAACCTAACCAAAGAGGTGAAAGACCTGTACTCTAAAGGCTATGAAACACTGATGAAAGAAATGGAAGAGGACGAAAAGAAAAGGAAATATATTTCACCCTCATGGATGGGAAGCAAAAATACTGTTAAAATGTCTACACTCCTCAAAACAATCTACACATGTAATGAAATCCCTATCACATTAACAAAAACATTTGTTACAGAACTACAACATATAATTCCAAGATTTGTATGGAACGACAAAGACTCCAAACAGCAAAAACAAAATTGAAGAAGAAAACTAAAGCTGGAGGCATCACAATTACAGACATCAGGTTATATTAAAAAGCTGTACTGAACAGAACAGTATGGTACTGGCAAAAAACAACAACATCAACAACAACAACAACAACAACAACAACAACAACACAGACGCAGAGATCAATAGAACGGAAACCCAGAAATGAACTCAAACCTATATGGTCAATTAATTCTCAATAAAGCAGGAAAGTATATCCAATGGAAAAAAAAGATAGTCTTGGGACACATGGGAGGCTGCAAAGCGTGTGATTGGGGATTCAGCTCAGGTCATGATCTCAGGGCAGTGCAGAGCATGTGTGGGATTCTCAATCCCCATTTCTCTCTGCCCCCTTCTGCATTATCTCTGTCTCTAAAAAATAAATACATACACTTAAAAAGAATCTCCTCAACATATGGTTTTGGAAAAAACTAGACAGCAACCTGCAAAACCAAACAAGACCAACAATGGACCACCTTCTTACAATATACACAAAAATAAATCCAACATGGATAAAGACCTATGTGTGAAACCTGAAACCATAAAAATCCCAGAGGATAATGAACACAGACAGTATCTTATTTGACATTGGCTGTACAAACATCTTTGCAGATATATCTCCTGAGTTAAGGGAAACACAAGCAAAAATAATGGGACTTCGTAAAAATAAAAAGCTCTGTCACCAAGGAAATAATCAACAAAACTAAAACACCTACAGAATACTATTTGCACACGACATCTGATTAAGGCTTAGTGTCCAAAACAAATAAAGTCATACAGCACCCAAAAAAAGGAGAAATTCCGATTAAAACTGGGCAGAAGACACGAATGGACATTTTCCCAAGGCAGACATACACATGGCCAAGAGACATATGAAAAGATGCTCAACAATACTGATCTTCAGGAAAACACAACTCAAAAGTACAATGAGATAACACATCATATCTTTCAGAATGACTAAAATCAATGAATGATGAAATAGCAGGTGTTGCCAAGGATGTGAGGAAAGAGAAACCCTCTTGCACTGTGGGTAGGAATGCAAACTGGTGCAGCCACACTGGAAAACATCATGGAGATTCATAAAAAAAAATGGAAATGGAACTACCTTAAGATCCAGCAATTTCACTAAGAGGTATTTACTCAAAGAATACAAAAATAATTCTTCAAAGGGATACATGCACCATGATGTTTACAGCAGCATTTTCTACAACAACCAAATTACAGCAACTTCCCAAGCATCCATCAACTGATGAATAAATTGAGATGTAGTATATGGAATGTAATATTATTTAGCCATAAAAACATGAAATCTTGTCATTTGCCACGAGCTGGAGGAGCGACAGAATGTTATGCTGGGTGAAAAAAGCCTGTCAGAGAAAGACAAACACCAGATGATTTCACTAACACATGGAAATAAGACAAATTTAAGGGGGGGGGGGGCGGTGAAGGACACAATGACAAACAAACAGACTCTTAACTAGGAAACAAACTGAGGGCTTCCACAGTGAGGTGACGGAATGGGTGAAACAGCTGCTGGGGATTAAGAAGCTGTTGCTGGTGCTCACCTGGGATGAGCACCGGGTGACGTGTGGAAGTGTTGCTCTATATTGGACACCTGAAACTAACATTACACTGTGTCTTCACTCACTGGTATTTAAATTAAAAGATAACATAAGGTTAATGACACCTACCTACCAGGTTTTCTGTAGTTTTCAATCACTTCACTAAGTTGGGAAAATAACCATGAACATTTTTAAAAAGCATGTATGATGTGTGGGACAGTTTGTGCCCTTACCTTGGTCTCTGGTTCCAGCAGGACTCGGAACATGGGTCCCAGCTCATTCTTCTAGAAGGTCGTGAGACGAGCATTTCATGTATCCACGTCCTAATTGAATGCAGCTCCCGTGCTTCTGAATTTCTGTTAGGGTTCCTTGTCGGAAACAAGCCTGGATCTGGAACAAACCATCGACTGCATCTATGAGGTGATGTCGTGGGACCCCTCAATCCACAAGTCCTTTGGTAAAATACGTCTTGTTCAAAAACTGTCTGGGAAGGGGTGGAATGAAACATGGGAACAGCCCAGAAAATGCAAAGGCCTGTGCAGCTCAGCGACCAGCTTGACCAGGGAAGCCACCCGGCGCCCCCTCCTCAGCACTCAGTACAACAAGGCAGCTTCTCTCTGGCGACTCAGGAGATGCCAAGTTTCTGCTAAGCTCCCAAGGTCTCCCCTGGGGCGGGTGGCAGAACCTGCTGGAAATGCAGCTCTGCTCTCTGTACTGAGGCACCAGCAGAGGCCTGAGTCCTCTGAGAGCAGTCTAAGCCCTTCCTGCTCTGAGGTGCCCTGGGTCAGAAAAGCCGATGCTGCGCCCTCTACTGGCAATCACTGCCCAGGCAGAGGAACCCGCCCGTCTGGGTCTGTGGTGCTCGAGCTCTCTCTGCTGGCCACCATGGGAATTCCTGCAATGTTGAAGACCCTGGTGGCTCAGCTGAGGGACCGAAGGTGCTCTGGGCCACTAAGCCTGTTCTCTACACTGGGAAGGGTCTTAGTGACAGGACCTAGGGCACAAAGAAATCTTTTCCTTCTCCGTTCTTGTGAGTGAAGAATGAAACCAAATTTATTAAGGTAATGGCATCATTTGTAATGCTTTAAGCAATGTTCCCAGAAAAATAGACCACCAAATTACACATGATGAACAAGAGGTTATTGTGTTTACCACCTAAGTGTTTAGGTTAGATAAAGAATGGACACCTTTGAGAGAGAGATACTGGCTTCCACCTACGGAATGAATGAGTCCTAGGGATACAAGGGACAGCCAATGGAAGAGAGTCAATCCTGTAATAATACTGTTGCATACTTTCACAGGATAGCTACACTTGTGCTTAAGTACAACATAATTTATAGACATATGGAAGGACTACAATGTATGTCTAAAACTAATACAACAAATGTGTGAAGAATATTTCAATTAAAAGTCGACATCCTTTACGCTATCTTTAATTTCTCTTTCTTTGCCAATAAACTATCATTCCTGGGGCGCTTGGGTGGCTTACTTGGTTAAGCGTCCGACTTCCACTCAGGTCATGATCTTGCAGTCCATCAGTTTGAGCCCCACGTCACGCTGTGTCCTGACAGCTCAGAGTCTGGCGCCTGCCTCAGATTCAGTATCTCCCACTCTCTCCCCCATCCCCAGCTCGGGCTCTTTCACAAAAGGAAAAAAATAGGAACATTAAAAATGAAAAATCATTCCTAATTTAGAATCTGTGAAATTCCATATATACCAGATTCTCTAACATGACCATCTTGATGTTTAGAGCTTATCTGAAAAGTCACTAATAATATCTGATGACACATATGTGACAAGGTCAGAATGCAACTTACAGGAGCTACACATCTGTTATGAATTTATGACATGTATCCATGGCTTATATTTCCAATGAAATGTGCTTTAGGGATACGGATGGATGAAATAATGCCCATCACTCATGTAGGTCAATTTCCTACAGGACCATTATGCTTTCAATTAGGAATTGCCATCTCTTCAAAATTAAAAGAAACTGGGAAAGAAATTGTCTTTGAATGAGGTAAGAAGAAGACTATGGTGTTTTAAAAGGTTCACCTACCTTCTGGAATCCTCAGATTGGTTGTGGACAGGAGGATAGCAACCCACGATTTGGATGCACACCGCTCGTTCCAGAGGGAGAATATGGACCTTATTGTCAAATATTTTTTTTAATCAATATCAACAGTCCACCTCTGCCAGGTCCAGACTGCAGAACCTGGGGGCAACACAATGTCTCATGCCTGGGTTCAGAACATGAGGAACGCCAGCTGGTTGGGGGGGGGGAGGGGGGAAATCCAACAGGGCCTGGGGCAGTGAGGGAGATGACCCCGGGACACCTCCTCACAGGGCGGGCTCTGGAGTTTAGCTGCCAAAGAGCAGCACATTCTCCCTGAAGACATCTGTCTCCATGACAGAACATAACGCTGAGCCCCACAATTCCAGTAGAAATGACGGATGCCCATCTTTTCGATTGCAATGGCCTCTGCAGAGCTTGACCCCAGGGATGTTGGAGTCTTAGAGTTATGAAACTATGATGCCCATGATACCAGCCCTTTCGGCCCCAGCACTCAGAGCCACTTCACACATCCCCTCTCCCCTGGCTCATCTCACCCCGTTCACATACCCGGACCAGGGCTCCACTTTTCTCCTTGTACTTCCTCTTTGTCTCTGTTTCTCTCTAACCACACCTCTCTGTGTTTCTTTCTTTCACTCTCTAGGTCTTGCCCAATTCCCCTATCACTCATCCAGTTTCTCTCTCCTTACCTCTTTGTCCACCTCTCCCCAGGCTTCAGGCTATCTGCTCTGTGCTTGCAGCCCTGTCCAGGAGCACAGGGAACTCCTGTCTCTCTCTCTCTCGTCATGTTTTGTCCCAGGCCCTGATCAAAATGGAGGAGAATCCCCCATACAGCAGCTGCTCATATTGACATTTGCTAAAGCAATGCTGGCAGAATGTGGACAGCCAGACATTTACCGTTGGTGGCCCAGCCATGACCCAAAAGCTACTGGAGGGCTGGATGCTTCCCTAAGCTGGAAGGAAAAAAAAGCTCACAGGGTTCAGGGTCCCTGATGTAGATTGGATTGGCTGATGTAGAAGGAGCCGTATGCTTACACCCAACTCTCCCTGGATTGTGTTGAAGGAACCTTTCTCAGACCATGGTCCTCTGCCCTCCCCATGCCTCAATATGGCTTCAGGGGGAGCTTTATGGGACACCATGTGACTCGCCACAAAAATTGTGCCATTTGCCCCCTTGGAGGCCACCTGGATTGGTGCTATTGGTAGCAGCTGGTAAGGTGCACAAGGGCGCAAAAGCTGAATTAATGCAGGGCCTCCTTACTGGTCTCCTGAATCCATTCCTCACCATCAGAAGAGACCCTTTCCTGGAGACAGACACCTGCCCTGCTCATCAGCACAAACCACATCAACTAGCACATGTGCCATGTGCTCATGAGCATCAATCTATACATGAACAACCACCACCATATCTCCCTAAAGGATGTATCCAACCCCTCAGATGGAACTATTGGTCCCTTCCAGGCAATACAACCCCAAACAATGATCTGTCTTCGTACACCAATACTATACATTCTACCTGTTTGTTAACTGCATATACAAGAACGCCAAAGTGTACACTTGATGGGGAATGAGTGTCGATTTTCCTGGAGGCAGACGCTGACATAGAAACACAACTATGACAAGTGTATTAGGGGATATTAGGAAGGACAATGTGGAGGGGACGGGGTGGACAGGGAAAGCATTCAGACCAAGGGGTAGATTAGACACCATCTCTAAATATATAATAACCACAGCTGGTTTGTAATGGTTCAGTGTGCTCTTCAAATTTCAAACTGATTGCCCTCTATGTCAAAGTGATTGAGTTATTGCAAAGGGATCTTCTGTTCTTCTATATGCGTTTTTTCTTCTTCAATACATCTGTGGCCTTGGATGAGCACATATTTGTCAGGGTGCATTTGTGTGTCTACCTGTAATGGAAGAGGATTATCTTCAGATCCCTGAACATCCATATTCTCATACTTATCTTTTCCTTCCTTGTAAAGTAGGACCTGAATTTTAATAGAAAACACACAGGAATCTTTGTTGTATCCTTTGAAACTAGAATTGCCAATCTCTCAGCCTCAGGCATTATACCCTTAGTTTCATGAAATTGAATGAACATCTGTTGATGATCTTCTCTGTGCAGATACATTCGTTTCCACGCTGAAAAGGGTGAGTGCTCACTCATCCCATATATTTTACAAATTCCTCATGTGCTTAACCACCTCTTCATCGCGCTGACCTCAGAGATCAACATTATCCCTGCTTCTCAGATCACAAAGCTGATGCTCTGAGTTGAGGCTCTCCCCACTGAGAGCTGGCATTAGGTCTGAGACAAGAGGAACACACGCAAAGCCTCAGGAAATTGTGAGGGAAGTGTCGGAGATGCAAACCTTCAGGCAGGGTGGTGAAAGCAGGTTCAGGGTTGCGGTGACAGGAGTCCAGCAGGGGCATTTCCTGGTCAACCCTGAATTCCCCGCTAAGAGTGTGACTCAGGCTGAAGCCAAGGAAGCCACACAGCTAATCTACAACCTTTCGTCGCATTTAGTCTCACAGAGATACACACACTTAGGCACAGCCCAACATATGTATGGCCTAAGAAACTTGAGGAATCTTAACAGTGTTTCAGTCAGCAGCACCCTTGCATTGAAAAGCCTGTGAGGCCATCTCTACATCTTCTCAGAGACTCAACAAGACAGTAGATGAATATGCTGAACATGTCAACTCATACTGTTCAGATCATCTTACAAATAGTCGAGGTGGAGGTCACTGAGGGCACCAATGAGCTGGTGGTGACTTATAGAGTCCATGAACAGTGATAAAGGGGATCTGTGGGGGAGGGCATGCAGGGTGGACCTGGTAAAAGAGGAGGTCCTCTTGCAACCATAAGGACCTACAGAACAGAAGCGACAGGTATGTTGGTATGACAGACAGAAGTAGAACGCCCACAGGAGCTGAAACACAATGAAGCAGGTGTCAGCACCTGGCCCCTTGTTCATTCACGGGTTCTAGTAGAATGCAGCATCAGTGCCAGAAAACTCTACCCTCCCACGAGATCCCACTTACAACCTGAAGGTCTCACGAGGACCTCCTATGAGGTCCCACCTACAGCCTGAAGGTACCAGATGCACAAGGAGAAACTACTGTCTCCACACATCACTGCACATGGTTACAAATGCAGAAAGCCAAGGAATCCTATTCTTGAAGATTGATGGCAGTAATGCCAGTCTAATAAAGGAACGTATTCCAGAGAGGCAGGCATCTGTGTTCAGGACACCCCTCTTCCACCAGATCTGCAGACTTTTTACTTACACATTGAGAACAGACAAAACATGAAGGAATGAAAGAAAAGCCCAGCACCACACAGAGATTCAGGGCCACCCCAGGGTCAAAGCTCAAATTGCCATCCCATTCATGTCCTTACTCTGCTTCCCTCACTGACAAAGACATCTTCTGTGCAAGGGCACAGAGACCTTTGAGGAGATGGGGATTCCTGGAGTCCTGCAGGGGGCCTAGAAATGTGTTTTCTGAGAGAAACACGTTACCTGTGCACATTCATGGTCTTAAGAGTGTTTACCTTAATTCACAGGCAATTCAGCTTTTAAATACAATATGAATTGCAGAGCTATTTTGTCCCATTGTAAAAGGGAGGTAGAAATTCTACGTAAAAGAATGAACAGAAACATGTCTCAATTTCAGGTGTAAAACTCCCATAAGGCATCATGAGACAAAGTACCAGTTGCAACTGTTCCTGGGACACAATTGAACCTGCTCATATAAATACAACTGAAGAACTCTGTGAGTTACTGGCCCTGCAGGTAATCACTGATTCTCTCCCTTCACGACTGAAGTTCCACGTACATTTTCGATTACACATGCCGCTTCTGAAAATTCAGAGTATTTCCACCTAGGGGACAACTGGAGAAATTCTCGATGAGCAATAATCGTGCCTCGGATAAACCTCATTGGCTATGATACTGCCACTGCGCAAAGCTTGGGAGAACTTCTCTATTGCACATTGACCAACACAGAAGGACCAGTAATGAGTTCTGAAATTTAACTAAGAACCCTCAACACTGCACAAAGCACACAATATAATGTTGGAAAGTGTTGTTATCTTTTCCAGTCACGAGGCTCATAGCAGACATTCTGAACAAATTCATGGCCTACTCTGAAATAGGAAAAAAAATGAAAATAATCAGGATAATCCCATGCAAAGAAAGTGAGAAAGGTGTCCCATGCTCCAGAAGACTTGAGGGTGCAGTGAAGTGTCATTCTCCTCAAGTTATTTCCACAAACACAAAGTGATAGCCACGTGGTCCTCCACCTCCACACACTTGTGGCGTCCAGAGGCACTAGCTAACATGATGATCTTAAACTGGAGAAGTCTGGAGGCTTGTGAGGATGTAAATCAAACAGTAAAAATACCAGAGGGCATAGAAAACCAGACAAGGTCAGATAAATTTTCCAGAAAGCATTGCAACTGAAATAGGCAACAGAATTTACCTTGTCTTTCTCTGCATCCATGGTAGAGACACAACTGATATTCCCCATGGGAGTTGCACCATGTCCTAGGTCTCATAAAAGATGGAGGGGGATGGAAGTTGATTCTGACTTGCATAGACTGTGTGCAAGAAAAACAAACCATCCGCAACAGGTTTCATTATATTCAACTCTTTCACATTCTCATGTCCCGTACTAGGGGCAGAGGGTTTTTCAGGTGCCTCAGGTGACCCTTGAGGACAAGAGGGAGATCTGATCCTGTCCTTTGAGGAAGGTCTACATGGCCCTGGTTCAGGAGTTTTTATAACTAATCAAGCATCTGTGAACAGTTCAGGTCTCAACTAGCTAGAAATAAAGTTAGGGGTGTGTTTCATCCCTCAGAGAGCCCAGCACATGGTCTCTGTACAAGCTACATCCTAGGGAGTCAGCATGTATAAGGCCTCTTTCCTTCTCAGAGACATGTGTTGCCCAGCTCACTGGGTGGAAACGACTGCCCATTTCATTCATTTCCTGAGAAATTGGAAGCACATTACACTGTCCTCACTCAGGCTAACCTGAAAGCCCTGTGGTGCCATCACTGCATCCTCTCCAAACACTCAACAAGTAAAAAGACAAAACGTGTTTTATAAGTCAACTCATACTGTTTCAATCATCTTTCCAGATGGTGGAGGTGGAGGGTGAGGTCCCAGAGGCCACCAGGTTGGAGAAGTTGGTGGTGGCCCAAAGACCCTGGATGGTGATAAAGAGCAGCCCAACGGGGTATGACACGGAGGGCACTTCTGAGAAAGGAGGAACTGTTCTGGAAGCCATTTTGACATGCCGGACAGAAATTAAACTTTTGAGATGTGTTAGAGTAAAAGGTGAAAAATCCAACACCAACACTAACATACCTGAACCCCAGTGAAGCCGGAATGGCACCTCTCTCCTTCCCCTCCACCTGGTTTCAACAGGGCAGCATTACTGCCACAAAACTCCACCCTTCCCAATGGGTCCAACCTAGAGCTTCTAGGCATTTGTGGAGACAAAGCAGTGCATTGCTGGCAGCAAGCATGGTACTAGCTGTGCCTGAAAATGTAGGGAAGGAAGTGGCTACTCTTAAAGCATCAGGGGGATAATTACAGACTACTAAAGAAAGTCTGTTTCACACACACAGGCTTCTATTTCCAGGACTACTCTCTATCCAGCCCTTCACCACTTCAACAGCTACGTCTTGGCATAATAAGAGCTGAAATGGTGAGGAAGAATTTTGTTTTCATATCATTCGTTTACATCTTTAATCCATTTCAAGTTAATTCTTGGAGTGACGTAACATAAGGTGCTAAGCTTTAATCTTATACATGTGACTATCCAATTTTCCCAGCTCCAGTTATTCAAGAGACTACTCTTCTCCACTGAGTATTCTTGACTCCCTTGTCAAATACTAGTTGACTGTGCATGCATGGCTTTAGTTTGGGCTCTCAATTTCCATTCCATTGTCTTGTGTGTGTGTGCCTATGCCAATGACATAACTGATTTCTTTGTGTTAGAATGCAGCTTGAAATCAAGAAGTGTGATGCCACCTGTTTTGTTCTTTCTTGCATTGGCTACTTGGGGTCTTTTTGTGGTTCCAAATACATTTGAAGATATGTGTTTCTAATTGCATAAAACTTACATCCATTGGATGTTCTTTCCTGCTTTGTCAAAGATGAGTTGGCCATACGTTTGTGGGTCTAGTTCTGGGGTTTCTATTCTATTCCATTGGTCTATGTGTCTGTTTTTGTGCCAGCTATACTGTTTTCAAGCCCAGCGATTAATTTTATGACTATTATTCTAAAATTCACTTTCTGTTATATTATTTACATTCTTTTTGATCAGCTCCTTAGCTGTTGTTATTTCCTGGAGATTCTTCTGAGGG
This sequence comes from Prionailurus viverrinus, assembly GCF_022837055.1. NCBI lineage: Eukaryota > Metazoa > Chordata > Mammalia > Carnivora > Felidae > Prionailurus > Prionailurus viverrinus. The sequence continues at coordinate 1,415,377 of NW_025927615.1, forward strand.
GAATTCTTCCGCTTGGTCATTTTGGATAGTCCCTGGTGTGGTGAGGACCTGCAGGGCACTTCTCCTGTGCTGTGGTGTATAACTGGAGTTGGTGGGCGGAGTCTCCTGTTTCTTTCATACAAATTGAATTTCTTCCATTTCTGCACACAGGTTTTACAGTTTTCTGTAGAGAGGTCTTTCACTTCCTTAGCTAAATTTGTTCCTATAAATTTTATTGGTTTTGATGCTATTGTAAATGGGATTGTTTTCTTTCCCTCTTAGATAATTTGGTTAGTGTATAGGAATGCTACAGAATTTGATATGTGACTTTCTATTTTGGAACTTTATTGCATTTCTTGATTAGATAGGAACAGGTTCTTTTACATTAAACTTTTTATTTCATTCCTTTACCTTATTTTTAAAAAATCATGTTATTTGGGAATAGCTGACACACTGTGTTACATTAGTTTCAGATGAACAACATAGTGATGGGACAAGTGTATACATGCTGCTACGCTAACACAGGTGTAGCTATCGTCTCTCACCATGCATCACCACTCCAGTACCATTCTCTATTTTCCCTATGCTATGTCTTCTACCTGTGATTTATTCATTCCATAAACAGAAGCCTGCATCAACCAATCCCCTTCACATATCTAGGGCATCCTTGTCTTGTGCCTGATCTTAGAGGAAAATCTTTCACAATCTCACTATTGAGTATGATGTTAGCTGTGGGCTTCACATACATGGCCTTTCTTATGTTGAGATATGTTCCTTCTACACAGAATTCTAAAGAGATTTTTAGCACAAATGGATACCAAATTTTCTCAGAACTTGTTTTTTCTGTGTCTATTGACATCGTCACATGAGTTTTCTTTTTAATTTTTAAAATGTATTTATTTATTTTAGGTTAAATTTATTTATGTATTTCTTTAGAATTTATTTGTTCAAGTGTTTAATTAAATTCCAGTTGGTTAACATACAGTGTAGTGTTAGTTTCAGGTATAGAATGTAGTCATCCATCACTTACATACAACACCAAGTGTTCCTCACTACTAGCGCCCTCCTTAGCCCATCACCCATTAAACCCATCCCCCTGCCCACCTCCCTTCTAGTAACCCTGCCTTTGCTATTTATACTTAAGATTCTGGTTTCTGGTTGATTTTTTTTCATTCAAGTATGTGAGGAGTCACATTTATTGATTTGCATTTCTGAAACATCCTTCCTTTACAGGGAAAAAAGCCCTTCATCACGGTCAATGATCCTTTTAAGGTGATGCTGAATTTGGTTTGCTTGTATATTATTGGGAATTATTCATCTATATTCATCACGGGGATACTGGCCTATAGTTTTCTGTTCAAGTAGTATCCTTTTCTGGCTTCCTACCAGGGTATTCCAGTCTCATGAAATGAGTTTGGAGGTGTTTATCCCTTTTTAATCAGTGAGAGGACTGCTGTTAGTTTCTTCTACAACGGTTGTTCAAATTCACCAGTGAATGCACCTGTTCCTGGGCTTTTCTTCCCTGAGAGAATTTCCATTACTAACTCAATTTACTTGCATTGGTTATCTTCTTGTATTGATGCAGTCTTCCTTTAATGGGTCTGTGCAAACCTTCTATATCTTCCTAATACAGTCTTGGTAGGTTGTGTGTTTCTAAGAACCTATCCATTTCTTCTAGGTAAGTGGTTTGCTGGCATCTAATTTGCACATAGTCGCCTCTTTGTTTCCTTTATATTTCTTTGGTATCAGGTGTAATGTCTTCTCTTTTATTTATAGTTATTTTGAATTGGGTCGTCTCTCTGTCTTAGCATAGTCTATGTATAGTCTTGACAATTTTGTTTCACTCTTTCGAAAACCCACTGTTGGTCTTCTTCCTATTTTCTATTGATTTCATGGTCTCTATTTCATTGGTTTCCACTCTCATATGTATTCCTTTCTCCGTTTTGAGAACATTGGACGTAGATTGTTGTCTTTTTCTAGTTCTTTGAAATTAAAGGTAGGTTGTTCATTTGAGTCCCGAATGTATCCTCCACGCATGCAAATCCAGTGACTCATCAGAGAAGCTTCAATAGGTCTTTCCTGTCCTATTTCTCATTCTGAGAATTCTGACAAATGGAACCAGAAAATTTATTTGAAGACACAATAGATGAAAACTTCCTTCAATCGGGGAAGGAAACAGATTCAGAAGCAGGAGGCACAAAGAACCCCCAAAATATTCAGCAGAAGCAGATCTACACCAAGTCATGTAGTAATTAAAACCCAAAATGTCATGATCAAGAAAAATTTTAACAGCAGGAAAAGAAAAGATGACAGTTACCTACAAGAAAAAACCCCATAAGTTTATCACTGGATGTTTTTCAGAAGAAAGTTTGAAACCGTAAGTGAGCAGCAGGTATGGTAAAGTTGCTGAATGGAAAACATCTGCAGCCAAAGAGAGTCTATCCACACTATCATTCAGATGGAAGGACAGATCAAGAGGTTGCCAAATAAATACTAAGCGAGTTCACAAGCCACAAACCACCCCCGCAAGAAATGTTAAAGGAGACTCTTTAAGTGGAAAAGAAACACCTAAAGTGACAGTATTAAAGTGCGAAACGCAAAAGCAATAAAAATGAATATATCTGTAAAACATCAGCCAAGGTATCCACGATATGAAAGGTTTTGAAATATGACACTACATATCTACAACACGGGGAGGAGAGGAGTAAAGAACTGGTTCAAGCTTCAACAACTATCAACTTAATATAGACTTCTATATGCAGAAGTGGTTAGGTACAAACCTAATAATAACCACAAATCAAACACCACTAATACATATGCAGAGTATAAAGACAAGCAATTTCAACTGCACTACTAAATAAACCCAGCAAACCATAGAAAAGAGAAAGAGAAGAAAGGATCAGACAGATTCAGAAACAACCAACATCAAGTAATAAAAGGACAACTGTATGTCTATCAATTACTTTGAACGGAAACAGAATACATGCTCAAATCAAAGGCACTGGGTGACAGATAGGGGCACCTGGATGGCTCCATCGCTTGAGATTTCGACTCTTGATTTGGGCTCAGGCTATGATCCCAGGATCCTGGGATTGAGTCCCAACTGAGCTCTGCACTGAGCTTGAGATTTGCTTAAGATACATCCTCACTCTCATTCTCTCTCGCTCTCCTTCTATCTTCCCCCACTCCCCCACCCTGCCATCCCATGCCTGTGCACTCTCTCTTCATAATAAAAGGCACTGGGTGATAGAATGAATAAAATATAGGACCCATCTATCTTCTACCTACAAGAGGCTAACTATAGAACTAAAGTATCAAAAGAAAACTGCAGTAGCCATACCTATATCAGAAAAAAATAGATTTAAAAAGAAAACTGTAACAAGAGACAATGAAGGACACTATAATAATAAAAGGTACAATCCAAAAAAAGATAGAACAATTGTAAACATATACGCACTCAACCTGAGAGCATCCAAGTACACAAAACAGTCAAAACCTAAAGTATTGATAGTCATACAATCATAGTAGGGCACTTTAACACTCCAATGATACCCATGGAGAGATCATTCCATCAGAAAATCAACAAGGAAGTAGTGACTTTGAATGATAGAGTAGACCAGATGGACTTAACCGATATATTTAGGACATTCCATCCTAAAACAGCACCATACTCATTCTTTTCACATGCACATGGAAAATTCCCCACACTCAATAAAATATTAGGTCATAAAACAAGCCAAAACAAAATCAAACCAATCGACGTCATACCATGTGTCTTTTCAGACCACAATGCTATGAAAGTAGAAGTCTCCAACAAGAAAAAAAAAATCTGCAAAAGGCACAAAAACATGGAAGTTAAACAGCATGCTCCTAAACAATCAATGGGTCAACCAAGAAATCAAAGATGAAATCGAAATAACATGGAAACAAATGAAAATGAAAACACAACAATCCAAACTTCTGTAAAGCAAGAAAACTAGTTCTAACAGGGAAGCTTATAGCAATACAGGTCTGCCTCAGGAAAAAACAAAAAACAAAATACCCTGAAGTAAACTCCATAACCTTATAACTATAAAAGCCAGACAAAGGACAACAAACAAAACCCCCAAACAGCAGCATGAAGAAAATAATTAAAAGCAGAGGAGAAATAAGTGATATAGAAGGTAAAACTACAGTAGAACAAGGTAAGTGAAATTAGGAGCTGCTTCAATGAAAAGAACATTGAAATTGATAAGCCCTAGCCAGACTAATCAGAAAACAGAAATGACACCTATAAATAACAATGACAGAGAACAACCAACACCACAGAAATACAAACAATTGTAAGAGAATATTATGAGAAACTATATGCCAACAAGCTGGACAAACCAGATTATATGGATCAATTCCTAGAAACATGGAACTTACCAAAACTGAAGCAGAATGAAATCAAAAATTTGAACAGATGGTTTACTAGCAAGAAGACAGATTCAGTAATCAAATGTCACCTAAGAGACAACAGTCCAGGACCGGACGTCTTCACAAGCACATTCTATCAAACATCTGAAGAAAAGTTGATGTCTATACTTGTCAAACTATTCCAGAAAATAGAACAGGAAAGAAAATATCCAAATTAATTCAGCATTACCCTGATACCAAAACCAGATAAAGACACCACGAAAAAACAAAACTATGGGTCCGTATCGTTCAAGCACACAGATGCAAATGTCCTCAACCAAGATTTGGCAAACAGAATCTAACAACGTACTCAAAAAAAAAGTCCACCAGAATAAAATGGGTGGTGAATGTAAAACTGAGGCAGGTCTACGAATCTCTGAATGAGAAAATGGGCCAAAAAAGAAACATAAAAAAAAGTGGAAATGTATCAGACAGGGGATCTAAGCATCAATTTTCATAGAGATACACTATGCTCAGGCTTTTTCTTCTAAACTTGGCTCACAATGCTTGCTTAGTACAATCTTTCCCACACTGAGAAGGGGCATTGGTAAGTTCTTTGACCAGCAGCAGTCTCAGAGGGATGGCGTGAATCAGCTTTTAGTAAAAACTGCAATCAATTTAAAAGTATTTCAGTTTTTCACGAGTTCATGAGAAATTAAAAAACATGCCAAATCTCACCTGAAAAAGACATAAGGTAACTAGTATGTTTTTAAGATATTATTGATGAGATTCCTTCCAACGAAGACAAGAAAGGATAACTGTAACAAATTCTGACGCAGGAATAATATTGAATATTCAAATAACGGGAGGTTCCTGACACAAAGTACCTGTCAGGTTTTCAGTTGTTTTCAGCGACTACAACATTGTTGGGGGACAGATACCCACTGAAAATTATAAAAGCATGTATGATGTGGAGGGCACATTGTGTTTTTACCTCTGGCTCTGCTTCCAGCAGGACTTGGAAGAGTGGGTCCCAGCTGATTCTTCTAGAAGGTCCTGAGAGTCAACATTTGGTGTCTTTACTTCCAAAGTGAAAGCGACTCCTGTTCCTCCGTATTTGTGACAGGATTTCTCCCCCAAAACAATTTTGAATCTGGAACAACAACAACAAAAAAAAACCCAGCCTCTCTGACGTGGCATCGTGGGACCCCCTGAATCCACACATCCTTGACTGAAATACATCTTGTTCACATACCGGCAGGGGAAATGAGGAAAAAACCACGGACAGCCCTGAGAATGCAAGGGACTGTGCTGCTCACTGACCATCCAGCGCTTCCTGGAAGCTGCCCAGCACCCATCCCCAGTACTCAGCCCCACCACTGAGGAGACTGCAAGTGGCTGGGAAGCCTCCAGAGTCTCCCCCAGGCCTGGGGGCGGAGCCTGATGGATACCCAGCTCTGGCTCTTTGCCCACACTCTGAGGCACTGGGTCCTCAGGAGCAAGGAAGCCTTTCCAGCTCTGAGGCACCCTGGATCAGAAAAGCCTAATGGGCGCCTTCTCTGGCTATCGCTGAGCCTGCAGAGGACCGGCCCCTCCATGGGCGTGCTGTGTGCGCGCCCTCTGCTGGCCGCCGTGGGAATTCCTGCAATGTTCAAAGCCATGGCCGCTCAGCTGGAGATACTGAGGGTGTAGCTGGTCCAGTTAAGCCTGTCCTCCAGATTGGGAAGGGTCTTAGTGACAGGGCCTGAGACACAAAGAAATGTTTTCCTTCTCCTTTTTACTGAATAAGGAATGAAACCGAATTTATTGATACAATGATGTAATTTGTAATGCTTTAAGCAGCATTCCCAGAAAGACAGACTGCAAATTGACACATGCTGAATGAACGACAGGCAGTGGTATTTACCATGAAAATACATGGGTTGAATAAAAAATTGACACCCTTGAGAAAGAGATACAGGCTTCCAGCTATGAAATGAATATGTCATTGGGATACAATGTACAGGTTATAGAATATAGTCAACCCTGTAAGAAAATATTGCATGCTTTCACATCATAGCTACGCTTGTCTAGGTATATGGAGAGCATATTGTATACACACGGAATCACGGTGATATACGCCTGAAACTAATACAACATGGTGTGTCTACTATATGTCAATAAAATTTGACAATACTTTAACTTTCTCCTTCACCATTAAAATTTATTTCTAATTGAGAACACATGAAATTCCTTTTACACCATATCCTCTAATGTCACCATCTTGATGTTGAGAGCTTATTTTTCACGGTGTCAATGTGTTTGATGACACAAATGTGACAAGGTCAGAATGCATACCTAGAGGGAGCTACACATCTGTGATGAATTTCCTGCCTCTATATGGGTAATATTTTCTATGAAAAGTGCTTTAGGGATGAAGATGTGTGAAATAAGTTCCATCAGACTCATAGGTAGATAACTGTGCCTTGAAATAATAATTGCCATGTCTTCACAATCACAGGAAGGCTAGGTGAAGACAGAGATTTCTCTTTTCATGTAAGAGAAAGGGGTGGTGTTTTAAACTTCTCACTTACAATCCGCAATCCAGAGATCAGCAGTAGATGTAAGAATAGCAATGCACTATCATGTTGCACATAACTAGTTCTGTTGGAGAAGTGGAGAAGGTACACTAAGGGTGGCTGATTGAACTAAAACAAACTCTGGTCTCTAGCTTAGAGACCCCCTCCTCCGGGTTCTTCTTCCCTTGTTTGCTGCACATTTAACCACCCCCCCCACACACACACACACAAATACGGAGGCTGATAACTAAAAATTACCCTTCCTGCTCTCAATCGGGGTTGAGATCTTTGGAGACATACGGTCTCCTCTGAGCCCGCTTGTGTTAAATAAATCTCCAATCCCCCAAGATCTCTGAGTGCCACTTGGTTTTTCCGCCAGTGTTCCAACCTGGTTCCATAACAAATTTGGTTCCCTGAGCAGGAAACCCAACCATGCTGGCTCATTGTTGCCACCAGTTTGGGAGAACAGCGAGGCGGTACCGGAATGAGGGATCATAAGGTAGAGTGAGCAACCTGCCTAAATATCGGCAGTCTCCTTCTCTGTCCCATTCAGGCCAGCACCTCACCGGCATTCCCACCGGACACGAGGAGACTTGGCTGGTGAGGTACTGGGCCCGAGGGTCAGAACCGGTAAGGCTGGGGCCAATCTAGTCAGGGCCGCTCACAAGAGTGGAAGGGGGACCTGTTTACTCTCCAAGACTTCAGAAGCCTCACAGGTAGGGATTCTCTGGTAGGGAATATAATAACATCTGGTGTGTATGTGAATGTGAATGTGCGATTCGGTCTAGCTTGCCTGCTGAGTAAGCTTCTGTGGCTCCACAGACAGGTACCCTTGGGGTCCCTAGGGGCCCATGGAGACTGAGTGGGCCTGTCTGAGATTCCATAATGAATGGCACTGGGTCTGTGGTGATATAAGAATGGCTTCTGATCATGTGTTACAAGGCTGGGACCTCTGGGGCTGAGCGTCACCTGGGTTCCTTCAGAAAATGGCCAGGCAAGCATCTGGCTGGTCTCCTCATTGGAGGGGGCGCCCCTGTCCCTCTGTCTTTGTGACTCCGCCTCACGGGAGAATTGTGGAGTCGGGATGGGGCAAGGAGAGCCAGGCAAAGGTTTTGGCTGCTTTACCCGGAGACTCACCCAGGGAGCCAAAGAAGCGACAGACTGCTCCCCTAATGTTCCCCTCTTCATGACAATTTAGGCTTCCCTCCCCTCCCCTGAGCTTGAAACTCCTCCCCCAGCGGGCTGGCTGCTGCCACTGCTGCCACTGCTGCAGCCTCCCCAGCCAAGGCACTGCCACTGCAGCCACCCATTTTCCTCCCCTCCGTGCCAGACAACCCTCCCCCACAAGGCCCTGTGGCCAGATTGTGCCCTCGGCCAGGTGCAGGTTCTCTCCAGATGCAGGTCCACATAGGTTGATATCAGAGGGTCTCAGGGAGATCACAACAGGGGGCTTATAAGACCATAAATATGCCCAGCAGCAAGGGAGGAGGCCGAGAACCTCCTTAGCAAGGGGTCAATGATCCTACTGCAAGGGGAAAGGACATGAGAAAGAATAAGTGTCCCAACAAGGGAAAGTCCCCAAAACCCAGCAGATATCAGGAGGAACCTCCAGAAGAGGACCTTCCTTATTGGTCTAGCCGAGATAGAACCCAACTAAAAGGAGACACTGACTCTCTCTCCCTGTTCCTCTGCTTAATAGATGTGAGGGATTCTCCCTCATTTCCCAGGTTAACAGCTATAATTCGAGGGTGCCATGGGGCACACTCTGGTCTTTACCTGCTAACAAGCTGCACATGCTGCCTCAAGCCATTTATCTCCATGACTGATACAGAGACAGGACCCCAACACGCCAGGCAAAATGAGGGGCACCCATCTTCTCAAGGGCAATGGCCTGTACAGAGGTTGCCGCAGTGAGGTTGGAGCTTTGCACTCAGGGAACTGTCATGCCCAGGGTTCCTACACATTCTGCCTCCAACACTAAGAGCATCATCACAGAGCCCCTCCTGGATGGCCCATCGCCCTCTCCACACACTGTGACCAGCTCCATCCTTTCTTCCTTGCCTCCTCTTTGTCACTGCTTCTCTCTATCGTCTCCCTCTGTTTCTTCCTCTCACTCCTTCAGACATGCCCAGTTCCCCCATCACTGACTCATTGTCTCTCTCCCTGCCTGTCTCTTTCTCTGCCTCTCCCCAGGCCCTCATCCTTCTGCTCTATGCAGCCCTGTCCATGAAGCATGGCACCACATGTCCTGTGTCCTCCTCTCTCCTGTCATCTTTTAGCCCATGCCCTGATCACAGTGTATGCGACTCCTGTTTACAGAAGCTTCTCATGATGACCTGTACTGCAGCATTGCTGTTCCAACCACTCCTGGGAAGCATGTGGACAGCCAGACCTTGACCCCTTGGTGGCCCAGCCATGAACCCAAAGTTTCTGGAGGGCTGGTTGTGTCCACAACCTGGGAGGAAGGAGGGCCCTGCAGACATCAGTGGCTCAAGGGCAGAATGCATGGACTTTAAGTCCAGGACAGAGCCCTGGAGTGACTCTGCAAAAGCACATTTCCCAGAGATGGGAAAACTGATGAATTATGAAATTTGGAAAAAATTAACCTTTGACTAAGAGCATTCAAAATTGCTAAGCATATCGCAGAAAGTAGGACTTTTCGTGTTTTTCAGTTAGTGAGTTAGACAACCAATGTTCTAACCAGGTTAATGAGTAGCTCTGTACAGAAAAGGAGTAAAATAACAACAATTAAACTGTTTCAGTTTTCAGGAATATTCCCATGAAAGGAGGTCTGGAAGAAGTGAGGCAGGCCAGGAGACCTAAGTGTCATGTGAGATGTCATCCTCCTCATGTTATTTCCACAAACACACAGCGGCTTCCCTGTGGTCCTCAGCCTCCAAACACTTATGGCTTCTATAGGCACCACCAAAGATGACAAACAAGCTAAGAACAGAGAGGCCTGTAGGCTCTTGAGAAAGAGTTTTACTCTTTGTACAGTAAATAACGCCATAGATATATGTCAGAACGTACAACCTAGAGACAACACCAGGAGAGAGTGCTGTATAAAGAGATAAAAGATTCCAGAGAGAGAGTTACAACTGAAAATTGTTGTATCATTTCCCTTGACCTTCTCTGTGTCCATAGTAGGGACTGAATTCTTGTTTCTCACAGAAGCTGCACCAGGTTCTGCATTTGATAGAGACCAAAGAAGGGATGGAGGTTTTTTCCGGTTTGCATAGACTGCATGGAAATAAAAACATACAAAACAAAACAAAACAAAACACCTCCGTGCCTTCCTCCAACATCTTGCACTGCTTTCTACAATCAGGTCCCTTACCAGAAACAGAGGGCTTTCCACATGACAGAGGTGACCCCTTGGGACTCAGGGGAGCCTTGAGGAAGGCACCAGAAGGCTTTGTTTGGATACTTTTTAATCAGCCAACTGTGGACAGGTCAGGGCTCAATTCATTGGAAATCAACACTAAAAGAAGGGTTTCCTAATACACATCATGGGAAACGACAATTCATCACAGATTAAAAATTAAAATATGAATGGCTTAGTTAAGATAATGTCTGTAAATGTCAGCATGAAGAGCACACTGTCCTTTTCTACAAGGCATGTGTGGGATTTTTCAAGTGCTGTACTTTATATATCATCTGCCTTATGTATCTGACAAGGGATTATGTAAGTATTCATGAAAAGAAACGACCTTGAGGAGACTAATACTATAGTAATGAGGAAGGGAAATGTTAAGGCTATGTGGATTGAGCTGCAAAGTGTCAGAGTTACACTAATAAAATAACATTAGAGGAGTGAAATTTCACAAGGATTTACTTTACTGAGTACTATAGTTCACAATACAAAAAAAAAAAGAATAAAGGGACCTGTAAACAGAGGAAAAAATGTCTGCTTTCTTTCATCAAAGCATATTTAGTCTGAGCATTTATCCAAAAGCCAATACAAGAAAGCTCATCAGGACATACAGACTCCAATTCATGCTGTTGTTCACGTTATTTATGTGAAACAAAAGAAACAGCCTTCAACATTGTCTCAAGGTGGAAGGGGCGCTGACCCACGATCTTTCTAGCACCCTATCTCCAGTTAAGTGTAACTGGGAGGTGGAGTAACTGGGAGGCCTGGAGGCCCGGGGCGAGCAGCCGCGGGCCTGGAGGCCCGGGGCGAGCAGCCGCGGGCGTGGAGGCCCGGGGCGAGTAGTCCCGGGCCTGGAAGCCCGGGGCGAGCAGCCCCGGGCCTGGAGGCCCGGGGCGAGCGGGGCACTTCCCATTCTGTGTCTCCAATGCTTCGGAACTTTCCGGGGAGTTTCTGAGCTGAGACCCCAGTGTCTGGAGGCTGTTTCGGGTTCTGTGACCCATTTCTCTCAGGTACAGGGTGACCGCCTTCTCTCAGGCTCCAGCCATGGTGAGCCATCATAATGACTCAGGGCCTGGAGGCCGGGGCTCGTAGCAGGTGTTTGGGATTCTGGGTCTCGCATCCCCCGGTCCTGACCCGGGAGTACCGGAGTGGAGAGGAAGGGTTGTTGGCTTTTCAGGATTCAGGCATATGTCTCCTTGGGATTTTAGGCTTGGAGTATAGTCCCTGGTAGGGCTGCTTGGAATTCTGTGTCTCCCACTTCTCCATCCTTCCCCTTAAGTTTCTTAGCTGAGACCCCAAGGTCTGGACTCTGTGTGGGAAACACTGGCCCGTTTCTGTCACTGACAGGGAGAGGCTTCAGCCCTGATGCGCCATGGTAAGATAGAGCCCCGGGCGTGGAGGCCCGGGTCGACCAGGAGCACTACCCATTTGGTGTATCTTACCCAGTGGAACTGCCCCGGGAATTTCCGAGCAGAGAACCCAGGGCCTGGAGAGTGTTTGTGTTTGTGTGACCCCTTCTCTAAGGTACAGGAACGGCTTCAGTCATAGTGAGCCATGGCGAGCAGCCCCGGGCGTGGAGGCCCGGGGCGAGCCGCCCCGGGCGTGGAGGCCCGGGGCGAGCCGCCCCGGGCGTGGAGGCCCGGGGCGAGCCGCCCCGGGCGTGGAGGCCCGGGGCGAGGCGAGCCGGGCACTTCCCATTCTGTGTCTCCAATCCCTCGGAACTTTCCGGGGAGTTTCTGAGCTGAGACCCCAGTGTCTGGAGGCTGTTTCGGGTTCTGTGACCTCTTTCTCTCAGGTACAGGGTGACTGCCTTCTCTCAGGCTCCAACCATGGTGAGCCATCGTAATGACTCAGGGCCTGGAGGACGGGGCTCGTAGCAGGTGTTTGGGATTCTGGGTCTCGCATCCCTCGGTCCTGACCCGGGAGTACCGGAGTGGAGGGAAGGGTTGTTGGCTTTTCAGGATTCAGGCATATGTCTCCTTGGGATTTTAGGCTTGTAGTATAGTCCCTGGTAGGGCTGCTTGGAATTCTGTGTCTCCCACTTCTCTATCCTTCCCCGTAAGTTTCTGAGCTGAGACCCCAAGGTCTGGACTCTGTGTGGGAAACACTGGCCCGTTTCTGTCACTGACAGGGAGAGGCTTCAGCCCTGATGCGCCATGGAAAGATAGAGCCCCGGGCGTGGAGGCCCGGGACGACCAGGAGCACTACCCATTTGGCGAATCCAATCCCTCGGAACTTGCCCGGGATTTTCTGAGCAGGGAACCCAGGGCCTGGAGGGTGTTTGTGTTTGTGTGACCCCTTCTCTAAGGTACAGGAACGGCTTCAGTCATAGTGAGCCATGGCGAGCAGCCCCGGGCGTGGAGGCCCGGGGCGAGCCGCCCCGGGCGTGGAGGCCCGGGGCGAGCCGCCCCGGGCGTGGAGGCCCGGGGCGAGCCGCCCCGGGCGTGGAGGCCCGGGGCGAGCCGCCCCGGGCGTGGAGGCCCGGGGCGAGCCGCCCCGGGCGTGGAGGCCCGGGGCGAGCCGCCCCGGGCGTGGAGGCCCGGGGCGAGCCGCCCCGGGCGTGGAGGCCCGGGGCGAGCCGCCCCGGGCCTGGAGGCCCGGGGCGAGCCGCCCCGGGCGTGGAGGCCCGGGGCGAGCCGCCCCGGGCCTGGAGGCCCGGGGCGAGCAGCCCCGGGCGTGGAGGCCCGGGGCGAGCAGCCCCGGGCCTGGAGGCCCGGGGCGAGCGTGGCACTTCCCATTCTGTGTCTCCAATCCCTCGGAACTTTCCGGGGAGTTTCTGAGCTGAGACCCCAGTGTCTGGAGGCTGTTTCGGGTTCTGTGACCTCTTTCTCTCAGGTACAGGGTGACTGCCTTCTCTCAGGCTCCAACCATGGTGAGCCATCGTAATGTCTCAGGGCCTGGAGGCCGGGGCTCGTAGCAGGTGTTTGGGATTCTGGGTCTCGCATCCCTCGGTCCTGACCCGGGAGTACCGGAGTGGAGAGGAAGGGTTGTTGGCTTTTCAGGATTCAGGCATATGTCTCCTTGGGATTTTAGGCTTGTAGTATAGTCCCTGGTAGGGCTGCTTGGAATTCTGTGTCTCCCACTTCTCCATCCTTCCCCGTAAGTTTCTGAGCTGAGACCCCAAGGTCTGGACTCTGTGTGGGAAACACTGGCCCGTTTCTGTCACTGACAGGGAGAGGCTTCAGCCCTGATGCGCCATGGAAAGATAGAGCCCGGGGCGTGGAGGCCCGGGTCGACCAGGAGCACTACCCATTTGGCGTATCCGATCCCTCGGAACTTGCCCGGGATTTTCTGAACAGGGAACCCAGGGCCTGGAGGGTGTTTGTGTTTGTGTGACCCCTTCTCTCAGGTACAGGAACGGCTTCAGTCATAGTGAGCCATGGCGAGCAGCCCCGGGCGTGGAGGCCCGGGGCGAGGAGGCCCGGGCGTGGAGGCCCGGGGCGAGGAGCCCCGGGCGTGGCGGCCCGGGGCGAGGAGCCCCGGGCGTGGCGGCCCGGGGCGAGGAGCCCCGGGCGTGGAGGCCCGGGGCGAGGAGCCCCGGGCGAGGAGGCCCGGGGCGAGGAGCCCCGGGCGTGGAGGCCCGGGGCGAGCAGCCCCGGGCCTGGAGGCCCGGGGCGAGCAGCCCCGGGCGTGGAGGACCGGGGCGAGCAGCCCCGGGCCTGGAGGCCCGGGGCGAGCAGCCCCGGGCCTGGAGGCCCGGGGCGAGGAGCCCCGGGCCTGGAGGCCCGGGGCGAGGAGCCCCGGGCGTGGAGGCCCGGGGCGAGCAGCCCCGGGCCTGGAGGCCCGGGGCGAGGAGCCGCGGGCCTGGAGGCCCGGGGCGAGCGGGGCACTTCCCATTCTGTGTCTCCAATCCCTCGGAACTTTCCGGGGAGTTTCTGAGCTGAGACCCCAGTGTCTGGAGGCTGTTTCGGGTTCTGTGACCCCTTTCTCTCAGGTACAGGGTGACTGCCTTCTCTCAGGCTCCAGCCATGGTGAGCCATCGTAATGACTCAGGGCCTGGAGGCCGGGGCTCGTAGCAGGTGTTTGGGATTCTGGGTCTCGCATCCCTCGGTCCTGACCCGGGAGTACCTGAGTGGAGAGGATGGGTTGTTGGCTCTTCAGGATTCAGGCATATGTCTCCTTGGGATTTTAGGCTTGTAGTATAGTCCCTGGTAGGGCTGCTTGGAATTCTGTGTCTCCCACTTCTCCATCCTTCCCCGTAAGTTTCTTAGCTGAGACCCCAAGGTCTGGACTCTGTGTGGGAAACACTGGCCCGTTTCTGTCACTGACAGGGAGAGGCTTCAGCCCTGATGCGCCATGGTAAGATAGAGCCCCGGGCGTGGAAGCCCGGGTCGACCAGGAGCACTACCCATTTGGCGTATCCGATCCCTCGGAACTTGCCCGGGATTTTCTGAGCAGGGAACCCAGGGCCTGGAGGGTGTTTGTGTTTGTGTGACCCCTTTTCTCAGGTACAGGAACGGCTTCAGTCATAGTGAGCCATGGCGAGCAGCCCCGGGCGTGGAGGCTCGGGGCGAGCAGCCCCGGGCGTGGAGGCCGGGGGCGAGCAGCCCCGGGCGTGGAGGCCCGGGGCGAGCAGCCCCGGGCGTGGAGGCCCGGGGCGAGCAGCCCCGGGCGTGGAGGCCCGGGGCGAGCAGCCCCGGGCCTGGAGGCCCGGGGCGAGCAGCCCCGGGCCTGGAGGCCCGGGGCGAGCAGCCCCGGGCCTGGAGGCCCGCAGCGAGCAGCCCCGGGCGTGGAGGCCCGGGGCGAGCAGCCCCGGGCCTGGAGGCCCGGGGCGAGCAGCCCCGGGCGTGGAGGCCCGGGGCGAGCAGCCCCGGGCCTGGAGGCCCGGGGCGAGCAGCCCCGGGCCTGAGCAGCCCCGGGCCTGGAGGCCCGGGGCGAGCAGCCCCGGGCCTGGAGGCCCGGGGCGGGCAGCCCCGGGCCTGGAGGCCCGGGGCGAGCAGCCCCGGGCCTGAGCAGCCCTGGGCCCGGAGGCCCGGGCCTGAGCAGCCCCGGGCCCGGAGGCCCGGGCCTGAGCAGCCCCGGGCCCGGAGGCCCGGGCCTGAGCAGCCCCGGGCCCGGAGGCCCGGGCCTGAGCAGCCCCGGGCCCGGAGGCCCGGGCCTGAGCAGCCCCGGGCCCGGAGGCCCGGGCCTGAGCAGCCCCGGGCCCGGAGGCCCGGGCCTGAGCAGCCCCGGGCCCGGAGGCCCGGGCCTGAGCAGCCCCGGGCCCGGAGGCCCGGGCCTGCGCAGCCCCGGGCCCGGAGGCCCGGGCCTGAGCAGCCCCGGGCCTGGAGGCCCGGGGCGAGCGGGGCACTTCCCATTCTGTGTCTCCAATGCTTCGGAACTTTCCGGGGAGTTTCTGAGCTGAGACCCCAGTGTCTGGAGGCTGTTTCGGGTTCTGTGACCCATTTCTCTCAGGTACAGGGTGACCGCCTTCTCTCAGGCTCCAGCCATGGTGAGCCATCATAATGACTCAGGGCCTGGAGGCCGGGGCTCGTAGCAGGTGTTTGGGATTCTGGGTCTCGCATCCCCCGGTCCTGACCCGGGAGTACCGGAGTGGAGAGGAAGGGTTGTTGGCTTTTCAGGATTCAGGCATATGTCTCCTTGGGATTTTAGGCTTGGAGTATAGTCCCTGGTAGGGCTGCTTGGAATTCTGTGTCTCCCACTTCTCCATCCTTCCCCTTAAGTTTCTTAGCTGAGACCCCAAGGTCTGGACTCTGTGTGGGAAACACTGGCACGTTTCTGTCACTGACAGGGAGAGGCTTCAGCCCTGATGCGCCATGGTAAGATAGAGCCCCGGGCGTGGAGGCCCGGGTACCAGGAGCACTACCCATTTGGTGTATCTTACCCAGTGGAACTGCCCCGGGAATTTCCGAGCAGAGAACCCAGGGCCTGGAGAGTGTTTGTGTTTGTGTGACCCCTTCTCTAAGGTACAGGAACGGCTTCAGTCATAGTGAGCCATGGCGAGCAGCCCCGGGCGTGGAGGCCCGGGGCGAGCCGCCCCGGGCGTGGAGGCCCGGGGCGAGCCGCCCCGGGCGTGGAGGCCCGGGGCGAGCCGCCCCGGGCGTGGAGGCCCGGGGCGAGCCGCCCCGGGCGTGGAGGCCCGGGGCGAGCCGCCCCGGGCGTGGAGGCCCGGGGCGAGCCGCCCCGGGCGTGGAGGCCCGGGGCGAGCCGCCCCGGGCGTGGAGGCCCGGGGCGAGCCGCCCCGGGCGTGGAGGCCCGGGGCGAGCCGCCCCGGGCGTGGAGGCCCGGGGCGAGCCGCCCCGGGCGTGGAGGCCCGGGGCGAGCCGCCCCGGGCGTGGAGGCCCGGGGCGAGCCGCCCCGGGCGTGGAGGCCCGGGGCGAGCCGCCCCGGGCGTGGAGGCCCGGGGCGAGCCGCCCCGGGCGTGGAGGCCCGGGGCGAGCCGCCCCGGGCGTGGAGGCCCGGGGCGAGCAGCCCCGGGCCTGGAGGCCCGGGGCGAGCAGCCCCGGGCGTGGAGGCCCGGGGCACTTCCCATTCTGTGTCTCCCATCCCTCGGAATGTTCCGGGGAGTTTCTGAGCTGAGACCCCAGTGTCTGGAGGCTGTTTCGGGTTCTGTGTCCCCTTTCTCTCAGGTACAGGGTGACTGCTTTCTCTCAGGCTCCAGCCATGGTGAGCCATCGTAATGACTCAGGGCCTGGAGGCCGGGGCTCGCAGCAGGTGTTTGGGATTCTGGGTCTCGCATCCCTCGGTCCTGACCCGGGAGTACCTGAGTGGAGAGGATGGGTTGTTGGCTCTTCAGGATTCAGGCATATGTCTCCTTTGGATTTTAGGCTTGTAGTATAGTCCCTGGTAGGGCTGCTTGGAATTCTGTGTCTCCCACTTCTCCATCCTTCCCCGTAAGTTTCTTAGCTGAGACCCCAAAGTCTGGACTCTGTGTGGGAAACACTGGCCCGTTTCTGTCACTGACAGGGAGAGGCTTCAGCCCTGATGCGCCATGGTAAGATAGAGCCCCGGGCGTGGAGGCCCGGGTCGACCAGGAGCACTACCCATTTGGCGTATCCGATCCCTCGGAACTTGCCCGGGATTTTCTGAGCAGGGAACCCAGGGCCTGGAGGGTGTTTGTGTTTGTGTGACCCCTTTTCTCAGGTACAGGAACGGCTTCAGTCCTAGTGAGCCATGGCGAGCAGCCCCGGGCGTGGAGGCCCGGGGCGAGCAGCCCCGGGCGTGGAGGCCCGGGGCGAGCAGCCCCGGGCGTGGAGGCCCGGGGCGAGCAGCCCCGGGCGTGGAGGCCCGGGGCGAGCAGCCCCGGGCCCGGAGGCCCGGGGCGAGCAGCCCCGGGCGTGGAGGCCCGGGGCGAGCAACCCCGGGCCCGGAGGCCAGGGGCGAGCAGCCCCGGGCCAGGAGGCCCGGGCCGAGCAGCCCCGGGCCCGGAGGCCCGGGCCGAGCAGCCCCGGGCCCGGAGGCCCGGGCCGAGCAGCCCCGGGCCCGGAGGCCCGGGCCGAGCAGCCCCGGGCCCGGAGGCCCGGGCCGAGCAGCCCCGGGCCCGGAGGCCCGGGGCGAGCGGGGCACTTCCCATTCTGTGTCTCCAATCCCTCGGAACTTTCCGGGGAGTTTCTGAGCTGAGACCCCAGTGTCTGGAGTCTGTTTCGGGTTCTGTGACCCCTTTCTCTCAGGTACAGGGTGACTGCCTTCTCTCAGGATCCAGCCATGGTGAACCATCGTAATGACTCAGGGCCCTAGGCCGGGGCTCGTAGCAGGTGTTTGGGATTCTGGGTCTCGCATCCCTCGGTCCTGACCCGGGAGTACCGGAGTGGAGAGGAAGGGTTGTTGGCTTTTTAGAATTCAGGCATATGTCTCCTTGGGACTTTAGGATTGTAGTATAGTCCCTGGTAGGGCTGCTTGGAATTCTGTGTCTCCCAATTCTCCATCCTTCCCCGTAAGTTTCTGAGCTGAGACCCCAAGGTCTGGACTCTGTGTGGGAAACACTGGCCCGTTTCTGTCACTGACAGGGAGAGGCTTCAGCCCTGATGCGCCATGGTAAGATAGAGCCCTGGGCGTGGAGGCCCGGGTCGACCAGGAGCACTACCCATTTGGCGTATCCGATCCCTCGGAACTTGCCCGGGATTTTCTGAACAGGGAACCCAGGGCCTGGAGGGTGTTTGTGTTTGTGTGACCCCTTCTCTCAGGTACAGGAACGGCTTCAGTCATAGTGAGCCATGGCGAGCAGCCCCGGGCGTGGAGGCCCGGGGCGAGGAGCGCCGGGCGTGGAGGCCCGGGGCGAGGAGCCCCGGGCGTGGACGCCCGGGGCGAGGAGCCCCGGGCGTGGAGGCCCGGGGCGAGGAGCCCCGGGCGTGGAGGCCCGGGGCGAGGAGCCCCGGGCGTGGAGGCCCGGGGCGAGGAGCCCCGGGCCTGGAGGCCCGGGGCGAGCAGCCCCGGGCCTGGAGGCCCGGGGCCATCAGCCCCGGGCCTGGAGGCCCGGGGCACTTCCCATTCTGTGTCTCCCATCCCTCGGAACTTTCCGGGGAGTTTCTGAGCTGAGACCCGAGTGTCTGGAGGCTGTTTCGGGTTCTGTGACCCCTTTCTCTCAGGTACAGGGTGACTGCCTTCTCTCAGGCTCCAGCCATGGTGACCATCGTAATGACTCAGGGCCTGGAGGCCGGAGCTCGTAGCAGGTGTTTGGGATTCTGGGTCTCGCATCCCTCGGTCCTGACCCGGGAGTACCGGAGTGGAGAGGATGGGTTGTTGGCTCTTCAGGATTCAGGCTTATGTCTCCTTGGGATTTTAGGCTTGTAGTATAGTCCCTGGTAGGGCTGCTTGGAATTCTGTGTATCCCACTTCTCCATCCTTCCCCGTAAGTTTCTTAGCTGAGAACCCAAGGTCTGGACTCTGTGTGGGAAACACTGGCCCGTTTCTGTCACTGACAGGGAGAGGCTTCAGCCCTGATGTGCCATGGTAAGATAGAGCCACGGGCGTGGAGGCCCGGGTCGACGAGGACCACAACCCCTTTGGCGTATCCGATCCCTCGGAACTTGCCCGGGATTTTCTGAGCAGGGAACCCAGGGCCTGGAGGGTGTTTGTGTTTGTGTGCCCTCTTCTCTCAGATACAGGAACGGCTTCAGTCATAGTGAGCCATGGCGTGTAGCCCCAGGCGTGGAGGCCCGGGGCGAGGAGCCACGGGCGTGGAGGCCCGGGGCACTTCCCATTCTGTGTCTCCCATCCCTCGGAATGTTCCGGGGAGTTTCTGAGCTGAGACCCCAGTGTCTGGAGGCTGTTTCGGGTTCTGTGACCCCTTTCTCTCAGGTACAGGGTGACTGCTTTCTCTCAGGCTCCAGCCATGGTGAGCCATCGTAATGACTCAGGGCCTGGAGGCCGGGGCTCGCAGCAGGTGTTTGGGATTCTGGGTCTCGCATCCCTCGGTCCTGACCCGGGAATACCTGAGTGGAGAGGATGGGTTGTTGGCTCTTCAGGATTCAGGCATATGTCTCCTTTGGATTTTAGGCTTGTAGTATAGTCCCTGGTAGGGCTGCTTGGAATTCTGTGTCTCCCACTTCTCCATCCTTCCCCGTAAGTTTCTTAGCTGAGACCCCAAAGTCTGGACTCTGTGTGGGAAACACTGGCCAGTTTCTGTCACTGACAGGGAGAGGCTTCAGCCCTGATGCGCCATGGTAAGATAGAGCCCCGGGCATGGAGGCCCGGGTCGACCAGGAGCACTACACATTTGGCGTATCCGATCCCTCGGAACTTGCCCGGGATTTTCTGAGCAGGGAACCCAGGGCCTGGAGGGTGTTTGTGTTTGTGTGACCCCTTTTCTCAGGTACAGGAACGGCTTCAGTCCTAGTGAGCCATGGCGAGCAGCCCCGGGCGTGGAGGCCCGGGGCGAGCAGCCCCGGGCGTGGAGGCCCGGGGCGAGCAGCCCCGGGCGTGGAGGCCCGGGGCGAGCAGCCCCGGGCGTGGAGGCCCGGGGCGAGCAGCCCCGGGCGTGGAGGCCCGGGGCGAGCAGCCCCGGGCGTGGAGGCCCGGGGCGAGCAGCCCCGGGCGTGGAGGCCCGGGGCGAGCAGCCCCGGGCGTGGAGGCCCGGGGCGAGCAGCCCCGGGCCTGGAGGCCCGGGGCGAGCAGCCCCGGGCCTGGAGGCCCGGGGCGAGCAGCCCCGGGCCTGGAGGCCCGGGGCGAGCAGCCCCGGGCCTGGAGGCCCGGGGCGAGCAGCCCCGGGCCTGGAGGCCCGGGGCGAGCAGCCCCGGGCCTGGAGGCCCGGGGCGAGCAGCCCCGGGCCTGGAGGCCCGGGGCGAGCAGCCCCGGGCCTGGAGGCCCGGGGCGAGCAGCCCCGGGCCTGGAGGCCCGGGGCGAGCAGCCCCGGGCCTGGAGGCCCGGGGCGAGCAGCCCCGGGCCTGGAGGCCCGGGGCGAGCAGCCCCGGGCCTGGAGGCCCGGGGCGAGCAGCCCCGGGCCTGGAGGCCCGGGGCGAGCAGCCCCGGGCCTGGAGGCCCGGGGCGAGCAGCCCCGGGCCTGGAGGCCCGGGGCGAGCAGCCCCGGGCCTGGAGGCCCGGGGCGAGCAGCCCCGGGCCTGGAGGCCCGGGGCGAGCAGCCCCGGGCCTGGAGGCCCGGGGCGAGCAGCCCCGGGCCTGGAGGCCCGGGGCGAGCAGCCCCGGGCCTGGAGGCCCGGGGCGAGCAGCCCCGGGCCTGGAGGCCCGGGGCGAGCAGCCCCGGGCCTGGAGGCCCGGGGCGAGCAGCCCCGGGCCTGGAGGCCCGGGGCGAGCAGCCCCGGGCCTGGAGGCCCGGGGCGAGCAGCCCCGGGCCTGGAGGCCCGGGGCGAGCAGCCCCGGGCCTGGAGGCCCGGGGCGAGCAGCCCCGGGCCTGGAGGCCCGGGGCGAGCAGCCCCGGGCCTGGAGGCCCGGGGCGAGCAGCCCCGGGCCTGGAGGCCCGGGGCGAGCAGCCCCGGGCCTGGAGGCCCGGGGCGAGCAGCCCCGGGCCTGGAGGCCCGGGGCGAGCAGCCCCGGGCCTGGAGGCCCGGGGCGAGCAGCCCCGGGCCTGGAGGCCCGGGGCGAGCAGCCCCGGGCCTGGAGGCCCGGGGCGAGCAGCCCCGGGCCTGGAGGCCCGGGGCGAGCAGCCCCGGGCCTGGAGGCCCGGGGCGAGCAGCCCCGGGCCTGGAGGCCCGGGGCGAGCAGCCCCGGGCCTGGAGGCCCGGGGCGAGCAGCCCCGGGCCTGGAGGCCCGGGGCGAGCAGCCCCGGGCCTGGAGGCCCGGGGCGAGCAGCCCCGGGCCTGGAGGCCCGGGGCGAGCAGCCCCGGGCCTGGAGGCCCGGGGCGAGCAGCCCCGGGCCTGGAGGCCCGGGGCGAGCAGCCCCGGGCCTGGAGGCCCGGGGCGAGCAGCCCCGGGCCTGGAGGCCCGGGGCGAGCAGCCCCGGGCCTGGAGGCCCGGGGCGAGCAGCCCCGGGCCTGGAGGCCCGGGGCGAGCAGCCCCGGGCCTGGAGGCCCGGGGCGAGCAGCCCCGGGCCTGGAGGCCCGGGGCGAGCAGCCCCGGGCCTGGAGGCCCGGGGCGAGCAGCCCCGGGCCTGGAGGCCCGGGGCGAGCAGCCCCGGGCCTGGAGGCCCGGGGCGAGCAGCCCCGGGCCTGGAGGCCCGGGGCGAGCAGCCCCGGGCCTGGAGGCCCGGGGCGAGCAGCCCCGGGCCTGGAGGCCCGGGGCGAGCAGCCCCGGGCCTGGAGGCCCGGGGCGAGCAGCCCCGGGCCTGGAGGCCCGGGGCGAGCAGCCCCGGGCCTGGAGGCCCGGGGCGAGCAGCCCCGGGCCTGGAGGCCCGGGGCGAGCAGCCCCGGGCCTGGAGGCCCGGGGCGAGCAGCCCCGGGCCTGGAGGCCCGGGGCGAGCAGCCCCGGGCCTGGAGGCCCGGGGCGAGCAGCCCCGGGCCTGGAGGCCCGGGGCGAGCAGCCCCGGGCCTGGAGGCCCGGGGCGAGCAGCCCCGGGCCTGGAGGCCCGGGGCGAGCAGCCCCGGGCCTGGAGGCCCGGGGCGAGCAGCCCCGGGCCTGGAGGCCCGGGGCGAGCAGCCCCGGGCCTGGAGGCCCGGGGCGAGCAGCCCCGGGCCTGGAGGCCCGGGGCGAGCAGCCCCGGGCCTGGAGGCCCGGGGCGAGCAGCCCCGGGCCTGGAGGCCCGGGGCGAGCAGCCCCGGGCCTGGAGGCCCGGGGCGAGCAGCCCCGGGCCTGGAGGCCCGGGGCGAGCAGCCCCGGGCCTGGAGGCCCGGGGCGAGCAGCCCCGGGCCTGGAGGCCCGGGGCGAGCAGCCCCGGGCCTGGAGGCCCGGGGCGAGCAGCCCCGGGCCTGGAGGCCCGGGGCGAGCAGCCCCGGGCCTGGAGGCCCGGGGCGAGCAGCCCCGGGCCTGGAGGCCCGGGGCGAGCAGCCCCGGGCCTGGAGGCCCGGGGCGAGCAGCCCCGGGCCTGGAGGCCCGGGGCGAGCAGCCCCGGGCCTGGAGGCCCGGGGCGAGCAGCCCCGGGCCTGGAGGCCCGGGGCGAGCAGCCCCGGGCCTGGAGGCCCGGGGCGAGCAGCCCCGGGCCTGGAGGCCCGGGGCGAGCAGCCCCGGGCCTGGAGGCCCGGGGCGAGCAGCCCCGGGCCTGGAGGCCCGGGGCGAGCAGCCCCGGGCCTGGAGGCCCGGGGCGAGCAGCCCCGGGCCTGGAGGCCCGGGGCGAGCAGCCCCGGGCCTGGAGGCCCGGGGCGAGCAGCCCCGGGCCTGGAGGCCCGGGGCGAGCAGCCCCGGGCCTGGAGGCCCGGGGCGAGCAGCCCCGGGCCTGGAGGCCCGGGGCGAGCAGCCCCGGGCCTGGAGGCCCGGGGCGAGCAGCCCCGGGCCTGGAGGCCCGGGGCGAGCAGCCCCGGGCCTGGAGGCCCGGGGCGAGCAGCCCCGGGCCTGGAGGCCCGGGGCGAGCAGCCCCGGGCCTGGAGGCCCGGGGCGAGCAGCCCCGGGCCTGGAGGCCCGGGGCGAGCAGCCCCGGGCCTGGAGGCCCGGGGCGAGCAGCCCCGGGCCTGGAGGCCCGGGGCGAGCAGCCCCGGGCCTGGAGGCCCGGGGCGAGCAGCCCCGGGCCTGGAGGCCCGGGGCGAGCAGCCCCGGGCCTGGAGGCCCGGGGCGAGCAGCCCCGGGCCTGGAGGCCCGGGGCGAGCAGCCCCGGGCCTGGAGGCCCGGGGCGAGCAGCCCCGGGCCTGGAGGCCCGGGGCGAGCAGCCCCGGGCCTGGAGGCCCGGGGCGAGCAGCCCCGGGCCTGGAGGCCCGGGGCGAGCAGCCCCGGGCCTGGAGGCCCGGGGCGAGCAGCCCCGGGCCTGGAGGCCCGGGGCGAGCAGCCCCGGGCCTGGAGGCCCGGGGCGAGCAGCCCCGGGCCTGGAGGCCCGGGGCGAGCAGCCCCGGGCCTGGAGGCCCGGGGCGAGCAGCCCCGGGCCTGGAGGCCCGGGGCGAGCAGCCCCGGGCCTGGAGGCCCGGGGCGAGCAGCCCCGGGCCTGGAGGCCCGGGGCGAGCAGCCCCGGGCCTGGAGGCCCGGGGCGAGCAGCCCCGGGCCTGGAGGCCCGGGGCGAGCAGCCCCCGGGCCTGGAGGCCCGGGGCGAGCAGCCCCGGGCCTGGAGGCCCGGGGCGAGCAGCCCCGGGCCTGGAGGCCCGGGGCGAGCAGCCCCGGGCCTGGAGGCCCGGGGCGAGCAGCCCCGGCCTGGAGGCCCGGGGCGAGCAGCCCCGGGCCTGGAGGCCCGGGGCGAGCAGCCCCGGGCCTGGAGGCCCGGGGCGAGCAGCCCCGGGCCTGGAGGCCCGGGGCGAGCAGCCCCGGGCCTGGAGGCCCGGGGCGAGCAGCCCCGGGCCTGGAGGCCCGGGGCGAGCAGCCCCGGGCCTGGAGGCCCGGGGCGAGCAGCCCCGGGCCTGGAGGCCCGGGGCGAGCAGCCCCGGGCCTGGAGGCCCGGGGCGAGCAGCCCCGGGCCTGGAGGCCCGGGGCGAGCAGCCCCGGGCCTGGAGGCCCGGGGCGAGCAGCCCCGGGCCTGGAGGCCCGGGGCGAGCAGCCCCGGGCCTGGAGGCCCGGGGCGAGCAGCCCCGGGCCTGGAGGCCCGGGGCGAGCAGCCCCGGGCCTGGAGGCCCGGGGCGAGCAGCCCCGGGCCTGGAGGCCCGGGGCGAGCAGCCCCGGGCCTGGAGGCCCGGGGCGAGCAGCCCCGGGCCTGGAGGCCCGGGGCGAGCAGCCCCGGGCCTGGAGGCCCGGGGCGAGCAGCCCCGGGCCTGGAGGCCCGGGGCGAGCAGCCCCGGGCCTGGAGGCCCGGGGCGAGCAGCCCCGGGCCTGGAGGCCCGGGGCGAGCAGCCCCGGGCCTGGAGGCCCGGGGCGAGCAGCCCCGGGCCTGGAGGCCCGGGGCGAGCAGCCCCGGGCCTGGAGGCCCGGGGCGAGCAGCCCCGGGCCTGGAGGCCCGGGGCGAGCAGCCCCGGGCCTGGAGGCCCGGGGCGAGCAGCCCCGGGCCTGGAGGCCCGGGGCGAGCAGCCCCGGGCCTGGAGGCCCGGGGCGAGCAGCCCCGGGCCTGGAGGCCCGGGGCGAGCGGGGCACTTCCCATTCTGTGTCTCCAATCCCTCGGATCTTTCCGGGGAGTTTCTGAGCTGAGACCCCAGTGTCTGGAGGCTGTTTCGGGTTCTGTGACCCCTTTCTCTCAGGTACAGGGTGACTGCCTTCTCTCAGGCTCCAGCCATGGTGAGCCTTCGTAATGACCCAGGGCCTGGAGGCCGGGGCTCCTAGCAGGTGTTTGGGATTCTGGGTTTCGCATCCCTCGGTCCTGACCCGGGAGTACCGGAGTGGAGAGGATGGGTTGTTGGCTTTTCAGGATTCAGGCATATGTCTCCTTGGGATTTTAGGCTTGTAGTATAGTCCCTGGTAGGGCTGCTTGGAATTCTGTGTCTCCCACTTCTCCATCCTTCCCCGTAAGTTTCTTAGCTGAGACCCCAAGGTCTGGACTCTGTGTGGGAAACACTGGCCCGTTTCTGTCACTGACAGGGAGAGGCTTCAGCCCTGATGCGCCATGGAAAGATAGAGCCCCGGGCGTGGAGGCCCGGGTCGACCAGGAGCACTACCCATTTGGCGAATCCGATCCCTCGGAACTTGCCCGGGATTTTCTGAGCAGGGAACCCAGGGCCTGGAGGGTGTTTGTGTTTGTGTGACCCCTTCTCTCAGGTACAGGAATGGCTTCAGTCCTCGTGAGCCATGGTGAGTAGCCCCGGGCGTGGAGGCCCGGGGCGAGCGGGGCACTTCCCATTCTGTGTCTCCAATCCCTCGGAACTTTCCGGGGAGTTTCTGAGCTGAGATCCCAGTGTCTGGAGGCTGTTTCGGGTTCTGTGACCCCTTTCTCTCAGGTACAGGGTGACTGCTTTCTCTCAGGCTCCAGCCATGGTGAGCCATCGTAATGACTCAGGGCCTGGAGGCCGGGGCTCGCAGCAGGTGTTTGGGATTCTGGGTCTCGCATCCCTCGGTCCTGACCCGGGAGTACCGGAGTGGAGAGGATAGGTTGTTGGCTCTTCAGGATTCAGGCTTATGTCTCCTTGGGATTTTAGGCTTGTAGTATAGTCCCTGGTAGAGCTGCTTGGAATTCTGTGTCTCCCAATTCTCCATCCTTCCCCGTAAGTTTCTTAGCTGAGAACCCAAGGTCTGGACTCTGTGTGGGAAACACTGGCCCGTTTCTGTCACTGACAGGGAGAGGCTTCAGCCCTGATGTGCCATGGTAAGATAGAGCCACGGGCGTGGAGGCCCGGGTCGACCAGGACCACAACCCATTTGGCGTATCCGATCCCTCGGAACTTGCCCGGGATTTTCTGAGCAGGGAACCCAGGGCCTGGAGGGTGTTTGTGTTTGTGTGACCCCTTCTCTCAGGTACAGGAACGGCTTCAGTCATAGTGAGCCATGGCGTGTAGCCCCAGGCGTGGAGGCCCGGGGCGAGGAGCCCCGGGCGTGGAGGCCCGGGGCGAGGAGCCCCGGGCCTGGAGGCGCGGGGCACTTCCCATTCTGTGTCTCCCAATCCTCGGAATTTTCCGGGGAGTTTCTGAGCTGAGACCCCAGTGTCTGGAGGCTGTTTCGGGTTCTGTGACCCCTTTCTCTCAGGTACAGGGTGACTGCTTTCTCTCAGGCTCCAGCCATGGTGAGCCATCGTAATGACTCAGGGCCCTAGACCGGGGCTCGTAGCAGGTGTTTGGGATTCTGGGTCTCGCATCCCTCGGTCCTGACCCGGGAGTACCTGAGTGGAGAGGATGGGTTGTTGGCTCTTCAGGATTCAGGCATATGTCTCCTTGGGATTTTAGGCTTGTAGTATAGTCCCTGGTAGGGCTGCTTGGAATTCTGTGTCTCCCACTTCTCCATCCTTCCCCGTAATTTTCTTAGCTGAGACCCCAAGGTCTGGACTCTGTGTGGGAAACACTGGCCCGTTTCTGTCACTGACAGGGAGAGGCTTCAGCCCTGATGCGCCATGGTAAGATAGAGCCCCGGGCGAGGCCCGGGTCGACCAGGAGCACTACCCATTTGGCGAATCCGATCCCTCGGAACTTGCCCGGGATTTTCTGAGCAGGGAACCCAGGGTCTGGAGGGTGTTTGTGTTTGTGTGACCCCTTTTCTCAGGTACAGGAAAGGCTTCAGTCATAGTGAGCCATGGCGAGCAGCCCCGGGCGTGGAGGCCCGGGGCGAGCAGCCCCGGGCGTGGAGGCCCGGGGCGAGCAGCCCCGGGCGGTGGGGGGCCCGGGGCGAGCAGCCCCGGGCGTGGGGGGCGCGGGGCGAGCAACCCCGGGCGTGGGGGCGCGGGGCGAGCAACCCCGGGCGTGGAGGCCCGGGGCGAGCAGCCCCGGGCGTGGAGGCCCGGGGCGAGCAGCCCCGGGCCCGGAGGCCCGGGGCGAGCAGGCCCCGGGCGTGGAGGCCCGGGGCGAGCAGCCCCGGGCGTGGAGGCCCGGGGCGAGCAGCCCCGGGCCCGGAGGCCCGGGGCGAGCAGCCCCGGGCGTGGAGGCCCGGGGCGAGCAACCCCGGGCCCGGAGGCCAGGGGCGAGCAGCCCCGGGCCCGGAGGCCCGGGCCGAGCAGCCCCTGGCCCGGAGGCCCGGGCCGAGCAGCCCCGGGCCCGGAGGCCCGGGCCGAGCAGCCCCGGGCCCGGAGGCCCGGGCCGAGCAGCCCCGGGCCCGGAGGCCCGGGCCGAGCAGCCCGGGGACCGGAGGCCCGGGCCGAGCAGCCCCGGGCCCGGAGGCCCGGGCCGAGCAGCCCCGGGCCCGGAGGCCCGGGCCGAGCAGCCCCGGGCCCGGAGGCCCGGGCCGAGCAGCCCCGGGCCCGGAGGCCCGGGCCGAGCAGCCCCGGGCCCGGAGGCCCGGGCCGAGCAGCCCCGGGCCCGGAGGCCCGGGGCGAGCGGGGCACTTCCCATTCTGTGTCTCCAATCCCTCGGAACTTTCCGGGGAGTTTCTGAGCTGAGACCCCAGTGTCTGGAGTCTGTTTCGGGTTCTGTGACCCCTTTCTCTCAGGTACAGGGTGACTGCCTTCTCTCAGGCTCCAGCCATTTTGAACCATCGTAATGACTCAGGGCCCTAGGCCGGGGCTCGTAGCAGGTGTTTGGTATTCTGGGTCTCGCATCCCTCGGTCCTGACCCGGGAGTACCGGAGTGGAGAGGAAGGGTTGTTGGCTTTTTAGAATTCAGGCATATGTCTCCTTGGGACTTTAGGATTGTAGTATAGTCCCTGGTAGGGCTGGTTGGAATTCTGTGTCTCCCAATTCTCCATCCTTCCCCGTAAGTTTCTGAGCTGAGACCCCAAGGTCTGGACTCTGTGTGGGAAACACTGGCCCGTTTCTGTCACTGACAGCGAGAGGCTTCAGCCCTGATGCGCCATGGTAAGATAGAGCCCTGGGCGTGGAGGCCCGGGTCGACCAGGAGCACTACCCATTTGGCGTATCCGATCCCTCGGAACTTGCCCGGGATTTTCTGAACAGGGAACCCAGGGCCTGGAGGGTGTTTGTGTTTGTGTGACCCCTTCTCTCAGGTACAGGAACGGCTTCAGTCATAGTGAGCCATGGCGAGCAGCCCGGGCGTGGAGGCCCGGGGCGAGGAGCCCCGGGCGTGGTGGCCCGGGGCGAGGAGCCCCGGGCGTGGAGGCCCGGGGCGAGGAGCCCCGGGCGTGGAGGCCCGGGGCGAGGAGCCCCGGGCCTGGAGGCCCGGGGCGAGGAGCCCCGGGCCTGGAGGCCCGGGGCGAGGAGCCCCGGGCCTGGAGGCCCGGGGCGAGCAACCCCGGTCCTGGAGGCCCGGGGCGAGGAGCCCCGGGCCTGGAGGCCCGGGGCGAGCAGCCCCGGGCCTGGAGGCCCGGGGCCATCAGCCCCGGGCCTGGAGGCCCGGGGCGAGCAGCCCCGGGCCTGGAGGCCCGGGGCGAGCGGGGGCACTTCCCATTCTGTGTCTCCAATCCCTCGGATCTTTCCGGGGAGTTTCTGAGCTGAGACCCCAGTGTCTGGAGGCTGTTTCGGGTTCTGTGACCCCTTTCTCTCAGGTACAGGGTGACTGCCTTCTCTCAGGCTCCAGCCATGGTGAGCCATCGTAATGACTCAGGGCCTGGAGGCCGGGGGCTCCTAGCAGGTGTTTGGGATTCTGGGTTTCGCATCCCTCGGTCCTGACCCGGGAGTACCGGAGTGGAGAGGATGGGTTGTTGGCTTTTCAGGATTCAGGCATATGTCTCCTTGGGATTTTAGGCTTGTAGTATAGTCCCTGGTAGGGCTGCTTGGAATTCTGTGTCTCCCACTTCTCCATCCTTCCCCGTAAGTTTCTTAGCTGAGACCCCAAGGTCTGGACTCTGTGTGGGAAACACTGGCCCGTTTCTGTCACTGACAGGGAGAGGCTTCAGCCCTGATGCGCCATGGAAAGATAGAGCCCCCGCGTGGAGGCCCGGGTCGACCAGGAGCACTACCCATTTGGCGAATCCGATCCCTCGGAACTTGCCCGGGATTTTCTGAGCAGGGAACCCAGGGCCTGGAGGGTGTTTGTGTTTGTGTGACCCCTTCTCTCAGGTACAGGAATGGCTTCAGTCCTCGTGAGCCATGGTGAGTAGCCCCGGGCGTGGAGGCCCGGGGCGAGCGGGGCACTTCCCATTCTGTGTCTCCAATCCCTCGGAACTTTCCGGGGAGTTTCTTAGCTGAGATCCCAGTGTCTGGAGGCTGTTTCGGGTTCTGTGACCCCTTTTTCTCAGGTACAGGGTGACTGCTTTCTCTCAGGCTCCAGCCATGGTGAGCCATCGTAATGACTCAGGGCCTGGAGGCTGGGGCTCGCAGCAGGTGTTTGGGATTCTGGGTCTCGCATCCCTCGGTCCTGAGCCGGGAGTACCGGAGTGGAGAGGATAGGTTGTTGGCTCTTCAGGATTCAGGCTTATGTCTCCTTGGGATTTTAGGCTTGTAGTATAGTCCCTGGTAGGGCTGCTTGGAATTCTGTGTCTCCCAATTCTCCATCCTTCCCCGTAAGTTTCTTAGCTGAGAACCCAAGGTCTGGACTCTGTGTGGGAAACACTGGCCCGTTTCTGTCACTGACAGGGAGAGGCTTCAGCCCTGATGTGCCATGGTAAGATAGAGCCACGGGCGTGGAGGCCCGGGTCGACCAGGACCACAACCGATTTGGCATATCCGATCCCTCGGAACTTGCCCGGGATTTTCTGAGCAGGGAACCCAGGGCCTGGAGGGTGTTTGTGTTTGTGTGACCCCTTCTCTCAGGTACAGGAACGGCTTCAGTCATAGTGAGCCATGGCGTGTAGCCCCAGGCGTGGAGGCCCGGGGCGAGGAGCCCCGGGCGTGGAGGCCCGGGGCGAGGAGCCCCGGGCCTGGAGGCGCGGGGCACTTCCCATTCTGTGTCTCCCATCCCTCGGAATTTTCCGGGGAGTTTCTGAGCTGAGACCCCAGTGTCTGGAGGCTGTTTCGGGTTCTGTGACCCCTTTCTCTCAGGTACAGGGTGACTGCTTTCTCTCAGGCTCCAGCCATGGTGAGCCATCGTAATGACTCAGGGCCCTAGACCGGGGCTCGTAGCAGGTGTTTGGGATTCTGGGTCTCGCATCCCTCGGTCCTGACCCGGGAGTACCTGAGTGGAGAGGATGGGTTGTTGGCTCTTCAGGATTCAGGCATATGTCTCCTTGGGATTTTAGGCTTGTAGTATAGTCCCTGGTAGGGCTGCTTGGAATTCTGTGTCTCCCACTTCTCCATCCTTCCCCGTAATTTTCTTAGCTGAGACCCCAAGGTCTGGACTCTGTGTGGGAAACACTGGCCCGTTTCTGTCACTGACAGGGAGAGGCTTCAGCCCTGATGCGCCATGGTAAGATAGAGCCCCGGGCGTGGAGGCCCGGGTCGACCAGGAGCACTACCCATTTGGCGAATCCGATCCCTCGGAACTTGCCCGGGATTTTCTGAGCAGGGAACCCAGGGTCTGGAGGGTGTTTGTGTTTGTGTGACCCCTTTTTTCAGGTACAGGAAAGGCTTCAGTCATAGTGAGCCATGGCGAGCAGCCCCGGGCGTGGAGGCCCGGGGCGAGCAGCCCCGGGCGTGGAGGCCCGGGGCGAGCAGCCACGGTCGTGGGGGCCCGGGGCGAGCAGCCCCGGGCGTGGGGGCGCGGGGCGAGCAACCCCGGGCGTGGGGGCGCGGGGCGAGCAGCCCCGGGCGTGGGGGCGCGGGGCGAGCAGCCCCGGGCGTGGGGGCGCGGGGCGAGCAGCCCCGGGCGTGGGGGCGCGGGGCGAGCAGCCCCGGGCGTGGGGGCGCGGGGCGAGCAGCCCCGGGCGTGGGGGCGCGGGGCGAGCGGGGCACTTCCCATTCTGTGTCTCCAATCCCTCGGAACTTTCCGGGGAGTTTCTGAGCTGAGACCCCAGTGTCTGGAGGCTGTTTCGGGTTCTGTGACCCCTTTCTCTCAGGTACAGGGTGACTGCCTTCTCTCAGGCTCCAGCCATGGTGAGCCATCGTAATGACTCAGGGCCTGGAGACCGGGGCTCGTAGCAGGTGTTTGGGATTCTGGGTCTCGCATCCCTCGGTCCTGACCCGGGAGTACCTGAGTGGAGAGGATGGGTTGTTGGCTCTTCAGGATTCAGGCATATGTCTCCTTGGGATTTTAGGCTTGTAGTATAGTCCCTGGTAGGGCTGCTTGGAATTCTGTGTCTCCCACTTCTCCATCCTTCCCCGTAAGTCTCTTAGCTGAGACCCCAAGGTCTGGACTCTGTGTGGGAAACACTGGCCCGTTTCTGTCACTGACAGGGAGAGGCTTCAGCCCTGATGTGCCATGGTAAGATAGAGCCCCGGGCGTGGAGGCCCGGGTCGACCAGGAGCACTACCCATTTGGCGTATCCGATCCCTCGGAACTTGCCCGGGATTTTCTGAGCAGGGAACCCAGGGCCTGGAGGGTGTTTGTGTTTGTGTGACCCCTTCTCTCAGGTACAGGAACGGCTTCAGTCATAGTGAGCCATGACGAGCAGCCCCGGGCGTGGAGGCCCGGGGCGAGCAGCCCCGGGCGTGGAGGCCCGGGGCGAGCAGCCCCGGGCGTGGAGGCCCGGGGCGAGCAGCCCCGGGCGTGGAGGCCCGGGGCGAGCAGCCCCGGGCCTGGAGGCCCGGGGCGAGCTGCCCCGGCCTGGAGGCCCGGGGCGAGCTGCCCCGGGCGTGGAGGCCCGGGGCGAGCAGCCCCGGGCGTGGAGGCCCGGGGCGAGCAGCCCCGGGCCTGGAGGCCCGGGGCGAGCAGCCCCGGGCGTGGAGGCCCGGGGCGAGCAGCCCCGGGCCTGGAGGCCCGGGGCGAGCAGCCCCGGGCGTGGAGGCCCGGGGCGAGCAGCCCCGGGCCTGGAGGCGCGGGGCGAGCAGCCCCGGGCCTGGACGCGCGGGGCGAGCAGCCCCGGGCCTGGAGGCGCGGGGCGAGCGGGCACTTCCCTTTCTGTGTCTCCAATCCTTCGGAACTTTCCGAGGAGTTTCTGTGCTGAGACCCCAGTGTCTGGAGGCTGTTTCGGGTCTGTGACCCCTTTCTCTCAGGTACAGGGTGACCGCCTTCTCTCAGGCTCCAGCCATGGTGAGCCATCGTAATGACTCAGGGTCTGGAGGCCGGGGCTCGTAGCAGGTTTTTTGGGATTCTGGGTCCG
Source organism: Prionailurus viverrinus (assembly GCF_022837055.1). Taxonomy (NCBI): domain Eukaryota; kingdom Metazoa; phylum Chordata; class Mammalia; order Carnivora; family Felidae; genus Prionailurus; species Prionailurus viverrinus. The sequence goes on from NW_025927615.1 coordinate 1,447,660, forward strand.
CATATCTGGGTCCTGTCCCGGGAGTATCGGAGTGGAGAGGAAGTGTTTGTTGGCTTTCAGGATTCAGGCATATGTCTCCTTGGGATTTTGTTCTCGCTGCATACCCCCTGGAGGGGCTGCTTGGGATTCTGTGTCTCCCACTTCTCCAGCCTTCCCTGTAAGTTTCTGAGCTGAGACCCCATGGTCTGGAGGCTGTGTGGGAAACACTGACCCGTTTCTGTCGGGTACAGGGAGAGGCTTCAGCCCTCATGAGCCATGGTAAGATACAGCCCCGGGCGTGGAGGCCCTGGGCGAGCCGGAGCAGTACCCATTTTGTACATCCTATCCCTCCGACTTCCCCTGGATTTTCTGAGCAGGGAACCCAGAGCCTGGCGGGTGTTTGTGATTGTGTGACCCCATTCTCTCAGTTACAGGGAGCGGCCTCTGCCGTGGAAAGGCATGGTAATTGACTTCCGGCCTCGAAGCCGGGTCTAACAGTAGCTGATTGGGACTGTGTGTCTGGCATCCATCTGACCTATCTCGGGAATTTCTGAGCTCAGACCACAGGGTTTTTTGTGTCTAGCTTATGTCTCCCTTGGGATTTTGTGCTGGCTGCCCATCCCTGCATGGGCTGCTTGGTTTCTGTGTCTCTGATTTCTCGGACCGTTTCCGGGAGATTCTAAGCTGAGACCCCAGACCCCAGGTTCTGGAGGCTGTTTAGTATTTTGTGACCCCTTTCTCTCAGGTACAGGGAGCGGCTTCAGCCATGGTGAGCCATGGTACTTGACTCAGGGCCTGGAGGCCGCAGCTTGTAGCTGGTGTTTGGGATTCTGTGTCTGGCATTCCTTGGTCCTAACACGGGAGTTTCGGACCTGAGACCACAAGGTTTGTTGGCTTTTAGGATTCAGGCATATGTCTTGCTTGGGATTTTGTGTTCGCTGCACAGCCCCTGGAGGGTCTGCTTGGGATTCTGTGTCTCCCACTACTTGAAACTTTCGCGGAAGTTTCCTAGCTGAGACCCCATGGTCTGGAGGCTACATTCAGGTACAGGGAGAGGCTTCAGGCATGATGAGCCATGGTAAGTGACAGCCCCGGATGAGGAGGCCCGAGGCGAGCAGCCCCTTGCGAGGAGGCCCGGAGAGGATCAGCCATGATGAGCCATGGTAAGTGACAGCCCCGGACGAGAGGCCCGAGGCGACCAGCCCCTGGCGAGGAGGCCCGGAGAGGATCAGCCATGATGAGCCATGGTAAGTGACAGCCCCGGGCGAGGATGCTCAATTGCAGGGTTAGGGATCGAGGCAGGCTTAACTTTCGGTGGAGGGTCCCGGTTCGGGATACAGTTAGGGTTAGGATTACGTCCCATGAGGCTCCGGGCACCAAACACACACCAGGGCAGTGGTCTCCCGGAAGGCTGAGTTGAGGGCACAAGGGACGGTGCCGGCCAGGATCCGTCTTGGGCTGCCACGGCCACAAACTTCGATCGGCCCCTGGTCGAGGAAACCTCCGGAATCCTCTCGGGCAGGTGCAGCCGGGCGTGGGTAACGACATGGTGAGCTTCAGGTTCCTTGCCGAGTCAGCCTGCACCGCTTCTGGACCCCAGCGCGTGGTATTTTCAGACATTGGAATTGGGTCCCCATGGGGAGAGAGCCTTAGCTAGGGTTAGGGTTCGGTCCATGGACGTCACCAGGGCTGTAGCGACTCCCGTCTTGTGGTCTCTCTGGAGGGGTGAAATGAGGGCCCATGCCAGAAGGTGGCTCAAATGCAGGATTAGGGATCGAGGCAGGCTTACGTTTCGGTGGAGGGTCCCGGTTCGGGTAGGCTTCAGGTTAGTGTTAGGACACAGGATGTTCCAGGCGCCGAACCACAGCAGGGCAGTGGTCTCCCCGAAGGGCTGAGTTGAGGGCACAAGGGACAGTGCCGGTCAGGATCCCTCTTTGGCTGCCAAGGCCACACACGTTGATAATCCCCTGGTCGAGGAGGCCTCCGGAATCCTCTCGGGGAGCTGCAGCCGGGCCTGGGAAACGACATAGTGAGTTTCCAGGTTCCTTGCCGAGTCAGCCTGCACCGCTCCTGGACCTCAGGCGCGTGATGCTGTCAGACGTTGGAATTGGGTCCCCATGAGGAGAGAGCCTTAGATAGGGTTAGGGTTCGGTCCAGGGACGTCTCAGGGCCGAAGCGACTCCGGTCTCCTGATCTCCCTCCAGGGCTGAAGTGAGGGCCCATGCCAGAAGGCGGCTCAAATGCAGGATTAGGGATCGAGGGAGGCTTAGGTTTTGGTGGAGGGTAACGGTTCGGGGTATGGTTAGGGTTAGGGTTAGCTCCCAGGTGGCTCCAGACGCCGAACCCACAACAGGGCAGTAGTCTCCCCAAGGGCTGAGATGAGGGCACAAGGGACGGTGCCTGTCAGGGTGTGGCTTTGTCTGCAAAGGCCACACACGTCGATCAGCCACTGGTCGAGGAGGCCTTCGGAATCCTCTCGGGCAGCTGCAGCCGGGCCTGGGAAACGACATGGTGAGCTTCCAGGTTCCTTGCCGAGTCGTCCTGCACCGCTTCTGGACCCCAGGCACGCGGAGTTGTCAGACATTGGAATTGGGTCCCCATGGGGAGAGAGTCTTAGCTATGGTTAGGGTTCGAACCAGGGATGTCGCCAGGGCCGAAGTGACTCTGTTCTCATGATCTCCCTCAAGGGCTGAATTGAGGGCCCATGCCAGAAGTCAGCTCAATTGCAGGGTTAGGGATCGAGGCAGGCTTAGGTTTCATTGGAGGTTCCCGGTTTGGGATAGGGGTAGGTTTAGGGTTAGGTCCCAGGGGGCTCCAGGCGCCGAACCCACAGCAGGGCAGTGGTCTCCCCGAAGGGCTGTGTTGAGGGCACAAGGGACGGTGCCAGTCAGGATCCCTCTTTGGCTGCCAAAGCCACAGGCGTCGATCAGCCCCTGGTCGAGGAGGCCTCCGGAATCCTCTAGGGCAGCTGCAGCGGGCCTGGGAAATGATATGGTGAGCTTCCGGGTTTCATGCCGAATCAGCCTGCACTGCTTTTGGAACCCAGTTGCGTGGTGTTGTCAGACGTTGGAATTGGGTCCTCATGGGGAGAGAGCCTTAGCTAGGGTTAGGGTTTGAACCATGGACGTCGCCAGGGCCGAAGTGACTTTGGTCTCGTGATCTCCCTCGAGGGCTGAAGTGAGGGCCCATGCCAGAAGGCGGCTCCATTGCAGTGTTAGGGATCGAGGCAGGCTTAGGTTTCGGTGGAGGGTCCCAGTTCGGGGTACGGTTAGGGTTAGGTCCCAGGTGGCTCCAGGCCCCGAACCCACAGCATGACAGTGGTCTCCCCGAAAGGCTGAGTTGAGGGCACATGGGACGGTGACGGTCAGGATCCGTCTTTGGCTGCCAAGGCCACAAACTTCGATCGGCCCCTGGTTGAGGAGTACTCCACAATCCTCTCGGGCAGCTGAAGCTAGGACTGTGAAACATCATGGTGCGCTTCCATGTTCCATGCCGAGTCAGCCTGTACCGCTTCTGGACCCCACGCGCGTGGTGTTGTCAGACGTTGGAATTGGGTCCCCATGGGGAGAGAGCCTTAGCTAGGGTTAGGATTCAGTCCAGGGACGTCGCCAGGGAGGTGGCGTAGGGGGATGCTTAAAATGGGTGATGGGGTATGGAGGGCACGAGTAGTGAGGATCCCTGGGTGTTGCATGTAAGTGAATGATGACCATCTTCTTTACCTGAAGCTAACATTACACTGTATGTTATCCAACTGGAATTCAAATAAAAACTTGAAAAAATGAATACTAAAGAAATACATAAATACATTTAAACTAAACTAAATAAATACATGTTAAAAAGAAAAAAGAAAACTCATGTGATGATGTCAGTAGACACAGAAAAAGCGTTCTTAGAAAATTTGGTGTCTATTTGTGGTAAAAATCTGTAAAATTCTGTGCAGAAGGGTCAAATCTCAACATAACAAAGGCCACGTATGTGAAGCCCACAGCTAATGTCATACTCAGCAGTGAAATTGTGAAAGATTTTCCACTAAGATCAGGCACAAGACAAGGATGCCCTAGATATGTGAAGGGTATTGGGTGATGCAGGCTTCTGGTTATGCAATTAATGAATCACAGATAGAAGATATAGCATAGGGGACATAGAGAATGGTACTGGAGTAGGGATGCATGGTGACAGATGATAGCTACACCTGTGTTAGCGTACCAGATTGTATACATTTGTGCAATGACTAGGTTGTTCATCTGAAACTAATATAACGTAGTGTATCAATATTCCCAAATAACATGTTTCTTTTATTTTTTTTTAACGTTTTTTATTTATTTTTGGGACAGAGAGAGACAGAGCATGAACGGGGGAGGGGCAGAGAGAGAGGGAGACACAGAATCGGAGCAGGCTCCAGGCTCTGAGCCATCAGCCCAGAGCCCGACGCGGGGCTCGAACTCACGGACCACGAGATCGTGACCTGGCTGAAGTCGGACGCTTAACCGACTGCGCCACCCAGGCGTCCCAATCATGTTTTTTTTTTTTAACTAGGTAAAGCGCTAAAATAAAAAGTTTAATGTAAAAGAACCTGTTAATATCTAACCAAGAAATGCAGTGAAGTTTTAAACTAGAAAGTCACCATATCAAATTCTGTATCATTCCGATACACTAACCCAATTATCTAAGAAGTAAAGAAAACAATCCCATTTACAATAGCATCAAAAACAATAAAAATTAAAGCAATACATTTAACCAAGGAAATGAAACTCTCGCTACAGAAAACTATAAAACCTGTGTGCAATAATGGAAGAAATTCAATTTGGGTGAAAGAAAGGGGAGAACACACAAGTCAGTGAAAAGCCATCCCATGTCCAACTTTCGGAGGAATTAATACAGTACAATGTCCATATTACCCAAAGCCATCTAGAGATTCAGTGCAATCTCTATCAAGACTCCGATGCAATATTTATGCAATTAGAAAATCATAACCAAAAATTTATTTGGAACCACAAAAAGACCCCATGTAGCCAACGCAAGACAGAACAAAACAGGAAGCATCCCCCTTCTGGATTTCAAGCGTCATTCTAACACAAAGAAATCAATGATGTCACTGGCATAAGCACACACACAAGACAATGGAACAGAAATTGAGAGCCCAAACTAAACCCATGCATTGCAGTCACCTAGTATTCGACAAGGGAGTCAATAATACACAGTGGAGAAGAGTAGTCTTTTGAATAACTGGTGCTAGGAAAATTGGATATTCCCATGTATAAGAACAAAGTTGAGCACCATATAATACACCACTCCCTAGAGAGTGAAAGGAAGAAATAGAGAGAGATGTGGTTAGAGAGAAACAGAGACAAAGAGGAAGTACAAGAAGGAAAGTAGAGACCTGGTCCGGGTATGTGGACACGGTTAGATGGGCCAGGGGAGAGGGGATGTAGGAAGTGGCTCTGAGTGCTGGGGCACAAAGGGCTTCTATCATGGGAATCAGGGTTCCATAGCCCCAAACTCCAACATCCCTGGGTCCAAGTTCTTCAGAGGCCATTGGAATTGAAAAGATGGGTAGCCCTCACTTCTTCTAGAATTGTGAGGTTCAGCCTCACGTTCTGTCATGGAGAGGGATGTCTTGAGGGAGAGTGTGCCGCTCTTTGGCAGGTAAACTCCATAGCCTGCCCTGTGGGGAGGTGTCCCAGGGCCATCTCCCTCACTGCCCCAGGCTCTGTTGGATTTCCCCCCTCCCCCGCCAGCCTGCCTTCCTCAAGTTCTGAACCCAGGCATCAGGTATTGCGTTGCCCCCAGGTCATGCAGTCTGGACCTGGCAGAGGTGGACTAGTAATATTGGTAAAATATATATATATATATATCTATATTTGACAATAAGGTACACATCCTCCCTCTGGGACTAGCGGTGTGCATCCAAATCATAGGTTGCTATCCTCCTCTCCACAACCAATCTGAGGAATCCAGAAGGTAGGTGGACCCTTTCAAACACCCTAGTCTTCTCTTACATGAAATTCAAAGACGTTTTCTTGACCCAGCTTTCTTTTAGTTCTGAAGAGATGGCAATCAGTAATTGAAGGCATAATAGTCCTATAGGCAATTGACCTATATGACGGATGGACATTATTTCATCCATCCGTATCCCTAAAGCACATTTCAGTGTAAATATTAGCCAAGGATACACACTGTAAATTCACAACTGATGTGTAGCTCCCTGTAAGTTGCATTCTGACGTTGTCACATATGTGTCATCAAAGATATTATTCGTGACTTTTCAGATAAGCTTTCAACACCAAGAAGGTGATGTTAGAGAATCTGGTATGAATGGAAATTCGCAGATTCTCAATGAGGAATGATTTTTCATTTTTAATGTTTCTTTTTTTGAGAGAACCCGAGCTGGGGAGGGGGATAGAGTGGGAGACACCGAATATGAGGCAGGCTCGAGGCTCTGAGCTCTCAGGACAGAGGCTGATGCGGGGCTCAATCTCATGGACTGCCAAATCCTGACTTGACTCAAAGTCGGACGCTTCACCGACTAAGCCACCCAAGCGCCCCAGGAAAGATAGTTTAGTGGCAAAGAAGAAGAAATTAAAGATAGTGTAAAGGATGTCTATTTTTAATTGAAATATTGTTCACACATTCGTTGTGTTAGTTTTAGGCATACATTGTAGTCATTCCATATGTCTCTACATTATGTTGTACTCAACCACAAGTGTAGCTATCCTGTGAAAGCATGCAACAATATTGTTACAGGATTGACTCCATTCCATTGGCTGTCCCTTGTATCCCTAGGACTCATTCACTCCATCGCTGGACGCCGGTATCTCTCTCTCTCAAAGGTGTCCATTCTTTATCTAACCTAAGTATTTTGGTGGTAAACAACATTACCTCTTGTTCAGCATGTGTAAATCGGTGGTCTTATTTTTCTGTGAATATTGCTTAAAACATTACCAATGATGTCGTTACGTTAATAAATTCGGTTTCATTCTTCACTCACAAGAAAGAGAAGGAAAAGATTTTGTGTCCAGGCCCTGTCACTAAGACCTTCCCAACGAGGAGAACAGGCTTAGTTGCCCAGAGCACCTTCGGTCTCTCAGCTGAGCAACCAGGGCCTTCCACATTGAAGGAATTCCCATGGTGGCCAGCAGAGAGAGCTCAAGCACCACAGACCCCCGAGGGCCGGGTTCCTCTGCTGGGCAGTGATAGCCAGCAGAGGGCGCACCATCCGCTTTTCTGACCCAGGGCACCTCAGAGCAGGAAGGGCTTCGATTGCTCTCAGAGGACTCAGGCCTCTGCTGGTGCCTGAGTACAGAGAGCAGAGCTGCATTTCCAGCAGGTTCTGCCACCCGCCCCAGGGGAGACCTTGGGAGCTTAGCAGCAACTTGGCATCTCCTGAGTCGCCAGAGAGAAGCTGCCTTGCTGTAATGAGTGCTGAGGAGGGGGCGCTGGGTGGCTTCCCTGGTCAAGCTGGTCGCTGAGCTGCACAGGCCTTTGCATTTTCTGGGCTGTTCCCGTGTTTCATTCCACCCCTTCCCGGACAGTGTTTGCACAAGACGTATTTTGCTAAAGGACTTGTGGATTGCGGGGTCCCACGACATCACCTCATAGATGCAGTCGATGGTTTGTTCCAGATCCAGGCTTGTTTCCGGGAAGGAACCCTAACAGAAATTCAGAAGCACGGGAGCTGCATTCAATTAGGACGTGGATCCATACAATGCTCGTCTCACGACCTTCTAGAAGAAGGAGCTGGGACCCATGTTCCGAGTTCTGCTGGACCCAGAGACCAAGGTAAGGTCACAAACTGTCCCACACATCATACATGCTTTTTTAAAAATTTCATGGTTATTTTTCCAACCTAGTGAAGTGATTGAACACTACCGAAAACCCGGTAGGTAAGTCTCATTAACCTTATGTTATCGTTTAATTTAAATTCCACTGAGTGAAGACACAGTGTAATAGTAGTTTCAGGTGTCCAATATAGAGCAACACTTCCACACGTCACCCGGTGCTCATCCCAGGTGCACTTCTGAATCCCCATCAGCTGTTTCACCCATTCCCTCACCTCGCTGTGGAACTCCTCAGTTTGTTTCCTAGTTAAAAGTCCGTTTGTCTCCTCCCCCCGCCCCTTTCTTTTGTTTTCTTGCCATGTGTTAGTGAAATCATTGGGTATTTGTCTTTCTCCGACAGGCTTATTTCACCCAGCATAACATTATCTCTCTCCATCCACCTCGTGGCAAATGGCAAGATTTCACGTTTTTACGGCTAAATCATATTACATTCCATAGACCACATCTCAATTTATTCATCAGTTGATGGGTGCTTGGATAGTTTCTGTCATTTGGCTTTTGTAGAAAACGCTGCTGTAAACATCACGGTGCATGTATCCCTTTGAAGATTTTGTATTCTTTGTGGAAATACCTTGTAGTGAAGTTGCTGGATTGTAAGGTACTTCTATTTCCAGTTTTGTTTTGTATTTGACATCTCCATGTGGTTTTCCAGAGTGGCTGCACCAGTTTGCATTCCTACCCACAGTGCAAGAGGGTTATTCTTTCCCCACATCCTTGGCAACACCTGCTGTGTCATCCTTCATTGATTTTAGCCATTGTGACAGATGTGATGTGTTCTCTCATTGTACTTTCGAATTGTATCTCCCTGAAGATCAGTATTGTTGAGCATTTTTTCATGTGTCTCTTGGCCATGTATATGTCTTCCTTCGGGAAATGTCCACTCGTGTCTTCTGCCCATTTTTAATCAGATTTCTCATTTTTTGGGTGCTGTATAACTGTATATATTTTGGACACTAACCCTGTATCCGATGTCGTTTGCAAATATCATTCTGTTGATGTTTTCGTTTTGTTGATTATTTCCTTGGTGACGGAAGGTTTTAATTTTTATAAAGTCTCATTATTTTTGCTTGCGTTTCCCTTACCTCTAGAGATATATCTACAAAGACGTTTGTACAGGCAATGTCAAGTAAGATACTACCCGTGTTATCCTCTGGGATTTTTATGGTTTCAGGTTTCACATAGAGGTCTTTGTCCATGTTGGATTTATTTTTGTGTATGTTGTAAGACAGTGGTCCGTTGTTTTTGTTTTGTTTTGCAGATTGCAGTCAAGTTTTTCCAAAACCATATATTGAGGAGCCTTTTTTTTAATTTATGTATTTATTTTTGAGAGAGAGAGAGAGAGAGCGAGCATGCAGAAGAGGGGCAGGGAGACATGGAGAGAGAGAATCCCACGCATGCTCTGCACTGCCCTGAGATCATGACCTGAGCTGAACCCACCATCACACGCTTTCGTGACTGGGCCACCCATGTGTCCCAAGACTATCTTTTTTTTCCATTGGATGTTCTTTCCTGCTTTGTTGAGAATTAATTGACCATAGAGGTGTGAGTTTATTTCTGGGTGTCCATGCTATTGATCTATGTGTATGAGTTTGTTGTTGTTGTTTTGTTTTGTTGTTGTTTTGTCAGTACTGTTCAGTACGGACATACTGATCATACAGTTCTGATCAGTATAGCTTTGTAATATAACCTAAAGTCTGGAATTGTGATGTCTCCAGCTTTGCTTTTCTTCTACAAGTTTGTGTTGGCTGTTTGGGGACATTTGTCATTCCATACACATGTTGAGACTATTTGTTCTTGTTCTGTGACAAATGTTTTTTTGAGTGTGATATCCCTATCACACTTCATTTCATTATATGTGTAGATTGCTTTGAGGAGTGTAGACATTTTAACAGTATTTTGTGCTTCCCATCCATGAACATGAAACGTATGTCCATTTCTTTGTGTCCTCTTCCATTTATTTCATCAGTGTTTCATAGCCTTTAGAGTACAGGTCTTTCACCTCTTTGGTTAGGTTTATTCCTGGTTTCTTGTGGTATTTGTGAGCCTGTCAATGGGATTGATCCCTTACTTTCTCTCTGTGTTAATTCATGATTTGTGTTAGAAATTCAATACATCTATGTTCCTTGATTTCTGTAGATTGTGACCTGTCGAATTCATATATCGATTCTAGCAATTTTTAAGGGAAACTTTCATGTTTTTTATAGAACCTATCATGTCAGTTCCAAACAGCGAAAGTGCTACTTCTTCCTTGCCGATTTGGATGCCTCTTATTTCTTTTTGTTGTCTGAGTGCTATGGTTAGGGTTTCCCGTACTATGTGGGATAACATTGGTGAGAGGGGTCATTCCTATCTTGTCCCTGACATTGGAAGAACAATTTTCAATTTTTACCCATTGAGGATGAGATGAGCTGTGGGATTTTCATAGACGACCTTTGTTATGTGCAGGTAGGTTGAGTCTCAATGTACTTTGCTGACGGTTCTTATCATGAATGGATGTGACATTTTATCAAATAGTTTCCCTGCATCTGTTGAAAGCATCGTATTATTCTTATCCTTTCTTCTATTACTGTGGTGCATCATGTTGATTGATATGTGAATGTGGAACCACGCTTGCAGCCCAGGAATATATCCCACTTGATTATGGGAAATGATTCTATCAATGTATTGTTGACTTTAATTTGAAAGTATTTTAATGAGAATTTCGGCATACATAGTCATCAGGCTATTGCTCTGCAGTTTTATTTAAAATTTTTAAACATCTTTTTAAATGCTTATTTTTTCCTTAGATAGTGTACATAAAAGTGAGGGAGGGGCAGAGAGACAGGGAGAGAGAGAGTCCTGGCCACGCCCCACACTGTCATGGCAGGGCCCAACGTAGGACTCGAACCCACGTACCACAAGATAATGTCCTCATCCAAAATTAAGAGTTGGACAGTAAACCGACCGACCCACACAGGCGCCACTGCAGTTTTCGGTTTTAGTGGAGGCTTCATCTCGTTTTGGTATCAGGGTAATGATGGCCTCATACGATGAATTTGTATGTTTTCCTTCTTTTTTTATTTTTTGTAATAATTCGAGGAGAATACCTATTACCTCTTCCTTGAATGGATGGTAGAATTCATCCATGAAGCCATCTGGCCATGAACTCTTGTGTTGGGGGGAGATTTTTTTAATTACTGATGGGGTATCTTTCTGTTTTCAGCTTTTAGGTATCTTCCTGTTTCAGTTTTGGTAGTGTGTGTGTTTCTAGGGATTTGTCCATTTTTCTCAGAGTGTCCAATTTGTTGTATATAGTTGTTCATAATATTATCTTCTAATTGTATTTTTGTGGTGTTGACTGTCATTTCTCCTTTCTTATTTGTGATTTCATTTATTTGGGTCCTTTCTGTCTTCTTTGTGAAGAGTATGCCTAGGAGGTTTTCAAGTTGATTACTGCATTCAATGAACCAGCCCCTGGTTTCATTGATTTGGTCTAGTGTCTTTTTGGTTTCTATATTCCTTATTTCTGCCCTAAACTCTATTATTTCCTTCCTTCTGCTGCTCTTTTTCTCATTCCTTCAGGTGTAAGTTAGGATTCTTTGAGAGTTTTCTTGCTCTTTAAGGTAGGCTTGTATTGCTATATACTTCCATCATAGACTGCTTTTGCCGCATTCCAAAGGGTTTTACCAGTGTATTTTCATTTTCATTTGTTTCAGTGTATTTTCTCATTGATTTCCTGTTTGACCCATTCATTTAGAGGCATGTTACTTAACCTCCCTTTATTTGTGGCCTTCCCGCCCCCCCCCCGCCCTCTTTTTGTGGTTGACTTCAAGTTTCCTAGCTTTGTGGTTAGAAAAGATGCTTGGTCTGTTCTCTGTCGTTGGGTACCTCTTGAGGCCTGATTTGTGACCGAGAATGTGATCAATTCTGGAGAACGCCCCAGGTATGCTTGAAAAGAATGTGTACTCTGGCATTTTAGTATGGAGTGTTCTGAATATATCTGTTAAACCCTTCTGGTCCAGTGTGTCACTCAAAGCCATTGTTTCCTTGTTGACGTTCTGTTTATAGGTTCTGTCCATTGATGTGAGTGATGTGTTAATGTCCTCTACTATCATCATCATATTATAAATGAGTTCCTTTACGGTTGTTGCTAAATGTTTTGTATACTTGGTGATCGCATGTTGGGTGCATCGAAATTTACAATCATTGGATCTTCTTGTGTGGCTGTCCCCTTTAGTATCAGATAGTGTCTGTCGTCATCTCTTGTTATAGCTGTATGTATGTATGTATGTATGTATGTATTTTAATTTAAGTCTTAGTTGACATACAGTGCATTCTCGGGTTTAGGAGTAGAATTCGGTGATTCATCCTTTACATACAACACCCAGTGCTCATCACAACAAGTGCTCTCCTTAATACTCGTCCTCCATCTAGCCCAGCGCTGACCCATCTCCCTCCATCAACTTTCACTTTTTTTTTTCTCTAACATTAAGAGACTCATGTGGTTTGTTACCACACTTCTCTTTTCCTGGCTCCTTCCTAAGTTTTCATGTGTTTTGTTTCTTAACTTCCACATGAGTGAAATCATATATGTGTCTTTCTCTGATTGACCTATTTCACGTAGCATAATACATTCGAGCTCCATCCACATCGTTGCAAATGGCAAGATTTCATTCTTCTTGAAGCTGAGTTATATTTCATTGTATATACGTATGTATGTATATATGAACATACACATATGTCCATATGCATATACATACGTATACATACACACACCGCAACTTCTTTACACCTTCCTCAGTTGATGGATGCTTAGGCTTTCTCCATAGTTGGGCTACTGTTGATAATTCTGCTATAAATACTGGGTGCATGCAATGTCACTATTAGGTATTTACCCAAAGGGTACCAAAATAGAGTCTCGGTTTTAAAGTTTATTTTGCATGATATAAGTATGGCTACTGGCTTTCTTTTGACATTATTGGCATGATAAATATTTCTTCATTCCCTCACTTCAAATCTGCAGGAGACTTGGGGCGCCTGGGTGGCTCAGTCGGTTAAGGGGCCGACTTCGGCTCAGGTCATGATCTCGCGGTCCATGAGGTCGAGCCCCGCGTCGGGCTCTGTGTTGACAGCTCAGAGCCTGGAGCCTGTTTCAGATTCTGTGTCTCCCTCTCTCTGACCCTCCCCCGTTCATGCTTGGTCTCTCTCTGTCTCAAAAATAAATAAACATTAAAAAAATTTAAAAAAATAACAAATCTGCAGGAGACTTAAGTCCAAATAAGGCTTTGTAGGCAGCATCTAGATAGACATTGTTTTTTGTTGCTTGTTTGTTTGTTTGTTTAGTCCATTCTGACGCCCTATCCAATGTCTTTGGATTGGAGCATTTATTCCATTTATAGTCAGAGTGATTATTGCTAGGTATACATTTAGTCCCATTCTACTAGTTGTTTTGTCATTGTTTCTTGATGTTTTCTCTGATCCTTTCTTGTCTGTAACACTTTTAGTCTTTCCTTTCCACTCAAGAGCCCGACTTAAATATTCTTTTCTTTTGACTGGTGGTACATTTCTTTACTTATTTTTAATATTTCTTCTTTTTAAAATTGAAGCCCAAGTTAGTTACCTTATAGAGGAATACAGTTTCAGCAGTAGAATTTAGTGATCCATCAAGTACAAAATATACCCAATACTCATCCCAAGGTCCACCCCTAATGCCCATCACCCATTTAGCCCATACCCCTATTCAGTAACCCTCCAGGAACCCTGAGGTTCTTCCCTCTATTTAACAGTTTCTTATCATTTGACTCCCTCTCTGTATGTATCTTATTTTTGCTTTCCTTGCACTATGTTCAGTTTTATTAAATTCGACAGATGAGAGAAATCATAGGATGCGTGTCGTTCTCTGACATATTTTGCTAAGCTTAAGAAAGTCCGGTTCCATCCACGTTGATGCAAAGAGCGAGATTTCATTCTTTTTGGTCGCCGAGTGATAGTCCATTGTATGCATATACCATATCTTCTTTATCCATTCATCTGTCAGTGGTCATTTGGGCTCTTTGCATAACTTAGCTATTGTTGAGAATGCTGCTATAAATATTGGAGTACACCTGCCACTTCGAGTCAGCGTTAGTGTATCTTTTGAATAAACACGTAGTAGTGCAATTGCTGGGTCCTAGTGTAGTTCTATTTTTTGTTTTTGTGACGAATCTCCATACTATTGTCCAGAATGGCTACACCGCTTTGCATTCGCACCAGCATTGCAAAAGGGTTCCCTTTCCCTGCATCCTTGCCAACATCTGTCATTTCAGGAGATGTTAATTTTAGCCATTCTGATAGGTGTGAGGGGATATCTCATTGTGGGTTTCATTTGTATTTCAGTGATGACCAGTGAGATTGAGCATCTTTTCATGTGTGACCGATCTGGATGCCATCTTTCTTAAAGTGTCTCTTCATGTCTTTTGCCCATTTCTTCACTGGATTATTTGGTTTCTGGGTGTTGAGTGTGATCAGTTTTTTATAGATTTTGGATACTAACCCTTTATCTGATATGTCACTTGCAAATATATTCTCCCATTTCATTCAGTTGCCTTTTAGTTTGGCTGATTTTGTCCCCTTCTGTGAAGAAGATTTTTATCTTCAGGACCCAATAGTTCATTGTGGTTTCTATTGCCCTTGCTTCTGGAGACATGACAAGCGAGAAGTTGCTGTGGCCAGGATCAAGGAGGTACATTGCCTGTTATCTCCTCCAGGATTTTGAATGTTCCTGAATTACATTTAGATAATTCATTCATTATGAGGTGTGTGTGTGTGTGTGTGTCGTTTAAGGACAGTGTCCAGGTTCAACATTCTCAGTGTCCAGTATCCCGAGTATCATTTGCTGAAGAGACTCTGATTCCATTCGATATTCTTTCTGTGTTAACAAAGATTCCTCACCATATGTTTGAGGGTATATTTCTGGGTTCCATATTCTGTTCCATTGACGTCTGTCTCCGTTTCTGTGCCTGTACGTACTGTCTTGATGAATGCAGCTTTCTAATACACCATAAATCCAAAATAGTCATGTTTCCACCTTTGTTTTCTTTTTCAACATGACTTTACTTTTTGGTATCTTTTCTGGATCCTTACACATTGTAGGGTTGTTTGTTCTAGCTCTGTGGAGAAAGCTCGTGTTATTTTGATAGGGATTGCATTGAGTGTTTCGACTGCTTTGGTAGTATTGACATCGTAACAATGTTTGTTCTTCTAATACGTGAGCATGGAATGTTTTCCTTTTCTTTGGGTTTTTTTCAATTTTTCTCATAGACGATTTATAGTTTGTTGCTTACATCCCCATTGGGAGAGAGTCTGAGCTAGGGTTAGGGTTCGGTCCAGGACGTTGCCAGGGCCAAAGCAACTCCAGTCTCGTGATCTCCCTAGAGGAATGAAGTAAGGGACCAGGAGACAGTGGGCGTCAATTGTTTGATTAGGTTTCAAGATCGGGTTAGGATTCGGTTGAGGTTTCCGGTTAGGGGTAGGGTTTGGGTTAGGACCCAAGAGGCTCCAGGTACTGAACCCACAGCAGGGCAGTGGTCACCCGAATGGGGTAAGTTGAGGGCACAGGGGAGAGGGCTGGTAAGGTTCAGTCTTTGGCTTCCTGGCCACGCAAATCTATGGGCCACTGGTGGTAGGCCTCAGGAATTCTCTCAGACAACTGCAGCCGGGCCTGCAGAATGACATTGTGAGGTTCCCGGCACCATGCCGAGGGACACTGCGTCACTTCTGGAACCCCAGGCGCGTGGTGTTGCCAGACCTTGGGATTGGGTCCACAAGAGGAGAGAGACTTAGCTACGGTTAGTGTTTGGACCAGGGACGTAGCCAGGATCGAAGTAACTCCAGTCTCGAGATCTCCCTCGAGAGATGAAGTGAGGGCTCATGTGAAGGTGAGGTTAAAATGAAGGGATAGGGTTCAAGTCCAGCTTAGGATTTGGATGAGGGTCCGGTTAAGGGTAGGATTGGGGTTACGTCCCAGGAGCCCCCAAGTGCTGAAGCCAGAACACACACGTGGTCTCCACGAAGGACTGAGTTCAGGGCACAAGGGAGAGTTCCGGGCAGGGTCAGACTCTGTTCTTCAAGGCCACACAACTCTATGAGCGCCTGGTCGGGGAAGACTCAGGAATCCTCTCTGGCAGCTGCAACAGGCATGGGAAACGATATGGTGAGCTTCCAGATACCATACCAAGTGACCATGCAACCCTTCATGTCCCAAGGCGTATGGTGTTGTCAGACGTAGGGATTGGGTCCCCACGGAGAGAGAGCCTTACCTAGGATAAGGGTTTGGTCCAGGGACGTCACCAGGGCCGAAGGCACACTGAGCCCGAAATCTCTCTCAAGGCCTGAAATGAGGGCCCATGCAATGGGGCGGCTCAAGTAGAAGGTTAGGATTTGAGGATGGCTGAGATGGTTAGGATTTGAGGATGGCTGAGATTTGAGGATGGCTGAGATTTGAGGATGGCTGAGAGGGTTAGGATTTGAGGATAGCTGTAGAAACCTCCAGAGGGTAGGTTTAGGGTGAAGTTTAAATCCCAGGAGCTCCAGACGACGAACCCACAGAAATACAGTGGTCTCCCTGAAGGGCTAGGTTGAGGACACAAGGGAGGGTGCCCGTCAGGATCCGTCTTGGTCTGCCAAGGCAACACATCCCCTGATCGAGGAGGCCTCCAGAATCCACTCGGGCAGCTGGCGCCGGGACTGGGAAACGACATGGTGAGCTTCCAGGTTCCATGCCGAGTCAGCTTACACCGCATCTGGACCCCAGGCGCATGGTGATTTCAGACGGTAAAATTGGGTCCCGATGGGGTAGAGCCTTAGCTAGGGTTAGGGTTCGGTAAGGGACGTCACCAGGTCAGTGGCGACTCTAGTCTCGTGATCTCCCTCGAGGGCTGAAGTCAGGGCCCATGCCAGAAGGTGGTTCAATTGCATGGGTAGTGATCGAGGCAGGCTTAGGTTTCGGTGGAGGGTCCAGGATTGGGGTAGGTTAGGGTTAGGGTTAGCTCCCAGGAGCTCCAGGCGCCGAACCCACAGCAGGGTCGTGGTTTCCTTGAAGGGCTGAGTTGAGATCACAAGGGACGGTGCCGGTCAGGATCCCTCTTTGGCTGCCAATGCCACACACGTCGATCGGCCCTGATGGAGGAGCCTCAGGAATCCTCTTGGGCAGCTACAGCTGGGCCTGAGAAATGACATGGTGAGTTTCCAGGTTCCATGCCGACTTAGCCTGACCATTTCGGGACGCCAGGCACGTGGTGTTGTCAGACGTTGGAATTGGGTCCCCATGGGGAGAAAGCCTTAGCTAGGGTTAGAGTTCGGTCCAGGGACGTTGCCAAGGCCGTAGCGACTCCGGTCTCGTGATCTTCCTCGAGGGCTGAAGTGAGGGCCCATGCCAGAAGGCGGCTCAACTGCAGGGTTAGGGATCGAGACAGGCTTAAGTTTCAGTGGAGGGTCCCGGTTGGTGGTAGGGTTAGGGTTAGGGTTAGCTCCCAGGACCTCCAGGCGCCGAACCCACAGCAGGGTGGTGGTCTAGGCGAAGGGCTGAGTTGAGTGCACAAGTGACGGTGCCGGTCAGGATCCGTCTTTGGCTGCCAAGGCCACACACGTCGATCGGCCCCTGATGGAGGAGCCTCCGGAATCCTCTCGGGAGCTGCAGCCGAGCTTGGGAAAAGCCATGGTGATCTTCCAGGTTCCTTGCCGAGTCAGCCTGCAACGCTTCTGGTCCCAGGTGCGAGATGCTGTCAGACCTTTGAATTGGGTCCCCATGAGGAGAGAGGCTTAGCTAGGGTTAGGGTTCCGTAAAGGGACGTCGCCTGGGCCGAAGCGACTCCTGTCCTGTGATCTCCCTCGAGGGCTGAAGTGAGGTTCCATGCCAGAAGGCGGCTCAAATGCAGGATTAGGGATCGAGGTAGGCTTAGGTTTCGTAGGAGGGTCCCGGATCGGGGTAGGGTTAGGGTTAGGGTTGTGTACCTGGAGGCTCCAGGCACCAAACCCACATCAGGGCAGTGGTCTCCCCAAAGGGCTGAGTTGAGGGCACGAGGGATGGTGCCAGTCAGGATCCCTCTTTGGCTGCCAAGGCCACACACGTCGATAAGCCCCTGGTCGAGGAGGCCTCCGGAATCCTCTCGGGAGCTGCAGCCGGGTCTGGGAAACGACATGGTGAGCTTCCAGGTTCTAGCCGAGTCAGCCTGCACCGCTTCCGAACCCCAGGCGCGTGATGCTGTCAGACCTTGGAATTGGGTCCCCATGAGGAGAGAGCGTTAGCTAGGGTTAGGGTTCGGACCAGGGACGTCGCCAGGGTCGAAGAGAATCCTATCTCGTGATCTCCCTCGAGGGTTGAAGTGAGGGCCCATGCCAGAAGGCGGCTCAAATGCAGGATTAAGGATCCCGGCAGGCTTAGGTTTCGGTGGAGGGTCCCGGTACGGGGTAGGGTTAGGGTTAGGGTTGGGTACATGGAGGTTCCAGGCGCCGAACCGACATCAGGGCAGTGGTCTCACCGAAGGGCTGAGTTGAGGGCACAAGGGACGGTGCCGGTCAGGATCACTCTTTGGCTGCCAAGGCCACACATGTCGATAAGCCCATGGTCGAGGAGGCCTCCGGAACCCTCTCAGAAGCTGCAGCCGGGCCTGGGAAACAACATGGTGATCTTCCAGGTTCCTTCCCGAGTCAGTCTACAACGCTTCAGGACACCAGGCGCGTGATGCTGCAGACCTTGGAATTGGGTCCCAATGAGGAGAGAGCCTTAGCTAGGGTTAGGGTTCGGTCCAGGGACGTCGCCAGGGCCGAAGCGACTCCGGTCTCCTGATCTCCCTCGAGGGCTGAAGTGAGGGCCCATGCCAGAAGGCGGCTCAAATGCAGGATAAGGAAACGTGGCAGATTTGGTTTCAGTGGAGGGTAACGGTTCGGGGAAGGGTTAGGGTTAGGGTTAGGTCCCAAGAGGTTCCAGACGCCGAACTCAAAGCAGGGCAGTGTTCTTTCCGAAGGGCTTAGTTGCGGGCACAAAGGACGGTGCCGGTCAGGATCCCTCTTTGGCTGCCAAGGCCACACACGTCGATAAGCCCCTGGTCGGGGAGGCCTCCGGAATCCTCTCGGGAGCTGCAGCCGGGCTGGGAAACGACATGGTGAGCTTCCAGGTTCCTTGGCAAGTCAGCCTGCACCGCTTCTGGACCCCAGGCTCGTGATGCTGTCCTACCTTGGAATTGGGTCCCCATGCGGAGAGAGACTTATCTAGGGTTAGGGTTCGTTCCAGGGACGTCGCCAGGGCCGAAGCGACTCCGGTCTCGTGATCTCCCTCGAGGCCTGAAGTGAGGGCCCATGCCAGAAGGCGGCTCAAATGCACGAATAGGGATAGAGGCTGGCTTAGGTTTCGGTGGAGGGTCCTGGTTCGGGGTAGGTTTAGGGTTAGGGTTAGGTCCCAGGAGGTTCCAGGCGCTGAACTCACAGCAGGACAGTGGTCTCCCCGAAGGGTTGAGTTGAAGCACAAGGGACCGTGCCGGTTAGGGTCCCTCTTTGGCTGTCAAGGCCACACACGTCGATAAGCCCCTGGTCGAGGAGGCCTCCGGAACCCTCTCTGGAGCTGCAGCCGGGCCTGGGAAACGACATGTGAGATTCCAAGTTCAATGCCGAGTCAGCATGCACCGCCTCTGGACCCCAGGCGCATGATGCTGTCCGACCTTGGAATTGGGTCCCCATGAGGAGAGAGCCTTAGCTAGGGTTAGGGTTCGGTCCAGGGACGTCGCCAGGGCCGAAGCGACTCCGGTCTCGTGATCTCCCTCAAGGGCTGAAGTGAGGGCCCATGCCAGGAGGCGGCTCAAATGCAGGATTACGTGTCGAGGCAGGCTTAGGTTTCGGGGGAGGGTCCGGGTTCGGGGTAGGGTTAGGGTTACGGTTAGGTCCCAGGAGGTTCCAGGCGCTGAACTCACAGCAAGGCAGTGGTCTCCCCGAAGGGCTGAGTTGAGGGCACAAGGGACGGTGCCGGTCAGGGTCACTCTTTGGCTGCCAAGACCACACACGTCGATAAGCCCCTGGTCGAGGAGGCCTCCGGAATCCTCTCGGGAGCTGCAGCCGGGCCTGGGAAACGACATGGTGAGCTTCCAGGTTCCTTGCCGAGTCAGCCTGCACCGCTTCTGTTCCCTATGCGCGTGATGCTGTCCGACCTTGGAATTGGGTCCACATGCAGAGAGAGCCTTAGCTAGGGTTAGGGTTCGGTCCAGGGACGATTCCAGGGCCGAAGCGACTCCGCTCTCGTGATCTCCCTCGAGGTCTGAAGTGAGGGCCCATGCCAGAAGGCGGCTCAACTGCAGGATAAGGGAACGAGGCAGGCTTAGGTTTCAGTGGAGGGTAACGGTTCGGCGAAGGCTTAGGGTTAGGGTTAGGTCCCAAGAGGTTCCAGACGCCGAACTAACAGCAGGGCAGTGTTCTTCCCGAAGGGCTTAGTTGCGGGCACAAAGGACGGTGCCGGTCAGGATCCCTCTTTGGCTGCCAAGGCCACACACGTCGATAAGCCCCTGGTCGAGGAGGCCTCCGGAATCCTCTCAGGAGCTGCAGTCGGGCCTGGGAAACGACATGGTGAGCTTCCAGGTTCCTTGACGAGTCAGCCTGCACCGCTTCTGGACACCAGGCGCGTGATGCTGTCCGACCTTGGAATTGGGTCCCCATGGGAGAGAGCCATAGCTAGGGTTAGGGTTTGGTCCAGGGATGTCGCCAGGGCCGAAGCGACTCTGGTCTCGTGATCTCCCTCGAGGGCCTAGATAAGGGCCCATGTCAGGAGGCGGATCAAATGCAGGATTAGGTGTCGAGGCAGGCTTAGGTTTCGGTGGAGGGTCCTGGTTCGGGGTAGGGTTAGGGTAAGGGTTAGGTCCCAGGAGGTTCCAGGCGCTGAACTCACAGCAGGGCAGTGGTCTCCCAGAAGGGCTGAGTTGAGGGAACAAGGGACGGTGCCTGTCAGGGTCCCTCTTTGGCTGCCAAGACCACACACGACGAAAAGCCCTTGGGGAGCAGGCCTCCGGAATCCTCTCGGGAGCTGCAGCCGGGCATGGGAAACGACATGGTGAGATTCCAGGTTCCTTGGCAAGTCAGCCTGCACCGCTTCTGTTCCCTATGCGCGTGATGCTGTCCGACCTTGGAATTGGGTCCCCATGAGGAGAGAGCCTTAGCTAGGGTTAGGGTTCGGTCAGGGACGTCGCCAGGGCCGAAGTGACACCTGTCTCGTGATCTCCCTCGAGGGCTGAAGTGAGGGCCCATGCCAGGAGGCGGCTCAAATGCAGAATAAGGGAACGAGGCAGGCTTACGTTTCGGTGGAGGCTAACGGTTCGGGGTTGGGTTAGGGTTAGGTTTAGGTCCCAGGATGTTCCAGGCGCTGAACTCACAGAAGGGCAGTGGTCTCCCCGAAGGGCTGAGTTGAGGGCACAAGGGACGGTGCCTGTCAGGGTCCCTCTTTGGCTGCCAAGACCACACGCGTCGATAAGCCCCTGGTCGAGGAGGCCTCCGGAATCCTCTCGGGAGCTGCAGCCGGGCCTGGGAAACGACATGGTGAGCTTCCAGGTTCCTTGCCGAGTCAGCCTGCACCGCTTCTGTTCCCTATTCGCGTGATGCTGTCCGACCTTGGAATTGAGTCCACATGAGGAGAGAGCCTTAGCTAGGGTTAGGGTTCGGTCCAGGGACGACGCCTGGGCCGAAGCGACTCCGGTCTCGTGATCTCCCTCGAGGGCTGAAGTGAGGGCCCATGCCAGAAGGCGGCTCAAATGCAGGATAAGGGAACGTGGCAGGCTTTGGTTTCAGTGGAGGGTAACGGTTCGGGGAAGGGTTAGGGTTAGGGTTAAGTCCAAACAGGTTCCAGACGCCCAACTCACAGCAGGGCTGTGTTGTTCCCGAAGGGCTTAGTTGCGGGCACAAAGGACGGTGCCGGTCAGGATCCCTCTATGGCTGCCAAGGCCACACACGTCGATAAGCCCCTGGTCGGGGAGGCCTCCGGAATCCTCTCGGGAGCTGCAGCCGGGCATGGGAAACGACATGGTGAGCTTCCAGGTTCCTTGGCAAGTCAGCCTGCTCCGCTTCTGGACCCCAGGCTCGTGATGCTGTCCTACCTTGGAATTGGGTCCCCATGCGGAGAGAGCCTTATCTAGGGTTAGGGTTCAGTCCAGGGACGTCGCCAGGGCCGAAGCGACTCCGGTCTCGTGATCTCCCTCTGGGGCTGAAGTGAGGGCCCATGCCAGGAGGCGGCTCAAATGCAGGATTAGGTATCAGGGCAGGCTTAGGTGTCGGTGGAGGGTCCTGGTTGGGGTAGGCTTAGGGTTAGGGTTGGGTCCCAGGAGGTTCCAGGCGCTGAACTCACAACAGGGTAGTGGTCTCCCCGAAGGGTTGAGTTGAAGCACAAGGGACCGTGCCGGTCAGGGTCCCTCTTTGGCTGTAAAGGCCACAGATGTCGATAAGCCCCTGGTCGAGGAGGCCTCCGGAATCCTCTCTGGAGCTGCAGCCGGGCCTGGGAAACGACATGGTGAGATTCCAAGTTCAATGCCGAGTCAGCATGCACCGCTCCTGGACCCCAGGCGCATGATGCTGTCCGACCTTGGAATTGGGTCCCCATGAGGAGGAAGCCTTAGCTAGGGTTAGGGTTCGGTCCAGGGACGTCGCCAGGGCCGAAGCGACTCCGGTCTCGTGATCTCCCTCTAGGGCTGAAGTGAGGGCCCATGCCAGGAGGCGGCTCAAATGCAGGATTACGTGTCGAGGCAGGCTTAGGTTTCGGGGGAGGGTCCGGGTTCGGGGTAGGGTTAGGGTTACGGTTAGGTCCCAGGAGGTTCCAGGCGCTGAACTCACAGCAAGGCAGTGGTCTCCCCGAAGGGCTGAGTTGAGGGCACAAGGGACGGTGCCGGTCAGGGTCACTCTTTGGCTGCCAAGACCACACACGTCGATAAGCCCCTGGTCGAGGAGGCCTCCGGAATCCTCTCGGGAGCTGCAGCCGGGCCTGGGAAACGACATGGTGAGCTTCCAGGTTCCTTGCCGAGTCAGCCTGCACCGCTTCTGTTCCCTATGCGCGTGATGCTGTCCGACCTTGGAATTGGGTCCACATGCGGAGAGAGCCTTAGCTAGGGTTAGGGTTCGGTCCAGGGACGATTCCAGGGCCGAAGCGACTCCGCTCTCGTGATCTCCCTCGAGGTCTGAAGTGAGGGCCCATGCCAGAAGGCGGCTCAACTGCAGGATAAGGGAACGAGGCAGGCTTAGGTTTCAGTGGAGGGTAACGGTTCGGCGAAGGCTTAGGGTTAGGGTTAGGTCCCAAGAGGTTCCAGACGCCGAACTAACAGCAGGGCAGTGTTCTTCCCGAAGGGCTTAGTTGCGGGCACAAAGGACGGTGCCGGTCAGGATCCCTCTTTGGCTGCCAAGGCCACACACGTCGATAAGCCCCTGGTCGAGGAGGCCTCCGGAATCCTCTCAGGAGCTGCAGTCGGGCCTGGGAAACGACATGGTGAGCTTCCAGGTTCCTTGACGAGTCAGCCTGCACCGCTTCTGGACACCAGGCGCGTGATGCTGTCCGACCTTGGAATTGGGTCCCCATGCGGAGAGAGCCTTAGCTAGGGTTAAGGTTCGGTCCAGTGAAGTCGCCAGGGACAAAGCGACTCTGGTCTCGTGATCTCCCTCGAGGGCTGAAGTGAGGGCCCATGCCAGGAGGCGGCTCAAATGCAGGATTAGGGATCGAGGCAGGCTTAGGTTTCGGTGGAGGGTAACGGTTCGGGTTAGGTTTAGGTTTAGGGGTAGGACCCAGGAGATTCCAGGCGCCGAACTCACAGCAGGGCAGTGGTTTCCCCGAAGGACTGAGTTGAGGGCACAAGGGACGGTGCCGGTCAGGGTACCTCTTTGGCTCAAGGCCACACACGTCGATAAGCCCCTGGTCGATGAGGCCTCCAGAATCCTCTTGGGAGCTGCAGCCGGGCCTGGGAAACGACATGGTGAGATTCCAAGTTCCATGCCGAGTCAGCCTGCACCGCTTCTGGACCCCTGGCGCGTGATGCTGTCCGACCTTGGAATTGGGTCCCCATGGGAGAGAGCCATAGCTAGGGTTAGGGTTTGGTCCAGGGATGTCGCCAGGGCCGAAGCGACTCTGGTCTCGTGATCTCCCTCGAGGGCCTAGATAAGGGCCCATGTCAGGAGGCGGATCAAATGCAGGATTAGGTGTCGAGGCAGGCTTAGGTTTCGGTGGAGGGTCCTGGTTCGGGGTAGGGTTAGGGTAAGGGTTAGGTCCCAGGAGGTTCCAGGCGCTGAACTCACAGCAGGGCAGTGGTCTCCCAGAAGGGCTGAGTTGAGGGAACAAGGGACGGTGCCTGTCAGGGTCCCTCTTTGGCTGCCAAGACCACACACGACGAAAAGCCCTTGGGGAGCAGGCCTCCGGAATCCTCTCGGGAGCTGCAGCCGGGCATGGGAAACGACATGGTGAGATTCCAGGTTCCTTGGCAAGTCAGCCTGCACCGCTTCTGTTCCCTATGCGCGTGATGCTGTCCGACCTTGGAATTGGGTCCCCATGAGGAGAGAGCCTTAGCTAGGGTTAGGGTTCGGTCAGGGACGTCGCCAGGGCCGAAGCGACACCTGTCTCGTGATCTCCCTCGAGGGCTGAAGTGAGGGCCCATGCCAGGAGGCGGCTCAAATGCAGGATAAGGGAACGAGGCAGGCTTACGTTTCGGTGGAGGCTAACGGTTCCGGGTTGGGTTAGGGTTAGGTTTAGGTCCCAGGAGGTTCCAGGCGCTGAACTCACAGAAGGGCAGTGGTCTCCCCGAAGGGCTGAGTTGAGGGCACAAGGGACGGTGCCTGTCAGGGTCCCTCTTTGGCTGCCAAGACCACACGCGTCGATAAGCCCCTGGTCGAGGATGCCTCCGGAATCCTCTCGGGAGCTGCAGCCGGGCCTGGGAAACGACATGGTGAGCTTCCAGGTTCCTTGCCGAGTCAGCCTGCACCGCTTCTGTTCCCTATTCGCGTGATGCTGTCCGACCTTGGAATTGAGTCCACATGAGGAGAGAGCCTTAGCTAGGGTTAGGGTTCGGTCCAGGGACGACGCCTGGGCCGAAGCGACTCCGGTCTCGTGATCTCCCTCGAGGGCTGAAGTGAGGGCCCATGCCAGAAGGCGGCTCAAATGCAGGATAAGGGAACGTGGCAGGCTTTGGTTTCAGTGGAGGGTAACGGTTCGGGGAAGGGTTAGGGTTAGGGTTAAGTCCAAAGAGGTTCCAGACGCCCAACTCACAGCAGGGCAGTGTTGTTCCCGAAGGGCTTAGTTGCGGGCACAAAGGACGGTGCCGGTCAGGATCCCTCTATGGCTGCCAAGGCCACACACGTCGATAAGCCCCTGGTCGGGGAGGCCTCCGGAATCCTCTCGGGAGCTGCAGCCGGGCATGGGAAACGACATGGTGAGCTTCCAGGTTCCTTGGCAAGTCAGCCTGCTCCGCTTCTGGACCCCAGGCTCGTGATGCTGTCCTACCTTGGAATTGGGTCCCCATGCGGAGAGAGCCTTATCTAGGGTTAGGGTACAGTCCAGGGACGTCGCCAGGGCCGAAGCGACTCCGGTCTCGTGATCTCCCTCTGGGGCTGAAGTGAGGGCCCATGCCAGGAGGCGGCTCAAATGCAGGATTAGGTATCAGGGCAGGCTTAGGTTTCGGTGGAGGGTCCTGGTTGGGGTAGGCTTAGGCTTAGGGTTGGGTCCCAGGAGGTTCCAGGCGCTGAACTCACAACAGGGTAGTGGTCTCCCCGAAGGGTTGAGTTGAAGCACAAGGGACCGTGCCTGTCAGGGTCCCTCTTTGGCTGTAAAGGCCACAGATGTCGATAAGCCCCTGGTCGAGGAGGCCTCCGGAATCCTCTCTGGAGCTGCAGCCGGGCCTGGGAAACGACATGGTGAGATTCCAAGTTCAATGCCGAGTCAGCATGCACCACTCCTGGACCCCAGGCGCATGATGCTGTCCGACCTTGGAATTGGGTCCCCATGAGGAGAGAGCCTTAGCTAGGGTTAGGGTTCGGTCCAGGGACTTCGCCAGGGCTGAAGCGACTCCGGTCTCGTGATCTCCCTCAAGGGCTGAAGTGAGGGCCCATCCCAGGAGGCGGCTCAAATGCAGGATTAGGTGTCGAGGCAGGCTTAGGTTTCGGTGGAGGGTCCTGGTTCGGGGTAGGGTTAGGGTTAGGGTTAGGTCCCAGGAGGTTCCAGGCGCTGAACTCACAGCAAGGCAGTGGTCTCCCCGAAGGGCTGAGTTGAGGGCACAAGGGACGGTGCCGGTCAGGGTCCCTCTTTGGCTGCCAAGACCACACACGTCGATAAGCCCCTGATGGAGGAGGCCTCCGGAGTCCTCTCAGGAGCTGCAGCCGGGCCTGGGAAACGACATGGTAAGCTTCCAGGTTCCTTGCCAAGTCAGCCTGCACCGCTTCTGTTCCCTATGCGCGTGATGCTGTCCGATCTTGGAATTGGGTCCCTATGAAGAGAGAGCCTTAGCTAGGGTTAGGGTTCGGTCCAGGGACGATGCCAGGGCCGAAGCGACTCCGCTCTCGTGATCTCCCTCGAGGTCTGAAGTGAGGGCCCATGCCAGAAGGCGGCTCAACTGCAGGATAAGGGAACGAGGCAAGCTTAGGTTTCAGTGGAGGGTAACCGTTCGGCGAAGGGTTAGGGTTAGGGTTAGGTCCCAAGAGGTTCCAGACGCCGAACTAACAGCAGGGCAGTGTTCTTCCCGAAGGGCTTAGTTGCGGGCACAAAGGGCGGTGCCGGTCAGGATCCCTCTTTGGCTGCCAAGGCCACACACGTCGATAAGCCCCTGGTCGAGGAGGCCTCCGGAATCCTCTCAGGAGCTGCAGCCGGGCCTGGGAAACGACATGGTGAGCTTCCAGGTTCCTTGACGAGTCAGCCTGCACCGCTTCTGGACACCAGGCGCGTGATGCTGTCCGACCTTGGAATTGGGTCCCCATGCGGAGAGAGCCTTAGCTAGGGTTAAGGTTCGGTCCAGCGAAGTCGCCAGGGCCAAAGCGACTCTGGTCTCGTGATCTCCCTCGAGGGCTGAAATGAGGGCCCATGCCAGGAGGCGGCTCAAATGCAGGATTAGGGATCGAGGCAGGCTTAGGTTTCGGTGGAGGGTAACGGTTCGGGTTAGGTTTAGGTTTAGGGGTAGGACCCAGGAGATTCCAGGCGCCGAACTCACAGCAGGGCAGTGGTCTCCCCGAAGGGCTGAGTTGAGCGCACAAGGGACGGTGCCGGTCAGGGTCCCTCTTTGGCTCAAGGCCACACACCTCGATAAGCCCCTGGTCGATGAGGCCTCCGGAATCCTCTCGGGAGCTGCAGCCGGGCCTTGGAAACGACATGGTGAGATTCCAAGTTCCATGCCGAGTCAGCCTGCACCGCTTCTGGACCCCAGGCGCGTGATGCTGTCCAACCTTGGAATTGGGTCCTCATGAGGAGAGAGCCATAGCTAGGGTTAGGTTTTGGTCCAGGGATGTCGCCAGGGCCGAAGCGACTCCGGTCTCGTGATCTCCCTCGAGGGCTGAAGTGAGCGCCCATGCCAGGAGGCGGCTCAAATGCAGGATTAGGGATCGAGGCAGGCTTCGGTTTCGGTAGAGGGTCCTGGTTCGGGTAGGGTTAGGGATAGGGTTAGGTCCCATGAGGTTCCAGGCGCTGAACTCACAGCAGGGCAGTGGTCTCCCCGAAGGCCTGAGTTGAGGGCAGAAGGGACGGTGCCGCTCAGGGTCCCTTTTTGGCTGCCAACACCACACACGTCGATAAGCCCCTGATCGAGGAGGCCTCCGGAGTCCTCTCGGGAGCTGCAGCCGGGCCTGGGAAACGACATGGTGAGCTTCCAGGTTCCTTGCCAAGTCAGCCTGCACCACTTCTGTTCCCTATGCGCGTGATGCTGTCCGTCCTTGGAATTGGGTCCCCATGCGGAGAGAGCCTTAGCT
Source organism: Prionailurus viverrinus (assembly GCF_022837055.1). Lineage (NCBI taxonomy): Eukaryota > Metazoa > Chordata > Mammalia > Carnivora > Felidae > Prionailurus > Prionailurus viverrinus. The sequence goes on from NW_025927615.1 coordinate 1,475,382, forward strand.
AGGGTTAGGGTTCGGTCCAGGGACGATGCCAGGGCCGAAGCGACTCCGCTCTCGTGATCTCCCTCGAGGTCTGAAGTGAGGGCCCATGCCAGAAGGCGGCTCAACTGGAGGATAAGGGAACGAGGCAAGCTTAGGTTTCAGTGGAGGGTAACCGTTCGGCGAAGGGTTAGGGTTAGGGTTAGGTCCCAAGAGGTTCCAGACGCCGAACTAACAGCAGGGCAGTGTTCTTCCCGAAGGGCTTAGTTGCGGGCACAAAGGGCGGTGCCGGTCAGGATCCCTCTTTGGCTGCCAAGGCCACACACGTCGATAAGCCCCTGGTCGAGGAGGCCTCCGGAATCCTCTCAGGAGCTGCAGCCGGGCCTGGGAAACGACATGGTGAGCTTCCAGGTTCCTTGACGAGTCAGCCTGCACCGCTTCTGGACACCAGGCGCGTGATGCTGTCCAACCTTGGAATTGGGTCCTCATGAGGAGAGAGCCATAGCTAGGGTTAGGTTTTGGTCCAGGGATGTCGCCAGGGCCGAAGCGACTCCGGTCTCATGATCTCCCTCGAGGGCTGAAGTGAGCGCCCATGCCAGGAGGCGGCTCAAATGCAGGATTAGGGATCGAGGCAGGCTTCGGTTTCGGTAGAGGGTCCTGGTTCGGGTAGGGTTAGGGATAGGGTTAGGTCCCATGAGGTTCCAGGCGCTGAACTCACAGCAGGGCAGTGGTCTCCCCGAAGGCCTGAGTTGAGGGCAGAAGGGACGGTGCCGCTCAGGGTCCCTTTTTGGCTGCCAACACCACACACGTCGATAAGCCCCTGGTCGAGGAGGCCTCCGGAATCCTCTCGGGAGCTGCAGCCGGCCTGGGAAACGACATGGTGAGCTTCCATGTTCCTTGCCGAGTTAGCCTGCACCGCTTCTGTTCCCTATGCGCGTGATGCTGTCCGTCCTTGGAATTGGGTCCCCATGAGGAGAGAGCCTTAGCTAGGGTTAGGGTTCGGTCCAGGGACGATGCCAGGGCCGAAGCGACTCCGCTCTCGTGATCTCCCTCGGGGGCTGAAGTGAGGGCCCATGCCAGGAGGCGGCTCAAATGCAGGATAAGGGAACGAGGCAGGCTTACGTTTTGGTGGAGGCTAACGGTTCGGGGTAGGTTTAGGGTTAGGGTTAGGTCCCAGGAGGTTCCAGGCGCTGAACTCACAGCAGGGCAGTGGTCTCCCCGAAGGGCTGAGTTGAGGGCACAAGGGACGGTGCCGGTCAGGGTCCCTCTTTGGCTGCCAAGACCACACGCGTCGATAAGCCCCTGGTCGAGGAGGCCTCCAGAATCCTCTCGGGAGCTGCAGCCGGGCCTGGGAAACGACATGGTGAGCTTCCAGGTTCCTTGCAGAGTCAGCCTGCACCGCTTCTGTTCCCTATGCGCCTGATGCTGTCCGACCTTGGAATTGAGTCCACATGAGGAGAGAGCCTTAGCTAGGGTTCGGGTTCGGTCCAGGGACGACGCCTGGGCCGAAGGGACTCCGGTCTCGTGATCTCCCTCGAGGGCTGAAGTGAGGGCCCATGCCAGAAGGCGGCTCAAATGCAGGATAAGGGAACGTGGCAGACTTGGTTTCAGTGGAGGGTAACGGTTCGGGGAAGGGTTAGGGTTAGGGTTAGGTCCCAAGAGGTTCAAGACGCCAAACTCACAGCAGGGCAGTGTTCTTCCCGAAGGGCTTAGTTGCGGGCACAAGGGACGGTTCCGGTCAGGATACCTCTTTGGCTGCCAAGGCCACACACGTCGATAAGCCCCTGGTCGGGGAGGCCTCCGGAATCCTCTCGGGAGCTGCAGCCGGGCCTGGGAAACGACATGGTCAGCTTCCAGGTTCCTTGGCAAGTCAGCCTTCACCGCTTCTGGACCCCAGGCTCGTGATGCTGTCCTACCTTGGAATTGGGTCCCCATGCGGAGAGAGACTTATCTAGGGTTAGGGTTCGGTCCAGGGACGTCGCCAGGGCCGAAGCGACTCCGGTCTCATGATCTCCCTCGAGGCTTGAAGTGAGGGCCCATGCCAGAAGGCGGCTCAAATGCACGAATAGGGATCGAGGCTGGCTTAGGTTTCGGTGGAGGGTCCTGGTTCGGGGTAGGTTTAGGGTTAGGGTTAGGTCCCAGGAGGTTCCAGGCGCTGAACTCACAGCAGGGCAGTGGTCTCCCCGAAGGGTTGAGTTGAAGCACAAGGGACCGTGCCGGTTAGGGTCCCTCGTTGGCTGTCAAGGCCACACACGTCGATAAGCCCCTGGTCGAGGAGGCCTCCGGAATCCTCTCGGGAGCTGCAGCCGGGCCTGGCAAACGACATGGTGAGCTTCCAGGTTCCTTGGCAAGTCAGCCTGCCCCGCTTCTGGACCCCAGGCTCGTGATGCTGTCCTACCTTGGAATTGGTTCCCCATGCGGAGAGAGCCTTATCTAGAGTTAGGGTTCGGTCCAGGGACGTCGCCAGGGCCAAAGCGACTCCGGTCTGGTGATCTCCCTCGAGGCCTGAAATGAGGGCCCATGCCACACGGCAGCTCAAATGCAGGAATAGGGATCGAGGCTGGCTTCGGTTTCGGTGGAGGGTCCTTTTTCGGGGTAGGGTTAGGGTTAGGGTTAGGTCCCAGGAGGTTCCAGGCGCCGAACCCACAGCCGGGCAGTGGTCTCCCCGAAGGGCTGAGTTGAGGGCACAAGGGACCGTGCCGGTCAGGGACCCTCTTTGGCTTTCAAGGCCACACACGTCGATAAGCCCCTGGTCGAGGAGGCCTCCGGAATCCTCTCGGGAGCTGCAGCCAGGCCTGGGAATCGACATGGTGAGATTCCAAGGTCCATGCCGAGTCAGCCTGCACCGCTTCTGGACCCCAGGCGCGTGATGCTGTCCGACCTTGGAATTGGGTCCTCATGAGGAGGGAGCCATAGCTAGGGTTAGGGTTTGGTCCAGGGATGTCGTCAGGGCCGAAGCAACTCCGGTCTCGTGATCTCCCTCGAGGGCTTAGATGAGGGCCCATGTCAGGAGGCGGATCAAATGAAGGATTAGGTGTCGAGGCAGGCTTAGGTTTCGGTGGAGGGTCCTGGTTCGGAGTAGGGTTAGGGTTAGGGTTAGGTCCAAGGAGGTTCCAAGCGCTGAACTCACAGCAGGGCAGTGGTCTCCCCGAAGGGCTGAGTGGAAGGCACAAGGGACGGTGCCGGTCGGGGTCCCTTTTTGGCTGCCAAGTCCACACACGACGAAAAGCCCCTGGTCGAGGAGGCCTCCGGAATCCTCTCTGGAGCTGCAGCCGGGCCTGGGAAACGACATGGTGAGATTCCAAGTTCCTTGGCAAGTCAGCCTGCACTGCTTCTGTTCCCTATGCGCGTGATGCTCTCCGACCTTGGAATTTGGTCCCCATGAGGAGAGTGCCTTAGCTAGGGTTAGGGTTCGATCCAGGGACGTCGCCAGGGCCGAAGCGACTCCGGTCTCGTGATCTCCCTCGAGGGCTGAAGTGAGGGCCCATGCCAGGAGGCTGCTCAAATGCAGGATAAGGAAATGAGGCAGGCTTAGGTTTCAGTGGAGGGTAACGTTTCGGGGAAGGGTTAGGGTTAGGGTTAAGTCCCAAGAGGTTCCAGACGCCGAACTCACAGCAGGGCAGTGTTCTTTCCGAAGGGCTTAGTTGCGGGCACAAAGGACGGTTCCGGTCAGGATACCTCTTTGGCTGCCAAGGCCACACACGTCGATAAGCCCCTGGTCGAGGAGGCCTCCGGAATCCTCTCGGGAGCTGCATCTGGGCCTGGGAAACGACATGGTCAGCTTCCAGGTACCTTGGCAAGTCAGCCTGCACCGCTTCTGGTCCCCAGGCTCGTGATGGTGTCCTACGTTGGAATTGGGTCCCCATGGGGAGAGAGCCTTAACTAGGGTTAGGGTTCGGTCCAGGGACGTCGCCAGGGCCTAAGCGACTCCGGTCTCGTGATCTCCCTCGAGGACTGAAGTGAGGGCCCATTCCAGAAGGCGTCTCAAATGCAGGAATAGGGATCGAGGCTGGCTTAGGTTTCGGTGGAGGGTCCTGGTTCGGGGTAGGGTTAGGGTTAGGGTTAGGTCCCAGGAAGTTCCAGGCGCCTTTCCCAAAGCAGGGCAGTGGTCTCCCCGAAGGGCTGAGTTGAGGGCACAAGGGATCGTGCCGGTCAGGGTCCCTCGTTGGCTGTCAAGGCCACACACGTCGATAAGACCCTGGTCGAGGAGGCCTCCGGAATCCTCTCGGGAGCTGCAGCCGGGCCTGGGAAACGACATGGTGAGATTGCAAGGTCCATGCCGAGTCAGCCTGCACCGCTTCTGGACCCCAGGTGCGTTATGCTGTCCAAACTTGGAATTGGGTCCCCATGAGGAGAGAGCCTTAGCTAGGGTTAGGGTTCAGTCCATGGACATCGCCAGGGCCGTAGCAACTCCGGTCTCGTGATCTCCCTCGAGGGCTGAAGTGAGGGCCCATGCCAGGAGGCGGTTCAAATGCAGGATTAGGTGTCGAGGCAGGCTTAGGTTCCGGTGGATGGTCCTGGATCGTGGTAGGGTTAGGGTTAGGGTTAGGTCCCAGGAGGTTCCAGGCGCTGAACTCACAGCAGGGCAGTGGTCTCCCCAAAGGGCTGAGTTGAGGGCACAAGGGACGGTGCCGGTCAGGGTCCCTCTTTGGCTGCCAAGACCACACACGTCGAAAAGCCCCTGGTCGAGGAGGCCTCCGGAATCCTCTCGGGAGCTGCAGCCGGGCCTGGGAAACGACATGGTGAGCTTCCAGGTTCCTTGCCCAGTCAGCCTGCACCGCGTATGGACCCCAGGCGCGTGGTGTTGTCAAACGTTGCAATTGGGTCCCCATGGGGGAGAGCCATAGCTTGGCTTAGGGTTCGGTCCAGGGATGTCTCCAGGGAGGTGGCATAGGGGGATGGGTTCAATGGGTGATGGGCTATGGAGGGCACTAGTAGTGAGGATCACTGGGTGTTGTATGTAAGTGATGGATGACTACATTCCTTACCTGAAGCTAACATTACACTGCATGTTAACCAACTGGAATTAAATAAAAACTTGAAAAATGAGTACAAAAAAAACCACATAAATACGTTTAAACTGCTCTAAATAAATACATGTTAAAAAGGAAAAAGGAAACTCATGTGAGGATGTCAATAGACACAGAACAAGCGTTCTGAGAAACTTTGGTATCCATTTGTGGTAAAAATCTCTTTAAAATTCTGTGTAGAAGGGTCAGATCTCAACATAACGAAGGCCATGTATGTGAAGCCCACAGCTAATGTCATACTCAGTAGTGAAATTGTGAACGATTTTCCGCTAAGATCAGGCACAAGACAAGGATTCCCTAGATATGTGAAGGGGATTGGATGATGCAGGCTTCTGGTTATGCAATGAATGAATCACAGATAGAAGATATAGCATAGGGCACATAGAGAATGGTACTGGAGTAGGGATGCATGGTGACAGATGACAGCTACACCTGTGTTAGCGTAGCAGAATGTATACATTTGCCAATGAGTATGTTTTTCATATGAAACTAATGTAACATAGTGTGTCAGCTATTCCCAAATACTATGTTGTTTTTTTTTAACTAGGTAAAGGACTGAAATAAAAAGTTTAATATAAAAGAACCTGTTAATATCTAATCAAGAAATGCAGTGAAGTTCCAAAGTATAAAGTCACCATATCAAATTCTGTATCATTCCTATACACTAACCCAATTATCTGAGAAGAAGTAAAGAAAACAATCCCATTTATAGCATCAAAAACAATAAAAATTATAGCAATACCGTTAGCCAAGGAAATGAAAATCTCTCTACAGAAAACTATAAAACCTGTGTGCAGGAATGGAAGAAATTCAATTTGGGTGAAAGAAAGGGGAGAACACACAAGTCAGTGAAAAGCCATCCCATGTCCAACTTTCGGAGGAATTAATACAGATACAATGTCCATATTACCCAAAGCCATCTAGAGATTCAGTGCAATCTCTATCAAGACTCCGATGCAATATTTATGCAATTAGAAAATCATAACCTAAAATTTATTTGGAACCACAAAAAGACCCCATGTAGCCAACGCAAGAAAGGATAAAACAGGAAGCATCCCCCTTCTGGATTTCAAGCGTCATTCTAACACAAAGAAATCAATGATGTCACTGGCATAAGCACACACACAAGACAATGGAACAGAAATTGAGAGCCCAAACTAAACCCATGCATCACAGTCACCTAGTATTCGACAAGGGAGTCAATAATACACAGTGGAGAAGAGTAGTCTTTTGAATAACTGGTGCTAGGAAAATTGGATATTCCCATGTATAAGAACAAAGTTGAGCACCGTATAATACACCACTCCCTAGAGAGTGAAAGGAAGAAATAGAGAGAGATGTGGTTAGAGAGAAACAGAGACAAAGAGGAAGTACAAGAAGGAAAGTAGAGACCTGGTCCGGGTATGTGGACACGGTTAGATGGGCCAGGGGAGAGGGGATGTAGGAAGTGGCTCTGAGTGCTGGGGCACAAAGGGCTTCTATCATGGGAATCAGGGTTCCATGGCCCCAAGACTCCAACATCCCTGGGCCCAAGTTCTGCAGAGGCCATTGGAATTGAAAAGATGGGTAGCCCTCATTTCTTCTAGAATTGTGAGGTTCAGCCTCACGTTCTGTCATGGAGAGGGATGTCTTGAGGGAGAGTGTGCCGCTCTTTGGCAGGTAAACTCCATAGCCTGCCCTGTGGGGAGGTGTCCCAGGGCCATCTCCCTCACTGCCCCAGGCTCTGTTGGATTTCCCCCCTCCCCCGCCAGCCTGCCTTCCTCAAGTTCTGAACCCAGGCATCAGGCATTGCGTTGCCCCCAGGTCCTGCAGTCTGGACCTGGCAGAGGTGGACTAGTAATATTGGTAAAATATATATCTATATTTGACAATAAGGTACACATCCTCCCTCTGGGACTAGCGGTGTGCATCCAAATCATAGGTTGCTATCCTCCTCTCTACAACCAATCTGAGGAATCCAGAAGGTAGGTGGACCCTTTCAAACACCCTAGTCTTCTCTTACATGAAATTCAAAGACATTTTCTTGACCCAGCTTTCTTTTAGTTCTGAAGAGATGGCAATTACTAATTGAAGGCATAATAGTCCTATGGGCAATTGACCTATATGACGGATGGACATTATTTCATCCATCCGTATCCCTAAAGCACATTTCAGTGTAAATATTAGCCAAGGATACACACTGTAAATTCACAACTGATGTGTAGCTCCCTGTAAGTTGCATTCTGACGTTGTCACAAATGTATCATCAAAAATATTATTCGTGGGGCGCCTGGGTGGCGCAGTCGGTTAAGCGTCCGACTTCAGCCAGGTCACGATCTCACGGTCCGTGAGTTCGAGCCCCGCGTCAGGCTCTGGGCTGATGGCTCGGAGCCTGGAGCCTGTTTCCGACTCTGTGTCTCCCTCTCTCTCTGCCCCTCCCCCGTTCATGCTCTGTCTCTCTCTGTCCCAGAAATAAATAAAAATGTTGAAAAAAAATTAAAAAAAAAAGATATTATTCGTGACTTTTCAGATAAGCTTTCAACACCAAGAAGGTGATGCTAGAGAATCTGGTATGAATGGAAATTCGCAGATTCTCAATGAGGAATGATTTTTCATTTTTAATATTTCTTTTTTTGAGAGAACCCGAGCTGGGGAGGGGGATAGAGTGGGAGACATGGAATATGAGGCAGGCTCGAGGCTCTGAGCTCTCAGGACAGAGCCTGATGCAGGGCTCAAACTCATGGACTGCCAAATCCTGACTTGACTCAAAGTCGGACGCTTCACCGACTAAGCCACCCAAGCGCCCCAGGAAGGATAGTTTAGTGGCAAAGAAGAAGAAATTAAAGATAGTGTAAAGGATGTCTCTTTTTAATTGAAATATTGTTCACACATTCGTTGTGTTAGTTTTAGGCATACATTGTAGTCATTCCATTTGTCTCTACATTATGTTGTACTCAACCACAAGTGTAGCTATCCTGTGAAAGCATGCAACAATATTGTTACAGGATTGACTCCATTCCATTGGCTGTCCCTTGTATCCCTAGGACTCATACACTCCATCGCTGGACGCCGGTATCTCTCTCTCTCAAAGGTGTCCATTCTTTATCTAACCTAAGTATTTTGGTGGTAAACAAAATTACTTCTTGTTCAGCATGTGTAAATCGGAGGTCTATTTTTCTGTGAATATTGCTTAAAACATTACCAATGATGTCGTTACTTTAATAAATTCGGTTTCATTCTTCACTCACAAGAAAGAGAAGGAAAAGATTTTGTGTCCCAGGCCCTGTCACTAAAACCTTCCCAACGAGGAGAACAGGCTTAGTTGCCCAGAGCACCTTCGGTCTCTCAGCTGAGCAACCAGGGCCTTCCACATTGAAGGAATTCCCATGGTGGCCAGCAGAGAGAGCTCAAGCACCACAGACCCCCGAGGGGCGGGTTCCTCTGCTTGGCAGTGATAGCCAGCAGAGGGCGCACCATCTGCTTTTCTGACTCAGGGCACCTCAGAGCAGGAAGCGCTTTCATTGCTCTCAGAGGACTCAGACCTCTGCTGGTGCCTGAGTACAGAGAGCAGAGCTGCATTTCCAGCAGGTTCTGCCACCCTCCCCAGGGGAGACCTTGGAAGCTTAGCAGCAACTTGGCATCTCCTGAGTCGCCAGAGAGAAGCTGCCTTGTTGTACTGACTGCTGAGGAGGGGGCGCCGGGTGGCTTCCCTGGTCAAGCTGGTCGCTGAGCTGCACAGGCCTTTGCATTTTCTGGGCTGTTCCCGTGTTTCATTCCACCCCTTCCCGGACAGTGTTTGCACAAGACGTATTTTACTAAAGGACTTGTGGATTCCGGGGTCCCACGACATCACCTCATAGATGCAGTCGATGGTGTGTTCCAGATCCAGGCTTGTTTCCGACAAGGAACCCTAACAGAAATTCAGAAGCACGGGAGCTGCATTCAATTAGGACGTGGATCCATGAAATGCTCGTCTCACGACCTTCTAGAAGAAGGAGCTGGGACCCATGTTCCGAGTCCTGCTGGACCCAGAGGCCAAGGTAAGGGCACAAACTGTCCCACATATCATACATGCTTTTTTAAAAATTTCATGGTTATTTTTCCAACCTAGTGAAGTGATTGAACACTACCGAAAACCCGGTAGGTAAGTCTCAGTAACCTTATGTTATCTTTTAATTTAAATTCCACTGAGTGAAGACACAGTGTAATAGTAGTTTCAGGTGTCCAATATAGAGCAACACTTCCACACGTCACCCGGTGCTCATCCCAGGTGCACTTCTGAATCCCCATCAGCTGTTTCACCCATTCCCTCACCTCGCTGTGGAACTCCCCAGTTTGTTTCCTAGTTAAGAGTCCATTGGTCTCCTCTCCCCGCCCCTTTCTTTTGTTTTCTTGCCATGTGTTAGCGAAATCATTGGGTATTTGTCTTTCTCCGAGAGGCTTATTTCACCCAGCATAACATTCTCTCTCTCCATCCACCTTGTGGCAAATTGCAAGATTTCATGTTTTTACGGCTAAATCATATTACATTCCATAGACCACATCTCAATTTATTCATCCGTTGATGGGTGCTTGGATAGTTTCTGTCATTTGGCTATTGTAGAAAACGCTGCTGTAAACATCACGGTGCATGTATCCCTTTTGAAGATTTTGTATTCTTTGTGGAAATACCTTGTAGTGAAGTTGCTGGATTGTAAGGTACTTCTATTTCTAGTTTTGTTTTGTTTTTGGACATCTCCATGTGGTTTTCCAGAGTGGCTGCAGCAGTTTGCATTCCTACCCACAGTGCAAGAGGGTTATTCTTTCCCCACATCCATGGCAACACCTGCTGTGTCATCCTTCATTGATTTTAGCCATTGTGACAGATGTGATGTGTTCTCTCATTGTACTTTCGAATTGTATCTCCCTGAAGATCAGTATTGTTGAGCATTTTTTCATGTGTCTCTTGGCCATGTATATGTCTTCCTTCGGGAAATGTCCACTCGTGTCTTCTGCCCATTTTTAATCAGATTTCTCATTTTTTGGGTGCTGTATAACTGTATATATTTTGGACACTAACCCTGTATCCGATGTCGTTTGCAAATATCATTCTGTTGATGTTTTCGTTTTGTTGATTATTTCCTTGGTGACGGAAGGTTTTAATTTTTATAAAGTCTCATTATTTTTGCTTGCGTTTCCCTTACCTCTAGAGATATATCTACAAAGACGTTTGTACAGGCAATGTCAAGTAAGATACTACCCGTGTTATCCTCTGGGATTTTTATGGTTTCAGGTTTCACATAGAGGTCTTTGTCCATGTTGGATTTATTTTTGTGTATGTTGTAAGACAGTGGTCCGTTGTTTTTGTTTTGTTTTGCAGATTGCTTTCCAGTTTTTCCAAAACCATATATTGAGGAGCCTTTTTTTAAATTTATGTATTTATTTTTGAGAGAGAGAGAGAGAGAGAGAGCGCGCATGCAGAAGAGGGGCAGAGAGATATGGAGAGAGAGAATCCCACGCATGCTCTGCACTGCCCTGAGATCATGACCTGAGCTGAACCCACCATCACACGCTTTCTTGACTGGGCCACCCATGTGTCCCAAGACTATCTTTTTTTTCCATTGGATGTTCTTTCCTGCTTTGTTGAGATTGAATTGACCATAGAGGTGTGAGTTTATTTCTGGGTGTCCATGCTATTGATCTACGCATATGAGTTTGTTGTTGTTGTTACTTTTTGTTGTGGTTTTGTCAGTACTGTTCAGTACGTACATACGGATCATACTGTTCTGATCAGTATAGCTTTGTAATATAACCTAAAGTCTGGAATTGTGATGTCTCCAGCTTTGCTTTTCTTCTACAAGTTTGTGTTGGCTGTTTGGGGACATTTGTCATTCCATACACATGTTGAGATTATTTGTTCTTGTTCTGTGACAAATGTTTTTGTTAGCGTGATATCCCTATCACACTTCATTTCATTATATGTGTAGATTGCTTTGAGGAGTGTAGACATTTTAACAGTATTTTGTGCTTCCCATCCAGGAACATGAAATGTATGTCCATTTCTTTGTGTCCTCTTCCATTTATTTCATCAGTGTTTCATAGCCTTTAGAGTACAGGTGTTTCACCTCTTTGGTTAGGTTTATTCCTGGTTTCTTGTGGTATTTGTGAGCCTGTCAATGGTTTTGATCCCTTACTTTCTCTCTGTGTTAATTCATGATTTGTGTTAGAAATTCAATACATCTATCTTCCTTGATTTCTGTAGATTGTGACTTGTCGAATTCATATATCGATCCTAGCAATTTTTAAGCGAGCCTTTCATGCTTTTTATAGAACCTATCATGTCAGTTCCAAACAGCGAAAGTGCTACTTCTTCCTTGCCGATTTGGATGCCTCTTATTTCTTTTTGTTGTCTGAGTGCTGTGGTTCGGGTTTCCCGTACTATGTGGGATAACAGTGGTGAGAGGGGTCATTCCTAGCTTGTCCCTGACTTTGGAAGAAAAACTTTCAATTCTTACCCATTGAGGATGAGACGAGCTGTGGGTTTTTCATAGACGACCTTTATTATGTGTAGGTAGGTTGAGTCTCAATGTAGTTTGCTGAGGGTTTTTATCATGAATGGATGTGACATTTTATCAAATAGTTTCCCTGCATCTGTTGAAAGCATCCTATTGTTCTTATGCTTTCTTCTATTACTGTGGTGCATCATGTTGATTGATATGTGAATGTGGAACCACGCTTGCAGCCCAGGAATATATCCCACTTGATTATGGGAAATGATTCTATCAATGTATTGTTGACTTTAATTTGAAGGTATTTTAATGAGAATTTCGGCATACATAGACATCAGGCTATTGCTCTGCAGTTTTATTTAAAATTTTTTAAACATCTTTTTAAATGCTTATTTCTTTCCTTAGATAGTGTACATAAAAGTGAGGGAGGGGCAGAGAGACAGGGAGAGAGAGAATCCTGGCCACGCCCCACACTGTCATGGCAGGGCCCACCGTGGGACTGGAACCCACGTACCGCAAGATATTGTCCTCATCCAAAATTAAGAGTTGGACAGTAAACCGACCGACCCACACAGGCGCCGCTGCAGTTTTTGGCTTTAGTGGAGGCTTCATCTCGTTTTGGTATCAGGGTAATGATGCCTCATACGATGAATTTGTAAGTTTTCCTTCTTTTTTTATTTTGTAATAATTCGAGGAGAATACCTATTACCTCTTCCTTGAATGGATGGTAGAATTCATCCATGAAGCCATCTGGCCATGAACTCTTGTGTTGGGGGGAGATTTTTTTAATTACTGATGGGGTATCTTTCTGTTTTCAGATTTTAGGTATCTTCCTGTTTCAGTTTTCGTAGTGTGTGAGTTTCTACGAAGTTGTCCATTTTTTTCAGAGTGTCCAATTTGTTGCATATAGATGTTCATAATATTATCTTCTAATTGTATTTTTGTGGTGTTGACTGTCACTTCTCCTTTCTTATTTGTGATTTCATTTATTTGAGTCCTTTCTGTCTTCTTTGTGAAGAGTCTGCCTAGGAGGTTTTCAAGTTGATTACTGCATTCAATGAACCAGCCCCTGGTTTCATTGATTTGGTCTAGTGTCTTTTTGGTTTCTATATTCCTTATTTCTGCCCTAAACTCTATTATTTCCTTCCTTCTGCTGCTCTTTTTCTCATTCCTTCAGGTGTAAGTTAGGATTCTTTGAGAGTTTTCTTGCTCTTTAAGGTAGGCTTGTATTGCTATATACTTCCATCATAGACTGCTTTTGCCGCATTCCAAAGGGTTTTACCAGTGTATTTTCATTTTCATTTGTTTCAGTGTATTTTCTCATTGATTTCCTGTTTGACCCATTCATTTAGTAGCAGGTTACTTAACCTCCCTTTATTTGTGGCCTTCCCGCCCCCCCCCCCGCCCTCTTTTTGTGGTTGACTTCAAGTTTCCTAGCTTTGTGGTTAGAAAAGATGCTTGGTCTGATCTCTGTCGTTGGGTACCTCTTGAGGCCTGATTTGTGACCTAGAATGTGATCAATTCTGGAGAACGGCCCGGGTATGCTTGAAAAGAATGTGTACTCTGGCATTTTAGTATGGAGTGTTCTGAATATATCTGTTAAACCCTTCTGGTCCAGTGTGTCATTCAAAGCCATTGTTTCCTTGTTGACGTTCTGTTTATAGGTTCTGTCCATTGATGTGAGTGATGTGTTAAAGTTCTCTACTATCATCATCATATTATAAATGAGTTCCTTTACGGTTGTTGCTAAATGTTTTGTATACTTGGTGATCGCATGTTGGGTGCATCGAAATTACAATCATTGGATCTTCTTGTTTGGCTGTCCCCTTTAGTATCAGATCGTGTCTGTCTTCATCTCTTGTTATAGCTGTATGTATGTATGTATGTATGTATGTATTTTAATTTAAGTCTTAGTTGACATACAGTGCATTCTCGGGTTTAGGAGTAGAATTCGGTGATTCATCCTTTACATACAACACCCAGTGCTCATCACAACAAGTGCTCTCCTTAATACTCGTCCTCCATCTAGCCCAGCGCTGACCCATCTCCCTCCATCAACTTTCACTTTTTTTTCCTCTAACATTAAGAGACTCATGTGGTTTGTTACCAGGCTTCTCTTTTCCTGGCTCCTTCCTTAGTTTTCATGTGTTTTGTTTCTTTACTTCCACATGAGTGAAATCATATATGTGTCTTTCTCTGATTGACGTATTTCACGTAGCATAATACATTCGAGCTCCATCCACATCGTTGCAAATGGCAAGATTTCATTCTTCTTGAAGCTGAGTTATATTTCATTGTATATACGTATGTATGTATATATGAACATACACGTATGTCCATATGCATATACATACGTATACATACACACACCGCAACTTCTTTACACCTTCCTCAGTTGATGGATACTTGGGCTTTCTCCATAGTTGGGCTACTGTTGATAATTCTGCTATAAATATTGGGTGCATGCATTGTCACTCTTAGGTATTTACCCAAAGGGTACCAAAATAGAGTCTCGGCTTTAAAGTTTATTTTGCCTGATATAAGTATGGCTACTGGCTTTCTTTTGACATTATTGGCATGATAAATATTTCTTCATTCCCTCACTTCAAATCTGCAGGAGACTTGGGGCGCCTGGGTGGCTCAGTCGGTTAAGGGGCCGACTTCGGCTCAGGTCATGATCTCGTGGTCCGTGAGGTCGAGCCCCGCGTCGGGCTCTGTGCTGACAGCTCAGAGCCTGGAGCCTGTTTCAGATTCTGTGTCTCCCTCTCTCTGACCCTCCCCCGTTTATGCTCGGTCTCTCTCTGTCTCAAAAATAAATAAACATTAAAAGATTAAAAAAAATAAGAAATCTGCAGGAGACTTAAGTCCAAATAAGGCTTTGTAGGCAGCATCTAGATAGACATTGTTTTTTGTTTGCTTGTTTGTTTGTTTGTTTTGTCCATTCTGACGCCCTATCCAATGTCTTTGGATTGGAGCATTTAGTCCATTTATAGTCAGAGTGATTATTGCTAGGTATATATTTAGTCCCATTCTAGTAGTTGATTTGTCATTGTTTCTTGATGTTTTCTCTGATCCTTTCTTGTCTGTAACACTTTTAGTCTTTCCTTTCCACTCAAGAGCCCGACTTAAATATTCTTTTCTTTTGACTGGTGGTACATTTCTTTACTTATTTTTAATATTTCTTCTTTTTAAAATTTAGGGCCAAGTTAGTTACCTTATAGAGGAATACAGTTTCAGCAGTAGAATTTAGTGATCCATCAAGTACAAAATATACCCAATACTTATCCCAAGGTCCACCCCTAATGCCCGTCACCCGTTTAGCCAATACCCCTATTCAGTAACCCTCCAGGAACCCTGAGGTTCTTCCCTCTATTTAACAGTTTCTTATCATTTGACTCCCTCTTTGTATGTATCTTATTTTTGCTTTCCTTGCACTATGTTCATCAGTTTTATTAAATTCGACAGATGAGAGTAATCATAGGGTGTGTGTCGTTCTCTGACATATTTTGCTTAGCTTAAGAAAGTCTGGTTCCATCCACGTTGATGCAAAGAGCGAGATTTCATTCTTTTTGGTCGCCGAGTGATAGTCCATTGTATGCATATACCATATCTTCTTTATCCATTCATCTGTCAGTGGTCATTTGGGCTCTTTGCATAACTTAGCTATTGTTGAGAATGCTGCTATAAATATTGGAGTACACGTGCCACTTCGAGTCAGCGTTAGTGTATCTTTTGGATAAATACGTAGTAGTGCAATTGCTGGGTCCTAGTGTAGTTCTATTTTTTGTGTTTGTGACGAATCTCCATACTATTGTCCAGAATGGCTACACCGCTTTGCATTCGCACCAGCATTGCAAAAGGGTTCCCTTTCCCTGCATCCTTGCAAACATCTGTCATTTCCGGAGATGCTAATTTTAGCCATTCTGATAGGTGTGAGGGGATATCTCATTGTGGGTTTCATTTGTATTTCAGTGATGACCAGTGAGATTGAGCATCTTTTCATGTGTGACCGATCTGGATGTCATCTTTCTTAAGGTGTCTCTTCATGTCTTTTGCCCATTTCTTCACTGGATTATTTGGTTTCTGGGTGTTGAGTGTGATCAGTTTTTATAGATTTTGGATACTAACCCTATATCTGATATGTCACCTGCAAATATCTTCTCCCATTTCATTCAGTTGCCTTTTAGTTTAGCTGATTTTGTCCCCTGCTGTGCAGAAGCTTTTTATCTTCAGGACCCAATAGTTCATTGTGGTTTGTATTGCCCTTGTTTCTGGAGACATGACAAGCGAGAAGTTGCTGCGGCCAGGATCAAGGAGGTACATTGCCTGTTATCTCCTCTAGGATGTTGATGGTTCCTGACTTACAGTTAGATAATTCATCCATTTTGAGGTGTGTGTGTGTGTGTGTGTGTGTGTGTCGTTTAAGAACAGTGTCCAGTGTCATCCTTCTCACTGTCCAGTATTCTTAGTACCATTTGCTGAAGAGACTCTTATTCCATTGGATATTCTTTCTGTGTTAACAAAGATTACTCACATTATGTTTGAGGGTATATTTCTGGGTTCCATATTCTGTTCCATTGACGTCTGTCTCCGTTTCTGTGCCTGTATATACTGTCTTGATGAATGCAGCTTTCTAATACACCATAAATCCAAAATAGTCATGTTTCCACCTTTGTTTTCTCTTTCAACATGACTTTAGTTTTTGGTATCTTTTCTGGATCCTTACACATTTTAGGGTTGTTTGTTCTAGCTCTGTGGAGAAAGCTCGTGTTTTTTGATAGGGATTGCATTGAGTGTGTCGATTGCTTTGGTAGTATTGACATCTTAACAATGTTTGTTCTTCTTCTTTTTTTTTCAACGTTTATTTATTTTTGGGGGACAGACAGAGACAGAGCATGAACCGGGGATTGGCAGAGAGAGAGGGAGACACAGAATAGGAAACAGGCTCCAGGCTCTGAGCCATCAGCCCACAGCCTGACATGGGGCTCGATATCACGGATCGCGAGATCGTGACCTGGTAGAAGTCGGACGCTTAACCGACTGTGCCACCCAGACACCCCAAATGTTTGTTCTTCTAATACGTGAGCATGGAATGTTTTCCATTTCTCCGGGTTTCTTCAATTTTTCTCATAGACGATTTATGGTTTCTTGCTTACATCCCCATTGGGAGAGAGTCTGAGCTAGGGTTAGGGTTGGGTCCAGGACGTTGCCAGGGCCAAAGCAACTCCAGTCTCGTGATCTCCCTAGAGGAATGAAGTAAGGGACCAGGAGACAGCGGGGGTCAGTTGTTTGATTAGGTTTCAAGATCGGGTTAGGATTCGGTTGAGGTTTCCGTTAGGGTTAGGGATTGGGTTAGGACCCAAGAGGTCCCAGGTACTGAGCCCACAGCAGGGCAGTGGTCACCCGAATGGGCTAAGTAGAGGGCACAGGGGAGAGGGCCGGGAAGGTTCAGTCTTTGGCTTCCTGGCCATGCAACTCTATGGGCCACTGGTCCGGTAGGCCTCAGGAATTCTCTCAGACAACTGCAGCCGGGCCTGCAGAATGACATTGTGAGGTTCCAGGCACCATGCTGAGGGACACTGCCCCGCTTCTGGAACCCCAGGCACGTGGTGTTGCCAGACCATGCGATTGGGTCCACAAGGGGTGAGAGCCTTAGCTACGGTTAGTGTTTGGACCAGGGACGTAGCCAGGATCGAAGTGACTCCTGTCTCGAGATCTCCCTCGAGAGATGAAGTGAGGGCTCATGTGAAGGTGAGGTTAAGATGAAGGGATAGGGTTCAAGTCCGGCTGAGGATTAGGAGGAGGGTCTCATTAAGGGTAGGGTTGGGGTTACGTCCCAGGAGGCCCCAGGTGCTGAAGCGAGAACACTTCAGCGGTCTCTCCGAAGGACTGAGTTCAGGGCACAAGGGAGAGTTCCGGGCAGGGTCAGACTCTATGAGCACCTGGCCGGGGAAGACTCAGGAATTCTCTCTGGCAGCTGCAACAGGCATGGGAAACGATATGGTGAGCTTCCAGATACCATACCAGGTGACCATGCAACCCATAATGACCCAAGGCGTATGGTGTTGTGAGACGTAGGGATTGGGTCCCCATGGGGAGAGAGCCTAAGCTAGGGGTAGGTTTCGGTAAAGGGACATCGCCAGGCCCATAGCGACTCCAGGCTCGTGACCTCCCTCAGGAATAATTGAGGGCCCATGCCAGAAGGCGGCTCAAGTGCAGGGTTAGGGTTCGAGGCATGCTTAGATTACTGTGGAGGGACCCGGTTAGAAGTGGCGTTAAGGTTAGGGTTACGTCCCAGGAGGCTCCAGGCACGGAACCTACAGCAAAACGATGGTCTCCCCGAAGGGCTGAGTTGAGGGCACAAGGGATGGTGCTAGTCAGGATCCGTCTTTGGCTGCCAAGGCCACATGCGTCGAACGGCCCCTGAACGAGGAGCCTCTGGAATCCTCTAGGGCAGCTGTAGTGAGGCCTGTGAAACGACATGGTGAGCTTCCAGGTTCCATGCCATGTGAGCCTGCACCGCTTCTGGACCCGAAGCACGTGGAGTTTTCAGATGTTGGAATTGGATCTCCATGGGGACTGAGCGTTAGATAGGGTTAGAATTCGGTCCAGGGACATGGCCAGGTTCGAAACGACAGCGGTCTCGTGATCTCGTTTAAGGCTGACGTGAGAGCCCATGCCAGAAGGAGGCTCACTTGCAGGGTCAGTGATCAAGGCAGGCCAAGGTTTTGGTGGAGGGTCCCGGGTTGGGGTAGGGTTAGGGTTAGGGTTAGGACCATGAGATTCCAGGCGCCGAACACACAGCAGGGCAGTGGTCTCCCCAAGGGGCTAAGTTGAGGGCACAAGGGAAGGTGTCGGTCAGGATGACTCTTTGGCTGCCAAGGCCACACACATCGATCCGCCCCTGGAGGAGGAGGCTTCGTGAATCCTCTCAAGGGCTGCAGTCGGGCCTGGGAAACGAAATGGTGAGCTGCCAAATTCCATGCCGAGTAAGGCTGCACAGCTTCTGGACCCCAGGCGCCTAGTATTGTCAGACGTTGGAATTGGGTGCCCTTGGGGAGAGAGCCCACGTAGGGTTAGGGTTCGGTCCAGGGACGTCATTAGGGTTAAAGTGACTCCAGTCTCGTGATCTCCCTCGAGGGCTGAAGTCAGGGCCCATGCCAGAAGGCGACTGAATTGCAGGATTAGGGAACGAGGAGGGCTTAGGTTTTGGTAGAGGGTCCCGGATCGGGGTTTGGTTAGGGTTAGTGATGGGAACCTGGAGGCTCCAGGCGCCGAACCCACAGCAGGGCAGTGGTCTCCCTGAAGGGCTGATTTGAGGGTACAAAGGACTGTGCGGGTCAGGTTCCCTCTTTGGCTGCCAAGGCCACACACGTCGATAAGCCCCTGGTCCAGGAGGCCTCCGGACTCCTATCGGGAGCTGAAGCCGTCCTGGGAAACGTCACGGTGAGCTTCAAGGTTCCTTGCAGAGTCAGACTGCACCGCATCTGGAACCCAGGCGCTTGATGCTGTCAGACCATGGAATTGGCTCCCCATGAGGAGAGAGCTTTAGCTAGGGTTAGGGTTCGTTCCAGGGACGTTGCCAGGGCCGAAGCGACTCCGGTCTCGTGATCTCTTTCCAGGACTGAAGTGAGGGTCCATGCTAGATGCAGCTCAGATGCAGGATTAGGGATCGAGACAGGCTTAGCTTTCGGTGGAGGGTCCCGCATCGGGGTAGGGTTAGGGTTATGGTTGGGTACCTGGAGTCTCCAAGCGCCGAACTCAGAGCAGGGCAGTGGTCTCCCCGAAGGGCTGAGTTGAGGGCACAAGGGACGG
Source organism: Prionailurus viverrinus (assembly GCF_022837055.1). Classification (NCBI taxonomy): domain Eukaryota; kingdom Metazoa; phylum Chordata; class Mammalia; order Carnivora; family Felidae; genus Prionailurus; species Prionailurus viverrinus. The sequence continues at coordinate 1,494,670 of NW_025927615.1, forward strand.
TGCCGGTCAGGATCCCTGTTTGACAGCCAAGGCCACACACATGGATAAGCCCCTGGTCGAGGAGGCCTCCAGAATCGGCTCGGGAGTTGCAGCCGGGCCTGGGAAACGATATGTTGAGATTCCAGGTCCTTGCCGAGTCTGCCTGAACCGCTTTTGGAACCCAGGCGCGTGATGCTGTCCGACCTTGAAATTGGGTCCCATGAGGAAAGAGCCTAGCTAGGGTTCGGGTTCGGTCCAGGTATGTCACCAGGGCCGAAGCGACTCGGGTCTCGTGACCTCCCTCGAGGACTGAAGTGAGGCCCCATGCCAGAAGGCGGCTCAAATGCAGGATTAGGGATCGAGGCAAGTTTTGGTTTCAGTGGAGGGTCCCGGGTAGGGTTAGGGTTAGGTCCCAGGGGGTTCCAGGCGCCGAACCCACAGCAGGGCAGTGGTCTCCCCGAAGGGCTGAGTTGAGGGCACAAGGGACGGTGCCGGTCAGGGTCCCTCCCTGGCTGTCAAGGCCACACACGTCGAAAAGCCCCTGGTCGAGGAGGCCTCCGGAATCCTCTCTGGAGCTGCAGCCGGGCCTGGGAAACGACATGGGGAGCTTCCAGGTTCCTTGCCGAATCTGCCTGCACCGCTTCTAGACCCCAGGCGTGTGATGCTGTCCGACCTTGGAAATGGGTCCCCATGAGGAGAGAACCTTAGCTAGGGTTAGGGTTCGGTCCAGGGACGACGCCAGGGCCGAAGCGACTCTGGTCTCGTGATCTCCCTCTTGGGCTGAAGTGAGGGCCCATGCAGAAGGCGGCTCAAATGCAGGATAAGGGAACGAGGCAGGCTTAGGTTTCAGTGGAGGGTCCTGGTTCGGGGAAGGGTTAGGGTTAGGGTTAGGTCCCAAGAGGTTCCAGGCGCCAAACCCACAGAAGGGCAGTGGTCTCCCCGAAGGTCTGAGTTGAGGGCTCAAAGGACGGTGCCGGTCAGGGTCCCTCTTTGGCTGCCAAGGCCACACACGTCGATAAGCCCCTGGTCGAGGAGGCCTCCGGAATCCTCTCGGGAGCTGTAGCCGGGCCTGGGAAACGACATATTGAGACTCCAGGTTCCTTGCCGAGTCAGCCTGCACCGCTTCTGTTCCCTATGCGCGTGATGCTGTCCGACCTTGGAATTGGGTCCCCATGAGGAGAGAGCCTTAGCTAGGGTTAGGGTTCGGTCCAGGGTCGACGCCAGGGCCGAAGCGACTCCGGTCTCGTGATCTCCCTCGAGGGCTGACGTGAGGGCCCATGCCAGGAGGCGGCTCAAATGCAGTATTAGGTGTCGAGGCAGGCTTAGGTTTCGGTGGAGGGTCCTGGTTCGGGGTAGGGTTAGGGTTAGGGTTAGGTCCCAAGAGGTTCCAGACTCCGAACTCACAGCAGGGCAGTGTTCTTTCCGAAGGGCTTAGTTGCGGGGACAAAGGACGGTGCCGGTCAGGGTCCCTCTTTGGCTGCCAAGATGACACACGGCGATAAGCCCCTGGTCGAGGAGGCCTCCGGAATCCTCTTGAGAGCTGCAGCCGGGCCTGGGAAACGACATGGTGAGCTTCCAGGTTCCTTGGCAAGTCAGCCTGCACCGCGTCAGGACCCCAGGCTCATGATTTTGTCCGACCTTCGAATTGGGTCCCCATGCGGAGAGAGCCTTATCTAGGTTTAGGGTTCGGTCCAGGAACGTCGCCAGGGCCGAAGCGACTCCGGTCTCGTGTTCTCCCTCGAGACCTGAATTGAGGGCCCATTCAAGAAGGCGGCTCAAATGCAGGAATAGGGATCGAGGCTGGCTTAGGTTTTGGTGGGGGTTCCTGTTTCGGGGTAGGGTTAGGGTTAGGGTTAGGTCCCAGGAGGTTCCAGGCGCTGAACCAAAAGCAGGGCAGTGGTCTCCCCGAAGGGCTGAGTTGAGGGCACAAGGGACGGTGCCGGTCAGGGTCCCTCCCTGGCTGTCAAGGCCACACACGTCGATAAGCCCCTGGTCGAGGAGGCCTCCGGAATCCTCTCTGGAGCTGCAGCCGGACCTGGGAATCGACATGGTGCGATTCCAAGTTTCATGCCGAGTCAGCCTGCACCGCTTCTGGACCCCAGGCGCGTGATGCTGTCCGAACTTGGAATTGGGTCCCCATGAGGAGAGAGCCTTAGCTAGGGTTAGGGTTCGGTCCAGGGACGTCGCCAAGGCCGAAGCGACTCCGGTCTCGTGATCTCCCTCGAGGGCTGAAGTGAGGGCCCATGCCAGGAGGCGGCTCAAATGCAGGATTAGGTCTCGAGGCAGGCTTAGGTTTCGGTGGATGGTCCTGGTTCGGGGAAGGGTTAGGGTTAGGGTTAGGTCCCAGGAGGTTCCAGGCGCTAAACTCACAACAGGGCAGTGGTCTCCCCGAAGGGCTGAGTTGAGGGCACAAGGGACGGTGCCGGTCAGGGTCCCTTTTTGGCTGCCAAAACCACACACGGCGTTAAGCCCCTGGTAGAGGAGGCCTCCGGAATCCTCTCGGGAGCTGCAGCCGGGCCTGGGAAACGACATGGTGAGCTTCCAGGTTCCTTGCCGAGTCAGCCTGCACCGCTTCTGTTCCCTATGCCCGTGATGCTGTCCTACCTTGGAATTGGGTTCCCATGAGAGGAGAGCCTTAGCTAGGGTTAGGGTTCGGTCCAGGGACGATGCCAGGGCCGAAGCGACTCCGCTCTCGTGATCTCCCTCGAGGGCTGAAGTGAGGGCCCATGCCAGAAGGCGGCTCAAATGCAGGATAAGGGAACGAGGCAGGCTTAGGTTTCAGTGGAGGGTAACGGTTCGGGGAAGGGTTAGGGTTAGGGTAGGTCCCAAGAGGTTCCAGACGCCGAACGCACAGCAGGGCAATGTTCTTTCCGAAGGGCTTAGTTGCGGGCACAAAGGACGGTGCCGGTCAGGGTCCCTCATTGGCTGCCAAGACGACACACGGCGATAAGCCCCTGGTCGAAGAGGCCTCCGGAATCCTCTCGGGAGCTGCCGCCGGGCCTGGGAAACGACATGGTGAGCTTCCAGGTTCCTTGGCAAGTCAGCCTGCACTCTTCAGACCCCAGGCGCGTGATGCTGTCCGACCTTGGAAATGGGTCCCCATGACGAGAGAGCCTTAGCTAGGGTTAGGGTTCGGTCCAGGGACGACGCCAGGGCCGAAGCGACTCCGCTCTCGTGATCTCCCTCGATGGCTGAAGTGAGGGCCCATGCCGGAAGGCGGCTCAAATGCAGGATAAGGGAACGAGGCAGGCTTAGGTTTCGGTGGAGGGTAACGGTTCAGGGTAGGGTTAGGGTTAGGGTTAGTTCCCAGGAGGTTCCAGGCGCCGAACCCACAGCCGGGCCGTGGTCTCCCCGAAGGGCTGAGTTGAGGGCACAAGGGACGGTGCCGGTCAGGATCCCTCTTTGGCTGCCAAGGCCACACACGTCGATAAGCCCCTGGTCGAGGAGGCCTCCGGAATCCTCCCGGGAGCTGCAGCCGCGCCTGGGAAAGACATGGTGAGCTTCCAGGTTCCTTGCCGAGTCAGCCTGCACCACTTCTGGTCCCCAGGCGCGTGATGCTGTCCGACGTTGCGATTGGGTCCCCATGAGGAGAGAGCCTTAGCTAGGATTAGTGTTCGGTCCAGCGACGACACCAGGGCTGAAGCGACTCCGGTCTCATGATCTCCCTCGAGGACTGAAGTGAGGGCCCATGCCAGAAGGCGGCTCAAATGCAGGATAAGGGATCGAGGCAGGCTTAGTTTTCGGTGGAGGGTAACGTTTCGGGGTAGGGTTAGGGTTAGGGTTAGGTCCCAGGAGGTTCCAGGCGCCGAACCCACATCAGGGCAGTGGTCTCCCCGAAGGGCTGAGTTGAGGGCACAAGGGACGGTGCCGGTCAGGGTCCCTCTTTGGCTGTAAAGGCCACACACGTCGATAAGCCCATGGTCGAGGAGGCCTCCGGAATCCTCTCGGGAGCTGCAGCCGGTCCTGAGAATCGACATGGTGAGATTCCAGGTTCCTTGCTGAGTCAGCCTGCACCGCTTCTGGACCCCAGACGCGTGATGCTGTCCGACCTTGGAATGGGGATCCCATGCGGAGAGCCTTGGCTAGGGTTATGGTTCGGTCCAGGGACGTCGCCAGGGCCGAAGCGACTCCGATCTCGTGACCTCCCTGGAGGTCTGAAGTGAGGGCCCATGCCAGAAGGTGGCTCAAATTCAGGGTTAGGGATCGAGGCTGGCTTAGGTTTCGGTGGAGGGTCCTGGTTCGGGGTAGGGTTAGGGTTAGGGTTAGTTCCCAGGAGGTTCCAGGCGCCGAACCCACAGCCGGGGCGTGGCTCCCCGAAGGGCTGAGTTGAGGGCACAAGGGACGGTGCCGGTCAGGGTCCCTCTTTGGCTGCCAAGGCCACACACTTCGATAAGCCCCTGGTCGTGGAGGCCTCCGGAATCCTCCCGGGAGCTGCAGCCGCGCCTGGGAAAAGACATGGTGAGCTTCCAGGTTCCTTGCCGAGTCAGCCTGCACCACTTCTGGTCCCCAGGCGCGTGATGCTGTCCGACCTTGGAATTGGGTCCCCATGAGGAGAGAGCCTTAGCTAGGGTTAGTGTTCGGTCCAGCGACGACACCAGGGCTGAAGCGACTCCGGTCTCATGATCTCCCTCGAGGACTGAAGTGAGGGCCCACGCCAGAAGGCGGCTCAAATGTAGGCTAAGGGATCGAGGCAGGCTTAGTTTTCGGTGGAGGGTAACGTTTCGGTGTAGGGTTAGGGTTAGGGTTAGGTCCCAGGAGGTTCCAGGCGCCGAACCCACATCAGGGCAGTGGTCTCCCCGAAGGGCTGAGTTGAGGGCACAAGGGACGGTGCCGGTCAGGGTCCCTCTTTGGCTGTCAAGGCCACACACGTCGATAAGACCCTGGTCGAGGAGGCCTCTGGAATCCTCTCGGGAGCTGCAGCCGGGCCTGGGAAACGACATGGTGAGATTGCAAGGTCCATGCCGAGTCAGCCTGCACCGCTTCTGGACCCCAGGTGCGTTATGCTGTCCGACCTTGGAATTGGGTCCCCATGAGGAGAGAGCCTTAGCTAGGGTTAGGGTTCAGTCCAGGGACGTCGCCAGGGCCGTAGCAACTCCGGTCTCGTGATCTCCCTCGAGGGCTGAAGTGAGGGCCCATGCCAGGAGGCGGTTCAAATGCAGGATTAGGTGTCGAGGCAGGCTTAGGTTCCGGTGGATGGTCCTGGATCGTGGTAGGGTTAGGGTTAGGGTTAGGTCCCAGGAGGTTCCAGGCGCTGAACTCACAGCAGGGCAGTGGTCTCCCCAAAGGGCTGAGTTGAGGGCACAAGGGACGGTGCCGGTCAGGGTCCCTCTTTGGCTGCCAAGACCACACACGTCGAAAAGCCCCTGGTCGAGGAGGCCTCCGGAATCCTCTCGGGAGCTGCAGCCAGGCCTGGGAAACGACATGGTGAGCTTCCAGGTTCCTTGCCCAGTCAGCCTGCACCGCGTATGGACCCCAGGCGCGTGGTGTTGTCAAACGTTGCAATTGGGTCCCCATGGGGGAGAGCCATAGCTTGGCTTAGGGTTCGGTCCAGGGATGTCTCCAGGGAGGTGGCATAGGGGGATGGGTTCAATGGGTGATGGGCTATGGAGGGCACTAGTAGTGAGGATCACTGGGTGTTGTATGTAAGTGATGGATGACTACATTCCTTACCTGAAGCTAACATTACACTGCATGTTAACCAACTGGAATTTAAATAAAAACTTGAAAAATGAGTACAAAAAAAACACATAAATACGTTTAAACTGCTCTAAATAAATACATGTTAAAAAGGAAAAAGGAAACTCATGTGAGGATGTCAATAGACACAGAACAAGCGTTCTGAGAAACTTTGGTATCCATTTGTGGTAAAAATCTCTTTAAAATTCTGTGTAGAAGGGTCAGATCTCAACATAACGAAGGCCATGTATGTGAAGCCCACAGCTAATGTCATACTCAGTAGTGAAATTGTGAACGATTTTCCGCTAAGATCAGGCACAAGACAAGGATTCCCTAGATATGTGAAGGGGATTGGATGATGCAGGCTTCTGGTTATGCAATGAATGAATCACAGATAGAAGATATAGCATAGGGCACATAGAGAATGGTACTGGAGTAGGGATGCATGGTGACAGATGACAGCTACACCTGTGTTAGCGTAGCAGAATGTATACATTTGCCAATGACTATGTTTTTCATATGAAACTAATGTAACATAGTGTGTCAGCTATTCCCAAATACTATGTTGTTTTTTTTTAACTAGGTAAAGGACTGAAATAAAAAGTTTAATATAAAAGAACCTGTTAATATCTAATCAAGAAATGCAGTGAAGTTCCAAAGTATAAAGTCACCATATCAAATTCTGTATCATTCCTATACACTAACCCAATTATCTGAGAAGAAGTAAAGAAAACAATCCCATTTATAGCATCAAAAACAATAAAAATTATAGCAATACCGTTAGCCAAGGAAATGAAAATCTCTCTACAGAAAACTATAAAACCTGTGTGCAGGAATGGAAGAAATTCAATTTGGGTGAAAGAAAGGGGAGAACACACAAGTCAGTGAAAAGCCATCCCATGTCCAACTTTCGGAGGAATTAATACAGATACAATGTCCATATTACCCAAAGCCATCTAGAGATTCAGTGCAATCTCTATCAAGACTCCGATGCAATATTTATGCAATTAGAAAATCATAACCTAAAATTTATTTGGAACCACAAAAAGACCCCATGTAGCCAACGCAAGAAAGGATAAAACAGGAAGCATCCCCCTTCTGGATTTCAAGCGTCATTCTAACACAAAGAAATCAATGATGTCACTGGCATAAGCACACACACAAGACAATGGAACAGAAATTGAGAGCCCAAACTAAACCCATGCATCACAGTCACCTAGTATTCGACAAGGGAGTCAATAATACACAGTGGAGAAGAGTAGTCTTTTGAATAACTGGTGCTAGGAAAATTGGATATTCCCATGTATAAGAACAAAGTTGAGCACCGTATAATACACCACTCCCTAGAGAGTGAAAGGAAGAAATAGAGAGAGATGTGGTTAGAGAGAAACAGAGACAAAGAGGAAGTACAAGAAGGAAAGTAGAGACCTGGTCCGGGTATGTGGACACGGTTAGATGGGCCAGGGGAGAGGGGATGTAGGAAGTGGCTCTGAGTGCTGGGGCACAAAGGGCTTCTATCATGGGAATCAGGGTTCCATGGCCCCAAGACTCCAACATCCCTGGGCCCAAGTTCTGCAGAGGCCATTGGAATTGAAAAGATGGGTAGCCCTCATTTCTTCTAGAATTGTGAGGTTCAGCCTCACGTTCTGTCATGGAGAGGGATGTCTTGAGGGAGAGTGTGCCGCTCTTTGGCAGGTAAACTCCATAGCCTGCCCTGTGGGGAGGTGTCCCAGGGCCATCTCCCTCACTGCCCCAGGCTCTGTTGGATTTCCCCCCTCCCCCGCCAGCCTGCCTTCCTCAAGTTCTGAACCCAGGCATCAGGCATTGCGTTGCCCCCAGGTCCTGCAGTCTGGACCTGGCAGAGGTGGACTAGTAATATTGGTAAAATATATATCTATATTTGACAATAAGGTACACATCCTCCCTCTGGGACTAGCGGTGTGCATCCAAATCATAGGTTGCTATCCTCCTCTCCACAACCAATCTGAGGAATCCAGAAGGTAGGTGGACCCTTTCAAACACCCTAGTCTTCTCTTACATGAAATTCAAAGACATTTTCTTGACCCAGCTTTCTTTTAGTTCTGAAGAGATGGCAATTACTAATTGAAGGCATAATAGTCCTATGGGCAATTGACCTATATGACGGATGGACATTATTTCATCCATCCGTATCCCTAAAGCACATTTCAGTGTAAATATTAGCCAAGGATACACACTGTAAATTCACAACTGATGTGTAGCTCCCTGTAAGTTGCATTCTGACGTTGTCACAAATGTATCATCAAAAATATTATTCGTGGGGCGCCTGGGTGGCGCAGTCGGTTAAGCGTCCGACTTCAGCCAGGTCACGATCTCACGGTCCGTGAGTTCGAGCCCCGCGTCAGGCTCTGGGCTGATGGCTCGGAGCCTGGAGCCTGTTTCCGACTCTGTGTCTCCCTCTCTCTCTGCCCCTCCCCCGTTCATGCTCTGTCTCTCTCTGTCCCAGAAATAAATAAAAATGTTGAAAAAAATTAAAAAAAAAGATATTATTCGTGACTTTTCAGATAAGCTTTCAAAACCAAGAAGGTGATGCTAGAGAATCTGGTATGAATGGAAATTCGCAGATTCTCAATGAGGAATGATTTTTCATTTTTAATATTTCTTTTTTTGAGAGAACCCGAGCTGGGGAGGGGGATAGAGTGGGAGACACCGAATTGAGGCAGGCTCGAGGCTCTGAGCTCTCAGGACAGAGGCTGATGCAGGGCTCAAACTCATGGACTGCCAAATCCTGACTTGACTCAAAGTCGGACGCTTCACCGACTAAGCCACCCAAGCGCCCCAGGAAGGATAGTTTAGTGGCAAAGAAGAAGAAATTAAAGATAGTGTAAAGGATGTCTCTTTTTAATTGAAATATTGTTCACACATTCGTTGTGTTAGTTTTCGGCATACATTGTAGTCATTCCATTTGTCTTTACATTATGTTGTACTCAACCACAAGTGTAGCTATCCTGTGAAAGCATGCAACAATATTGTTACAGGATTGACTCCATTCCATTGGCTGTCCCTTGTATCCCTAGGACTCATACACTCCATCGCTGGACGCCGGTATCTCTCTCTCTCAAAGGTGTCCATTCTTTATCTAACCTAAGTATTTTGGTGGTAAACAAAATTACTTCTTGTTCAGCATGTGTAAATCGGAGGTCTATTTTTCTGTGAATATTGCTTAAAACATTACCAATGATGTCGTTACTTTAATAAATTCGGTTTCATTCTTCACTCACAAGAAAGAGAAGGAAAAGATTTTGTGTCCCAGGCCCTGTCACTAAAACCTTCCCAACGAGGAGAACAGGCTTAGTTGCCCAGAGCACCTTCGGTCTCTCAGCTGAGCAACCAGGGCCTTCCACATTGAAGGAATTCCCATGGTGGCCAGCAGAGAGAGCTCAAGCACCACAGACCCCCGAGGGGCGGGTTCCTCTGCTTGGCAGTGATAGCCAGCAGAGGGCGCACCATCTGCTTTTCTGACTCAGGGCACCTCAGAGCAGGAAGCGCTTTCATTGCTCTCAGAGGACTCAGACCTCTGCTGGTGCCTGAGTACAGAGAGCAGAGCTGCATTTCCAGCAGGTTCTGCCACCCTCCCCAGGGGAGACCTTGGAAGCTTAGCAGCAACTTGGCATCTCCTGAGTCGCCAGAGAGAAGCTGCCTTGTTGTACTGACTGCTGAGGAGGGGGCGCCGGGTGGCTTCCCTGGTCAAGCTGGTCGCTGAGCTGCACAGGCCTTTGCATTTTCTGGGCTGTTCCCGTGTTTCATTCCACCCCTTCCCGGACAGTGTTTGCACAAGACGTATTTTACTAAAGGACTTGTGGATTCCGGGGTCCCACGACATCACCTCATAGATGCAGTCGATGGTGTGTTCCAGATCCAGGCTTGTTTCCGACAAGGAACCCTAACAGAAATTCAGAAGCACGGGAGCTGCATTCAATTAGGACGTGGATCCATGAAATGCTCGTCTCACGACCTTCTAGAAGAAGGAGCTGGGACCCATGTTCCGAGTCCTGCTGGACCCAGAGGCCAAGGTAAGGGCACAAACTGTCCCACATATCATACATGCTTTTTTAAAAATTTCATGGTTATTTTTCCAACCTAGTGAAGTGATTGAACACTACCGAAAACCCGGTAGGTAAGTCTCAGTAACCTTATGTTATCTTTTAATTTAAATTCCACTGAGTGAAGACACAGTGTAATAGTAGTTTCAGGTGTCCAATATAGAGCAACACTTCCACACGTCACCCGGTGCTCATCCCAGGTGCACTTCTGAATCCCCATCAGCTGTTTCACCCATTCCCTCACCTCGCTGTGGAACTCCCCAGTTTGTTTCCTAGTTAAGAGTCCATTGGTCTCCTCTCCCCGCCCCTTTCTTTTGTTTTCTTGCCATGTGTTAGCGAAATCATTGGGTATTTGTCTTTCTCCGAGAGGCTTATTTCACCCAGCATAACATTCTCTCTCACCATCCACCTTGTGGCAAATTGCAAGATTTCATGTTTTTACGGCTAAATCATATTACATTCCATAGACCACATCTCAATTTATTCATCCGTTGATGGGTGCTTGGATAGTTTCTGTCATTTGGCTATTGTAGAAAACGCTGCTGTAAACATCACGGTGCATGTATCCCTTTGAAGATTTTGTATTCTTTGTGGAAATACCTTGTAGTGAAGTTGCTGGATTGTAAGGTACTTCTATTTCTAGTTTTGTTTTGTTTTTGGACATCTCCATGTGGTTTTCCAGAGTGGCTGCAGCAGTTTGCATTCCTACCCACAGTGCAAGAGGGTTATTCTTTCCCCACATCCATGGCAACACCTGCTGTGTCATCCTTCATTGATTTTAGCCATTGTGACAGATGTGATGTGTTCTCTCATTGTACTTTCGAATTGTATCTCCCTGAAGATCAGTATTGTTGAGCATTTTTTCATGTGTCTCTTGGCCATGTATATGTCTTCCTTCGGGAAATGTCCACTCGTGTCTTCTGCCCATTTTTAATCAGATTTCTCATTTTTTGGGTGCTGTATAACTGTATATATTTTGGACACTATCCCTGTATCCGATGTCGTTTGCAAATATCATTCTGTTGATGTTTTCGTTTTGTTGATTATTTCCTTGGTGACGGAAGGTTTTAATTTTTATAAAGTCTCATTATTTTTGCTTGCGTTTCCCTTACCTCTAGAGATATATCTACAAAGACGTTTGTACAGGCAATGTCAAGTAAGATACTACCCGTGTTATCCTCTGGGATTTTTATGGTTTCAGGTTTCACATAGAGGTCTTTGTCCATGTTGGATTTATTTTTGTGTATGTTGTAAGACAGTGGTCCGTTGTTTTTGTTTTGTTTTGCAGATTGCTTTCCAGTTTTTCCAAAACCATATATTGAGGAGCCTTTTTTTAAATTTATGTATTTATTTTTGAGAGAGAGAGAGAGAGAGAGAGAGAGAGAGCGCATGCAGAAGAGGGGCAGAGAGATATGGAGAGAGAGAATCCCACGCATGCTCTGCACTGCCCTGAGATCATGACCTGAGCTGAACCCACCATCACACGCTTTCTTGACTGGGCCACCCATGTGTCCCAAGACTATCTTTTTTTTCCATTGGATGTTCTTTCCTGCTTTGTTGAGATTGAATTGACCATAGAGGTGTGAGTTTATTTCTGGGTGTCCATACTATTGATCTACGCATATGAGTTTGTTGTTGTTGTTACTTTTTGTTGTGGTTTTGTCAGTACTGTTCAGTACGTACATACGGATCATACTGTTCTGATCAGTATAGCTTTGTAATATAACCTAAAGTCTGGAATTGTGATGTCTCCAGCTTTGCTTTTCTTCTACAAGTTTGTGTTGGCTGTTTGGGGACATTTGTCATTCCATACACATGTTGAGATTATTTGTTCTTGTTCTGTGACAAATGTTTTTGTTAGCGTGATATCCCTATCACACTTCATTTCATTATATGTGTAGATTGCTTTGAGGAGTGTAGACATTTTAACAGTATTTTGTGCTTCCCATCCAGGAACATGAAATGTATGTCCATTTCTTTGTGTCCTCTTCCATTTATTTCATCAGTGTTTCATAGCCTTTAGAGTACAGGTGTTTCACCTCTTTGGTTAGGTTTATTCCTGGTTTCTTGTGTTATTTGTGAGCCTGTCAATGGTTTTGATCCCTTACTTTCTCTCTGTGTTAATTCATGATTTGTGTTAGAAATTCAATACATCTATCTTCCTTGATTTCTGTAGATTGTGACTTGTCGAATTCATATATCGATCCTAGCAATTTTTAAGCGAGCCTTTCATGCTTTTTATAGAACCTATCATGTCAGTTCCAAACAGCGAAAGTGCTACTTCTTCCTTGCCGATTTGGATGCCTCTTATTTCTTTTTGTTGTCTGAGTGCTGTGGTTCGGGTTTCCCGTACTATGTGGGATAACAGTGGTGAGAGGGGTCATTCCTAGCTTGTCCCTGACTTTGGAAGAAAAACTTTCAATTCTTACCCATTGAGGATGAGACGAGCTGTGGGTTTTTCATAGACGACCTTTATTATGTGTAGGTAGGTTGAGTCTCAATGTAGTTTGCTGAGGGTTTTTATCATGAATGGATGTGACATTTTATCAAATAGTTTCCCTGCATCTGTTGAAAGCATCCTATTGTTCTTATGCTTTCTTCTATTACTGTGGTGCATCATGTTGATTGATATGTGAATGTGGAACCACGCTTGCAGCCCAGGAATATATCCCACTTGATTATGGGAAATGATTCTATCAATGTATTGTTGACTTTAATTTGAAGGTATTTTAATGAGAATTTCGGCATACATAGACATCAGGCTATTGCTCTGCAGTTTTATTTAAAATTTTTTAAACATCTTTTTAAATGCTTATTTCTTTCCTTAGATAGTGTACATAAAAGTGAGGGAGGGGCAGAGAGACAGGGAGAGAGAGAATCCTGGCCACGCCCCACACTGTCATGGCAGGGCCCACCGTGGGACTGGAACCCACGTACCGCAAGATATTGTCCTCATCCAAAATTAAGAGTTGGACAGTAAACCGACCGACCCACACAGGCGCCGCTGCAGTTTTTGGCTTTAGTGGAGGCTTCATCTCGTTTTGGTATCAGGGTAATGATGCCTCATACGATGAATTTGTAAGTTTTCCTTCTTTTTTTATTTTGTAATAATTCGAGGAGAATACCTATTACCTCTTCCTTGAATGGATGGTAGAATTCATCCATGAAGCCATCTGGCCATGAACTCTTGTGTTGGGGGGAGATTTTTTTAATTACTGATGGGGTATCTTTCTGTTTTCAGATTTTAGGTATCTTCCTGTTTCAGTTTTCGTAGTGTGTGAGTTTCTACGAAGTTGTCCATTTTTTTCAGAGTGTCCAATTTGTTGCATATAGATGTTCATAATATTATCTTCTAATTGTATTTTTGTGGTGTTGACTGTCACTTCTCCTTTCTTATTTGTGATTTCATTTATTTGAGTCCTTTCTGTCTTCTTTGTGAAGAGTCTGCCTAGGAGGTTTTCAAGTTGATTACTGCATTCAATGAACCAGCCCCTGGTTTCATTGATTTGGTCTAGTGTCTTTTTGGTTTCTATATTCCTTATTTCTGCCCTAAACTCTATTATTTCCTTCCTTCTGCTGCTCTTTTTCTCATTCCTTCAGGTGTAAGTTAGGATTCTTTGAGAGTTTTCTTGCTCTTTAAGGTAGGCTTGTATTGCTATATACTTCCATCATAGACTGCTTTTGCCGCATTCCAAAGGGTTTTACCAGTGTATTTTCATTTTCATTTGTTTCAGTGTATTTTCTCATTGATTTCCTGTTTGACCCATTCATTTAGTAGCAGGTTACTTAACCTCCCTTTATTTGTGGCCTTCCCGCCCCCCCCCCCCGCCCTCTTTTTGTGGTTGACTTCAAGTTTCCTAGCTTTGTGGTTAGAAAAGATGCTTGGTCTGATCTCTGTCGTTGGGTACCTCTTGAGGCCTGATTTGTGACCTAGAATGTGATCAATTCTGGAGAACGGCCCGGGTATGCTTGAAAAGAATGTGTACTCTGGCATTTTAGTATGGAGTGTTCTGAATATATCTGTTAAACCCTTCTGGTCCAGTGTGTCATTCAAAGCCATTGTTTCCTTGTTGACGTTCTGTTTATAGGTTCTGTCCATTGATGTGAGTGATGTGTTAAAGTTCTCTACTATCATCATCATATTATAAATGAGTTCCTTTACGGTTGTTGCTAAATGTTTTGTATACTTGGTGATCGCATGTTGGGTGCATCGAAATTACAATCATTGGATCTTCTTGTTTGGCTGTCCCCTTTAGTATCAGATCGTGTCTGTCTTCATCTCTTGTTATAGCTGTATGTATGTATGTATGTATGTATGTATTTTAATTTAAGTCTTAGTTGACATACAGTGCATTCTCGGGTTTAGGAGTAGAATTCGGTGATTCATCCTTTACATACAACACCCAGTGCTCATCACAACAAGTGCTCTCCTTAATACTCGTCCTCCATCTAGCCCAGCGCTGACCCATCTCCCTCCATCAACTTTCACTTTTTTTTCCTCTAACATTAAGAGACTCATGTGGTTTGTTACCAGGCTTCTCTTTTCCTGGCTCCTTCCTTAGTTTTCATGTGTTTTGTTTCTTTACTTCCACATGAGTGAAATCATATATGTGTCTTTCTCTGATTGACGTATTTCACGTAGCATAATACATTCGAGCTCCATCCACATCGTTGCAAATGGCAAGATTTCATTCTTCTTGAAGCTGAGTTATATTTCATTGTATATACGTATGTATGTATATATGAACATACACGTATGTCCATATGCATATACATACGTATACATACACACACCGCAACTTCTTTACACCTTCCTCAGTTGATGGATACTTGGGCTTTCTCCATAGTTGGGCTACTGTTGATAATTCTGCTATAAATATTGGGTGCATGCATTGTCACTCTTAGGTATTTACCCAAAGGGTACCAAAATAGAGTCTCGGCTTTAAAGTTTATTTTGCCTGATATAAGTATGGCTACTGGCTTTCTTTTGACATTATTGGCATGATAAATATTTCTTCATTCCCTCACTTCAAATCTGCAGGAGACTTGGGGCGCCTGGGTGGCTCAGTCGGTTAAGGGGCCGACTTCGGCTCAGGTCATGATCTCGCGGTCCGTGAGGTCGAGCCCCGCGTCGGGCTCTGTGCTGACAGCTCAGAGCCTGGAGCCTGTTTCAGATTCTGTGTCTCCCTCTCTCTGACCCTCCCCCGTTTATGCTCGGTCTCTCTCTGTCTCAAAAATAAATAAACATTAAAAGATTAAAAAAAATAAGAAATCTGCAGGAGACTTAAGTCCAAATAAGGCTTTGTAGGCAGCATCTAGATAGACATTGTTTTTTGTTTGCTTGTTTGTTTGTTTGTTTTGTCCATTCTGACGCCCTATCCAATGTCTTTGGATTGGAGCATTTAGTCCATTTATAGTCAGAGTGATTATTGCTAGGTATATATTTAGTCCCATTCTAGTAGTTGATTTGTCATTGTTTCTTGATGTTTTCTCTGATCCTTTCTTGTCTGTAACACTTTTAGTCTTTCCTTTCCACTCAAGAGCCCGACTTAAATATTCTTTTCTTTTGACTGGTGGTACATTTCTTTACTTATTTTTAATATTTCTTCTTTTTAAAATTTAGGGCCAAGTTAGTTACCTTATAGAGGAATACAGTTTCAGCAGTAGAATTTAGTGATCCATCAAGTACAAAATATACCCAATACTTATCCCAAGGTCCACCCCTAATGCCCGTCACCCGTTTAGCCAATACCCCTATTCAGTAACCCTCCAGGAACCCTGAGGTTCTTCCCTCTATTTAACAGTTTCTTATCATTTGACTCCCTCTTTGTATGTATCTTATTTTTGCTTTCCTTGCACTATGTTCATCAGTTTTATTAAATTCGACAGATGAGAGTAATCATAGGGTGTGTGTCGTTCTCTGACATATTTTGCTTAGCTTAAGAAAGTCTGGTTCCATCCACGTTGATGCAAAGAGCGAGATTTCATTCTTTTTGGTCGCCGAGTGATAGTCCATTGTATGCATATACCATATCTTCTTTATCCATTCATCTGTCAGTGGTCATTTGGGCTCTTTGCATAACTTAGCTATTGTTGAGAATGCTGCTATAAATATTGGAGTACACGTGCCACTTCGAGTCAGCGTTAGTGTATCTTTTGGATAAATACGTAGTAGTGCAATTGCTGGGTCCTAGTGTAGTTCTATTTTTTGTGTTTGTGACGAATCTCCATACTATTGTCCAGAATGGCTACACCGCTTTGCATTCGCACCAGCATTGCAAAAGGGTTCCCTTTCCCTGCATCCTTGCAAACATCTGTCATTTCCGGAGATGCTAATTTTAGCCATTCTGATAGGTGTGAGGGGATATCTCATTGTGGGTTTCATTTGTATTTCAGTGATGACCAGTGAGATTGAGCATCTTTTCATGTGTGACCGATCTGGATGTCATCTTTCTTAAGGTGTCTCTTCATGTCTTTTGCCCATTTCTTCACTGGATTATTTGGTTTCTGGGTGTTGAGTGTGATCAGTTTTTATAGATTTTGGATACTAACCCTATATCTGATATGTCACCTGCAAATATCTTCTCCCATTTCATTCAGTTGCCTTTTAGTTTAGCTGATTTTGTCCCCTGCTGTGCAGAAGCTTTTTATCTTCAGGACCCAATAGTTCATTGTGGTTTGTATTGCCCTTGTTTCTGGAGACATGACAAGCGAGAAGTTGCTGCGGCCAGGATCAAGGAGGTACATTGCCTGTTATCTCCTCTAGGATGTTGATGGTTCCTGACTTACAGTTAGATAATTCATCCATTTTGAGGTGTGTGTGTGTGTGTGTGTGTGTGTCGTTTAAGAACAGTGTCCAGTGTCATCCTTCTCACTGTCCAGTATTCTTAGTACCATTTGCTGAAGAGACTCTTATTCCATTGGATATTCTTTCTGTGTTAACAAAGATTACTCACATTATGTTTGAGGGTATATTTCTGGGTTCCATATTCTGTTCCATTGACGTCTGTCTCCGTTTCTGTGCCTGTATATACTGTCTTGATGAATGCAGCTTTCTAATACACCATAAATCCAAAATAGTCATGTTTCCACCTTTGTTTTCTCTTTCAACATGACTTTAGTTTTTGGTATCTTTTCTGGATCCTTACACATTTTAGGGTTGTTTGTTCTAGCTCTGTGGAGAAAGCTCGTGTTTTTTGATAGGGATTGCATTGAGTGTGTCGATTGCTTTGGTAGTATTGACATCTTAACAATGTTTGTTCTTCTTCTTTTTTTTTTCAACGTTTATTTATTTTTGGGGGACAGACAGAGACAGAGCATGAACCGGGGATTGGCAGAGAGAGAGGGAGACACAGAATAGGAAACAGGCTCCAGGCTCTGAGCCATCAGCCCACAGCCTGACATGGGGCTCGATATCACGGATCGCGAGATCGTGACCTGGTAGAAGTCGGACGCTTAACCGACTGTGCCACCCAGACACCCCAAATGTTTGTTCTTCTAATACGTGAGCATGGAATGTTTTCCATTTCTCCGGGTTTCTTCAATTTTTCTCATAGACGATTTATGGTTTCTTGCTTACATCCCCATTGGGAGAGAGTCTGAGCTAGGGTTAGGGTTGGGTCCAGGACGTTGCCAGGGCCAAAGCAACTCCAGTCTCGTGATCTCCCTAGAGGAATGAAGTAAGGGACCAGGAGACAGCGGGGGTCAATTGTTTGATTAGGTTTCAAGATCGGGTTAGGATTCGGTTGAGGTTTCCGTTAGGGTTAGGGATTGGGTTAGGACCCAAGAGGCCCCAGGTACTGAGCCCACAGCAGGGCAGTGGTCACCCGAATGGGCTAAGTAGAGGGCACAGGGGAGAGGGCCGGGAAGGTTCAGTCTTTGGCTTCCTGGCCATGCAACTCTATGGGCCACTGGTCCGGTAGGCCTCAGGAATTCTCTCAGACAACTGCAGCCGGGCCTGCAGAATGACATTGTGAGGTTCCAGGCACCATGCTGAGGGACACTGCCCCGCTTCTGGAACCCCAGGCACGTGGTGTTGCCAGACCATGCGATTGGGTCCACAAGGGGTGAGAGCCTTAGCTACGGTTAGTGTTTGGACCAGGGACGTAGCCAGGATCGAAGTGACTCCTGTCTCGAGATCTCCCTCGAGAGATGAAGTGAGGGCTCATGTGAAGGTGAGGTTAAGATGAAGGGATAGGGTTCAAGTCCGGCTGAGGATTAGGAGGAGGGTCTCGTTAAGGGTAGGGTTGGGGTTACGTCCCAGGAGGCCCCAGGTGCTGAAGCGAGAACACTTCAGCGGTCTCTCCGAAGGACTGAGTTCAGGGCACAAGGGAGAGTTCCGGGCAGGGTCAGACTCTATGAGCACCTGGCCGGGGAAGACTCAGGAATTCTCTCTGGCAGCTGCAACAGGCATGGGAAACGATATGGTGAGCTTCCAGATACCATACCAGGTGACCATGCAACCCATAATGACCCAAGGCGTATGGTGTTGTGAGACGTAGGGATTGGGTCCCCATGGGGAGAGAGCCTAAGCTAGGGGTAGGTTTCGGTAAAGGGACATCGCCAGGCCCATAGCGACTCCAGGCTCGTGACCTCCCTCAGGAATAATTGAGGGCCCATGCCAGAAGGCGGCTCAAGTGCAGGGTTAGGGTTCGAGGCATGCTTAGATTACTGTGGAGGGACCCGGTTAGAAGTGGCGTTAAGGTTAGGGTTACGTCCCAGGAGGCTCCAGGCACGGAACCTACAGCAAAACGATGGTCTCCCCGAAGGGCTGAGTTGAGGGCACAAGGGATGGTGCTAGTCAGGATCCGTCTTTGGCTGCCAAGGCCACATGCGTCGAACGGCCCCTGAACGAGGAGCCTCTGGAATCCTCTAGGGCAGCTGTAGTGAGGCCTGTGAAACGACATGGTGAGCTTCCAGGTTCCATGCCATGTGAGCCTGCACCGCTTCTGGACCCGAAGCACGTGGAGTTTTCAGATGTTGGAATTGGATCCCCATGGGGACTGAGCGTTAGATAGGGTTAGAATTCGGTCCAGGGACATGGCCAGGTTCGAAACGACAGCGGTCTCGTGATCTCGTTTAAGGCTGACGTGAGAGCCCATGCCAGAAGGAGGCTCACTTGCAGGGTCAGTGATCAAGGCAGGCCAAGGTTTTGGTGGAGGGTCCCGGGTTGGGGTAGGGTTAGGGTTAGGGTTAGGACCATGAGATTCCAGGCGCCGAACACACAGCAGGGCAGTGGTCTCCCCGAGGGGCTAAGTTGAGGGCACAAGGGAAGGTGTCGGTCAGGATGACTCTTTGGCTGCCAAGGCCACACACATCGATCCGCCCCTGGAGGAGGAGGCTTCGTGAATCCTCTCAAGGGCTGCAGTCGGGCCTGGGAAACGAAATGGTGAGCTGCCAAATTCCATGCCGAGTAAGGCTGCACAGCTTCTGGACCCCAGGCGCCTAGTATTGTCAGACGTTGGAATTGGGTGCCCTTGGGGAGAGAGCCCACGTAGGGTTAGGGTTCGGTCCAGGGACGTCATTAGGGTTAAAGTGACTCCAGTCTCGTGATCTCCCTCGAGGGCTGAAGTCAGGGCCCATGCCAGAAGGCGACTGAATTGCAGGATTAGGGAACGAGGAGGGCTTAGGTTTTGGTAGAGGGTCCCGGATCGGGGTTTGGTTAGGGTTAGTGATGGGAACCTGGAGGCTCCAGGCGCCGAACCCACAGCAGGGCAGTGGTCTCCCTGAAGGGCTGATTTGAGGGTACAAAGGACTGTGCGGGTCAGGTTCCCTCTTTGGCTGCCAAGGCCACACACGTCGATAAGCCCCTGGTCCAGGAGGCCTCCGGACTCCTATCGGGAGCTGAAGCCGTCCTGGGAAACGTCACGGTGAGCTTCAAGGTTCCTTGCAGAGTCAGACTGCACCGCATCTGGAACCCAGGCGCTTGATGCTGTCAGACCATGGAATTGGCTCCCCATGAGGAGAGAGCTTTAGCTAGGGTTAGGGTTCGTTCCAGGGACGTTGCCAGGGCCGAAGCGACTCCGGTCTCGTGATCTCTTTCCAGGACTGAAGTGAGGGTCCATGCTAGATGCGGCTCAGATGCAGGATTAGGGATCGAGACAGGCTTAGCTTTCGGTGGAGGGTCCCGCATCGGGGTAGGGTTAGGGTTATGGTTGGGTACCTGGAGTCTCCAAGCGCCGAACTCAGAGCAGGGCAGTGGTCTCCCCGAAGGGCTGAGTTGAGGGCACAAGGGACGGTGCCGGTCAGGATCCCTGTTTGACAGCCAAGGCCACACACATGGATAAGCCCCTGGTCGAGGAGGCCTCCAGAGTCGGCTCGGGAGTTGCAGCTGGGCCTGGGAAACGATATGTTGAGATTCCAGGTCCTTGCCGAGTCTGCCTGAACCGCTTTTGGAACCCAGGCGCGTGATGCTGTCCGACCTTGAAATTGGGTCCCATGAGGAAAGAGCCTAGCTAGGGTTCGGGTTCGGTCCAGGTATGTCACCAGGGCCGAAGCGACTCGGGTCTCGTGACCTCCCTCGAGGACTGAAGTGAGGCCCCATGCCAGAAGGCGGCTCAAATGCAGGATTAGGGATCGAGGCAAGTTTTGGTTTCAGTGGAGGGTCCCGGGTAGGGTTAGGGTTAGGTCCCAGGGGGTTCCAGGCGCCGAACCCACAGCAGGGCAGTGGTCTCCCCGAAGGGCTGAGTTGAGGGCACAAGGGACGGTGCCGGTCAGGGTCCCTCCCTGGCTGTCAAGGCCACACACGTCGAAAAGCCCCTGGTCGAGGAGGCCTCCGGAATCCTCTCTGGAGCTGCACCCGGGCCTGGGAAACGACATGGTGAGCTTCCAGGTTCCTTGCCGAATCTGCCTGCACCGCTTCTAGACCCCAGGCGTGTGATGCTGTCCGACCTTGGAAATGGGTCCCCATGAGGAGAGAACCTTAGCTAGGGTTAGGGTTCGGTCCAGGGACGACGCCAGGGCCGAAGCGACTCTGGTCTCGTGATCTCCCTCTTGGGCTGAAGTGAGGGCCCATGCAGAAGGCGGCTCAAATGCAGGATAAGGGAACGAGGCAGGCTTAGGTTTCAGTGGAGGGTCCTGGTTCGGGGAAGGGTTAGGGTTAGGGTTAGGTCCCAAGAGGTTCCAGGCGCCAAACCCACAGAAGGGCAGTGGTCTCCCCGATGGTCTGAGTTGAGGGCTCAAAGGACGGTGCCGGTCAGGGTCCCTCTTTGGCTGCCAAGGCCACACACGTCGATAAGCCCCTGGTCGAGGAGGCCTCCAGAATCCTCTCGGGAGCTGTAGCCGGGCCTGGGAAACGACATATTGAGATTCCAGGTTCCGTGCCGAGTCAGCCTGCACCGCTTCTGTTCCCTATGCGCGTGATGCTGTCCGACCTTGGAATTGGGTCCCCATGAGGAGAGAGCCTTAGCTAGGGTTAGGGTTCGGTCCAGGGTCGACGCCAGGGCCGAAGCGACTCCGGTCTCGTGATCTCCCTCGAGGGCTGACGTGAGGGCCCATGCCAGGAGGCGGCTCAAATGCAGTATTAGGTGTCGAGGCAGGCTTAGGTTTCGGTGGAGGGTCCTGGTTCGGGGTAGGGTTAGGGTTAGGGTTAGATCCCAGGAGTTTCCAGGCGCTGAACTCACAGCAGGGCAGTGGTCTCCCCGAAGGGCTGAGTTGAGCGCACAAGGGACGGGGCCGATCAGGGTCCGTCTTTGGCTGCCAAGACCACACACGTCAATAAGCCCCTGGTCGAGGAGGCCTCCGGAATCCTCTCGGGAGCTGCAGCCAGGCCTGGGAAACAACATGGTGAGCTTCCAGGTCCCTTGCCGAGTCAGCCTGCACCGCTTCTGTTCCCTATTCGCGTGATGCTGTCCGACCTTGGAATTGGGTCCCCATGAGGAGAGAGCCTTAGCTAGGGTTAAGGTTCGGTCCAGCGACGTCGCCAGGGCCGAGCGACTCTGGTCTCGTGATCTCCCTCGAGGGCTGAAGTGAGGGCCCATGCCAGGAGGCGGCTCAAATGCAGGATTAGGGATCGAGGCAGACTTAGGTTTCGGTGGAGGGTAACGGTTTGGGTTAGGTTTAGGTTTAGGGGTAGGACCCAGGAGGTTCCAGGCGCCAAACTCACAGCAGGGCAGTGGTCTCTCCGAAGGGCTGAGTTGAGGGCACAAGGGACGGTGCCGGTCAGGGTCCCTCTTTGGCTCAAGGCCACACACGTCGATAAGCCCCCGGTCGAGGAGGCCTCCCTAATCCTCTCTGGAGCTGCAGCCGGGTCTGGGAAACGACATGGTGAGATTCCAAGTTCCATGCCGAGTCAGCCTGCACCGCTTCTGGACCCCAGGCGCGTGATGCTGTCCGACCTTGGAATTGGGTCCCCATGAGGAGAGAGCCTTAGCTAGGGTTAGGGTTCGGGCCAGGGACGTCGCCAGGGCCGAAGCGACTCCGGTCTCGTGATCTCCCTCGAGGCCTGAAGTGAGGGCCCATGCCAGAAGGCGGCTCAAATGCAGGAATAGGGATCGAGGCTGGCTTAGGTTTCCGTGGAGGGTCCTGGTTCGGGGTAGGGTTAGGGTTAGGGTTAGATCCCAGGAGGTTCCAGGCGCCGAACCCACAGCCGGGCAGTGGTCTCCCTGAAGGGCTGAGTTGAGGGCACAAGGGACCGTGCCGGTCAGGGTCCCTCTTTGGCTGTCAAGGCCTCACACGTCGATAAGCCCCTGGTCGAGGAGGCCTCCGGAATCCTCTCGGGAGCTTCAGCCGGGCATGGGAAATGACATGGTGAGATTCCAAGTTCCATGCCGAGTCAGCCTGCACCGCTTCTGAACCCCAGGCGCGTGATGCTGTCCGACCTTGGAATTGGGTCCCCGTGAGGAGAGAGCCTTAGCTATGGTTAGGGTTCGGTCCAGGGAAGTCGCCAGGGCCGAAGCGACTCCGGTCTTTTGATCTCCCTCGAGGCCTGAAGTGAGGGCCCATTCCAGAAGGCGGCTCAAATGCAGTAATAGGGATCGAGGCTGGCTTAGGTTTCGGTGGAGGATCCTGGTTCGGGGTAGGGTTACGGTTAGGCTTAGGACCCAGGAGGTTCCAGGCGCCGATCCCAAAGCAGGGCAGTGGTCTCCCCGAAGGGCTGAGTTGAGGGCACATGGGACGGTGCCGGTCAGGGTCCCTCTTTGGCTGCCAAGACCACAGACGTCGATAAGTCCCTGGTCGAGGAGGCCTCCGGAATCCTCTCTGGAGCTGCAGCCGGGCCTGGGAAACACAATGGTGAGCTTGCAGGTTCCTTGCCGAGTAGGCCTGCACCGCTTCTGTTCCCTATGCGCATGATGCTGTCCGACCTTGGAATTGGGTCCCTATGAGGAGAGAGCCTTAGCTAGGGTTAGGGTTCGGTCCAGGGACGATGCCAGGGCCGAAGCGACTCCGCTCTCGTGATCTCCCTCAAGGGCTGAAGTGAGGGCCCATGCCAGAAGGCGGCTCAAATGCAGGATAAGTGAACGAGGCAGGCTTAGGTTTCAGTGGAGGGTAACGGTTCGGGGAAAAGTTAGGGTTAGGGTTAGGTCCCAAGAGGTTCCAGACGCCGAACTCACAGCAGGGCAGTGTTCTTCCCTAAGGGCTTAGTTGCGGGCACAAAGGACGGTGCCAGTCAGGATCCCTCTTTGGCTGCCAAGGCCACACACGTCAATAAGCCCCTGGTCGAGGAAGCCTCCGGAATCCGCTCGGGAGCTGCAGCCGGGCCTGGGAAACGACATGGTGAGCTTCCATGTTCCTTGACGAGTCAGCCTGCACCGCTTCGGGACCCCAGGCGCGTGATGCTGTCTGACCTTGGAATTGGGTCCCCATGAGGAGAGAGCCTAAGCTAGGGTTAAGGTTCGGTCCAGCGAAGTCGCCAGGGCCGAAGCGACTCTGGTCTCGTGATATCCCTTGAGGCCTGAAGTGAGGGCCCATGCCAGGAGGCGGCTCAAATGCAGGATTAGGGATTGAGGCAGGCTTAGGTTTCGGTGGAGGGTAACCGTTCGGGTTAGGGTTAGGTTTAGGGGTAGCACCCAGGAGGTTCCAGGCGCCGAACTCACAGCAGGGCATGATCTCCCCGAAGGGCTGAGTGAGGGCACAAGGGACGGTGCCGGTCAGGGTCCCTTTTTGGCTGCCAAGACCACACACGTCGATAAGCCCCTGGTCGAGGAGGCCTCCGGAATCCTCTCGGGAGCTGCAGCCGGGCCTGGAAAACGACATGGTGAGATTCCAAGTTCCATGCCGAGTCAGCCTGCACCGCTTCTCGACCCCAGGCGCGTGATGCTGTCCGACCTTGGTATTGGGTCCACATGAGGAGAGAGCCTTAGCTAGGGTTAGGGTTCAGTCCAAAGACGTCGCCAGGGCCGAAGCGACTCCGGTCTCGTGATCTCCTTCGAGGGCTGAAGTGAGGGCCCATATCAGAAGGCGGCTCAAATGCAGGATTAGGTGTCGAGGCAGGCTTAGGTTTCGGTGGAGGGTCCTGGTTCGGGGTAGGGTTAGGGTTAGGGTTAGGTCCCAGGAGGTTCCAGGCGCTGAACACACAGCAGGGCAGTGGTCTTCCACAAGGGCTGAGTTGAGGGCACATGGGACGGTGCCGGTCAGGGTCCCTCTTTGGCTGCCAAGACCACACCCGTCGATAAGCCCCTTGTCCAGGAGGCCTCCGGAATCCTCTCTTGAGCTGCAGCCGGGCCTGGGAAACGACATGGTGAGCTTCCAGGTTCCTTGCCGAGTCACTCTGCACCGCTTTTGTTCCCTATGCGCGTGATGCTGTCCGACCTTGGAATTGGGTCCCCATAAGGAGAGAGCCTTAGCTAGGGTTAGGTTCGGTCCAGGGACGATGCGAGGGCCGAAGCGACTCCGCTCTCGTGATCTCCCTCAAGGGCTGAAGTGAGGACCCATACCAGAAGGCGGCTAAAATGCAGGATAAGGGAACGAGGCAGGCTTAGGTTTCAGTGGAGGGTAACGGTTCGGGGAAGTGTTAGGGTTAGGTTTAGGTCCCAAGAGGTTCCAGAGGCAGAACTCACAGCAGGGCAGTGTTCTTCCTGAAGGGCTTAGTTGCGGGCACAAAGGACGGTGCCGGTCAGGATCCCTCTTTGGCTGCCAAGGCCACACACGTCGATAAGCCCCTGGTCGAGGAGGCCTCCGGAATCCTCTAGGGAGCTGCAGCCGGGCCTGGGAAACGACATGGTGAGCTTCCAGGTTCCTTGCCGAGTCAGCCTGCACCACTTCTGGACACCAGGCGCGTGATGCTGTCCGACCTTGAAATTGGGTCCCCATGAGGAGAGAGCCTTAGGTAGGGTTAAGGTTCGGTCCAGCGACGTCGCCAGGGCCGAAGCTACTCTGGTCTCGTGATCTCCCTCGAGGGCTGAAGTGAGGGCCCATGCCAGGAGGCGGCTCAAATTCAGGATTAGGGATTGAGGCAAGCTTAGGTTTCGGTGGAGGGTAACGGTTCGGGTTAGGTTTAGGTTTAGGGGTAGGACCCAGGAGGTTCCGGCGCCGAACTCACAGCAGGGCAGTGGTCTCTCCGAAGGGCTGAGTTGAGGGCACAAGGGACGGTGCCGGTCAGGGTCCCTCTTTGGCCCAAGGCCACACACATCAATAAGCCCCTGGTCGAGGAGGCCTCCCTAATCCTCTCTGGAGCTGCAGCCGGGCCTGGGAAACGACATGGTGAGATTCCAAGTTCCATGCCGAGTCAGCCTGCACCGCTTCTGGACCCCAGGCGCGTGATGCTGTCCGACCTTGGAATTGGGTCCCCATGAGGAGAGAGCCTTAGATAGGGTTAGGGTTCGGTCCAGGGGCGTCGCCAGGGCCGAAGCGACTCCGGTCTCGTGATCTCCCTCGAGGGCTGAAGTGAGGGCCCATGCCAGGAGGCGGCTCAAATGCAGGATTAGGGATCGAGGCAGGCTAGGTTTCGGAGGATGGTCCTGGTTCGGGGTAGGGTTAGGGTTAGGGTTAGTTCCCAGGAGTTTCCAGGCGCTGAACTCACAGCAGGGCAGTGGTCTCCCCGACGGGCTGAGTTGAGGGCACAAGGGACGGTGCCATTCAGGGACCCTTTTTGGCTGCCAAGACCACACACGGCGATAAGCCCCTCGTCGAGGAAGCCTCCGGAATCCTCTCGGGAGCTGCAGCCGGGCCTGGGAAACGACATGGTGAGATTCCAAGTTCCATGCCGAGTCAGCCTGCACCGCTTCTGGACCCCAGGCGCGTGATGCTGTCCGACCTTGGAATTGGCTCCCCATGAGGAGAGAGCCTTAGCTAGGGTTAGGTTTCGGTCCAGGTACGTCGCCAGGTCCGAAGCGACTCCGGTCTCGTGATCTCCCTCGAGGCCTGAAATGAGGGCCCATGCCAGACGGCGGCTCAAATGCAGCAATAGGGATCGAGGCTGGCTTAGGTTCCTTGGAGGGTCCTGGTTCGGGGTAGGGTTAGGGTTAGTGTTAGGTCCCAGGAGGTTCCAGGCGCAGAACCTACAGCCGGGCAGTGGTCTCCCAGAAGGGCTGAGTTGAGGGCACAAGGGAAGGTGCCGGTCAGGGTCCCTCTTTGGCTGCCAAAATTTCACACGTCGAAAAGCCCCTGGTCGAGGAGGCCTCCGGAATCCTCTCGGGAGCAGCAGCCGGGCCTTGGAAACGACATGGCGAGCTTCCAGGTTCCTTGACGAGTCAGCCTGCACCGCTTCTGGACCCCAGGCGCGTGATGCCTTCTGACCTTGGAATTGGGTCCCCATGAGGAAAGAGCCTTAGCTAGGGTTAGGGTTCGGTCCAGGGACGTCGCCAGGGCCGAAGCGACTCCGGTCTCGTGATCTCCCTCGAGGCCTGAAGTGAGGGCCCATGCCAGGAGGCGGCTCAAATGCAGGATTAGGTGTCGAAGCAGGCTTAGGTTTCGGTGGAGGGTCCTTTTTCTGGGTAGGGTTAGGGTTAGGGTTAGGTCCCAGGAGGTTCCAGGCGCCGAACCCACAGCCGGGCAGTGGTCTTCCCGAAGGGCTGAGTTGAGGGCACAAGGGACCGTGCCGGTCAGGGTCCCTCTTTGGCTTTCAAGGCTACACACGTCGATAAGCCCCTGGTCGAGGAGGCCTCCGGAATGCTCTCTGGAGCTGCAGCCGGGCCTGGGAAACGACATGGTGAGATTCCAAGTTCATGCCGAGTCAGCCTGCACCGCTTCTGAACCCCAGGCGCTTGATGCTGTCCGACCTTGGAATTGGGTCCCCATGAGGAGAGAGCCTTAGCTAGGGTTAGGGTTCGGTCCAGGGACGTCGCCAGGGCCGAAGCGACTCCGGTCTCGTGATCTCCCTCGAGGGCTGAAGTGAGGGCACATGCCAGGAGGCGGCTCAAATGCAGGATTAGGGATCGAAGCACGCTTAGGTTTCGGTGGAGGGTAACGGTTCGGGTTAGGTTTAGGTTTAGGGGTAGGACCCAGGAGGTTCCAGGCGCCGAACTCACAACAGGGCAGTGGTCTCCCCGAAGGGCTGAGTTGCGGGCACAAGGGACGGTGCCGGTCAGGGTCCCTCTTTGGCTCCAGGCCACACACGTCGATAGGCCCCTGGTCGAGAGGGCCTCCCTCATCCTTTCTGGAGCTGCAGTCGGGGCTGGGACGACATGGTGAGATTCCAAGTTCCATGCCGAGTCAGCCTGCACCGCTTCTGGACCCCAGGCGCGTGATGCTATCTGACCTTGGAATTGGCTACCCATGAGGAGAGAGCCTTAGCTAGGGTTAGGGTTCGGTCCAGGGACGTCGCCATGGCCGAAGCGACTCCGGTCTCGTGATCTCCCTCGAGGGCTGAAGTGAGGGCCCATGCCAGGAGGCGGCTCAAATGCACGATTAGGTGTCGAGGCAGGCTTAGGATTTGGTGGAGGGTCCTGGTTCGGGCTAGGGTTAGGGTTAGGGTTAGGTCCCAGGAGGTTCCAGGCGCTGAACACACAGCAGGGCAGTGGTCTCCCCGAAGGGCTGAGTTGAGGGCACAAGGGACGGTGCCGGTGTGGGTCCCTCTTTGGCTACCAAGACCACACACGTCGAAAAGCCCCTGGTCGAGGAGGCCTCCGGAATCCTCTCGGGAGCTGCAGCCCGGGCCGGGAAACGACATGGTGAGCTTCCAGGTTCCTGGGCAAGTCAGTCTGCACCGTTTCTGGACCCCAGGCTCGTGATGCTGTCCTACGTAGGAATTGGATCCCCATGCGGAGAGAGCCTTAACTAGGGTCAGGGTTCGTTCCAGGGACGTCGCCAGGGCCGAAGCGACTCCGCTCTCGTGGTCTCCCTCGAGGCCTGAAGTGAGGGCCCATTCCAGAAGGCGGCTCAAATGCAGGAATAGGGATCGAGGCTGGCTTAGGTTTCGGTGGAGGGTCCTGGTTCGGGGTAGGGTTAGGGTTAGGGTTAGGTCCCAGGAGGTTCCAGGCGCCGATCCCAAAGTAGGGCAGTGGTCTCCCCGAAGGGCTGGGTTGAGGGCACAAGGGACCGTGCCGGTCAGGGTCCCTCTTTGGCTTTCAAGGCCACACACGTCGATAAGCCCCTGGTCGAGGAGGCCTCCGGAATCCTCTCTGGAGCTGCAGCCCTGCCTGGGAAATGATATGGTGAGATTCCAAGTTCCATGCCGAGTCAGCCTGCACCGCTTCTGGACCCCAGGCGCGTGATGCTGTCTGACCTTGGAATTGGGTCCCCATGAGGAGAGAGCCTTAGCTAGGGTTAGGGTTCGGTCCAGGGATTTCGCCAGGGCCGAAGCGACTCCGGTCTCGTGATCTCCCTCGAGGGCTGAGGTGAGGGCCCATGCCAGGAGGCGGCTCAAATGCAGGATTAGGTGTCGAGGCAGGCTTAGGTTTCCGTGGAGGGTCCTGGTTCGGGGTAGGGTTAGGGTTAGGGTTAGGTCCCAGGAGGTTCCAGGCGCTGAACTCACAGCAGGGCAGTGGTCTCCCCGAAGGGCTGAGTTGAGGGCACAAGGGACGGTGCCGGTCAGGGTCCCTTTTTGCCTGCCAAGACCACAATCGTCGAAAAGCCCCTGGTCGAGGAGTCCTCCTGAATCCTCTCGGGAGCTGCAGCCGGTCCTGAGAATCGACATGGTGAGATTCCAGGTTCCTTGCTGAGTCAGCCTGCACCGCTTCTGGACCCCAGACGCGTGATGCTGTCCGACCTTGGAATGGGGATCCCATGCGGAGAGCCTTGGCTAGGGTTAGGGTTCGGTCCAGGGACGTCGCCAGGGCCGAAGCGACTCCGATCTCGTGACCTCCCTGGAGGTCTGAAGTGAGGGCCCATGCCAGAAGGTGGCTCAAATTCAGGGTTAGGGATCGAGGCTGGCTTAGGTTTCGGTGGAGGGTCCTGGTTCGGGGTAGGGTTAGGGTTAGGGTTAGTTCCCAGGAGGTTCCAGGCGCCGAACCCACAGCCGGGGCGTGGCCTCCCCGAAGGGCAGAGTTGAGGGCACAAGGGACGGTGCCGGTCAGGATCCCTCTTTGGCTGCCAAGGCCACACACTTCGATAAGCCCCTGGTCGAGGAGGCCTCCGGAATCCTCCCGGGAGCTGCAGCCGCGCCTGGGAAAAGACATGGTGAGCTTCCAGGTTCCTTGCCGAGTCAGCCTGCACCACTTCTGGTCCCCAGGCGCGTGATGCTGTCCGACCTTGGAATTGGGTCCCCATGAGGAGAGAGCCTTAGCTAGGGTTAGTGTTCGGTCCAGCGACGACACCAGGGCTGAAGCGACTCCGGTCTCATGATCTCCCTCGAGGACTGAAGTGAGGGCCCATGCCAGAAGGCGGCTCAAATGTAGGCTAAGGGATCCAGGCAGGCTTAGTTTTCGGTGGAGGGTAACGTTTCGGGGTAGGGTTAGGGTTAGGGTTAGGTCCCAGGAGGTTCCAGGCGCCGAACCCACATCAGGGCAGTGGTCTCCCCGAAGGGCTGAGTTGAGGGCACAAGGGACGGTGCCGGTCAGGGTCCCTCGTTGGCTGTCAAGGCCACACACGTCGATAAGACCCTGGTCGAGGAGGCCTCTGGAATCCTCTCGGGAGCTGCAGCCGGGCCTGGGAAACGACATGGTGAGATTGCAAGGTCCATGCCGAGTCAGCCTGCACCGCTTCTGGACCCCAGGTGCGTTATGCTGTCCGACCTTGGAATTGGGTCCCCATGAGGAGAGAGCCTTAGCTAGGGTTAGGGTTCAGTCCAGGGACGTCGCCAGGGCCGTAGCAACTCCGGTCTCGTGATCTCCCTCGAGGGCTGAAGTGAGGGCCCATGCCAGGAGGCGGTTCAAATGCAGGATTAGGTGTCGAGGCAGGCTTAGGTTCCGGTGGATGGTCCTGGATCGTGGTAGGGTTAGGGTTAGGGTTAGGTCCCAGGAGGTTCCAGGCGCTGAACTCACAGCAGGGCAGTGGTCTCCCCAAAGGGCTGAGTTGAGGGCACAAGGGACGGTGCCGGTCAGGGTCCCTCTTTGGCTGCCAAGACCACACACGTCGAAAAGCCCCTGGTCGAGGAGGCCTCCGGAATCCTCTCGGGAGCTGCAGCCAGGCCTGGGAAACGACATGGTGAGCTTCCAGGTTCCTTGCCCAGTCAGCCTGCACCGCGTATGGACCCCAGGCGCGTGGTGTTGTCAAACGTTGCAATTGGGTCCCCATGGGGGAGAGCCATAGCTTGGCTTAGGGTTCGGTCCAGGGATGTCTCCAGGGAGGTGGCATAGGGGGATGGGTTCAATGGGTGATGGGCTATGGAGGGCACTAGTAGTGAGGATCACTGGGTGTTGTATGTAAGTGATGGATGACTACATTCCTTACCTGAAGCTAACATTACACTGCATGTTAACCAACTGGAATTTAAATAAAAACTTGAAAAATGAGTACAAAAAAAACACATAAATACGTTTAAACTGCTCTAAATAAATACATGTTAAAAAGGAAAAAGGAAACTCATGTGAGGATGTCAATAGACACAGAACAAGCGTTCTGAGAAACTTTGGTATCCATTTGTGGTAAAAATCTCTTTAAAATTCTGTGTAGAAGGGTCAGATCTCAACATAACGAAGGCCATGTATGTGAAGCCCACAGCTAATGTCATACTCAGTAGTGAAATTGTGAACGATTTTCCGCTAAGATCAGGCACAAGACAAGGATGCCCTAGATATGTGAAGGGGATTGGATGATGCAGGCTTCTGGTTATGCAATGAATGAATCACAGATAGAAGATATAGCATAGGGCACATAGAGAATGGTACTGGAGTAGGGATGCATGGTGACAGATGACAGCTACACCTGTGTTAGCGTAGCAGAATGTATACATTTGCCAATGACTATGTTTTTCATATGAAACTAATGTAACATAGTGTGTCAGCTATTCCCAAATAATATGTTGTTTTTTTTTAACTAGGTAAAGGACTGAAATAAAAAGTTTAATATAAAAGAACCTGTTAATATCTAATCAAGAAATGCAGTGAAGTTCCAAAGTATAAAGTCACCATATCAAATTCTGTATCATTCCTATACACTAACCCAATTATCTGAGAAGAAGTAAAGAAAACAATCCCATTTATAGCATCAAAAACAATAAAAATTATAGCAATACCGTTAGCCAAGGAAATGAAAATCTCTCTACAGAAAACTATAAATCCTGTGTGTAGGAATGGAAGAAATTCAATTTGGGTGAAAGAAAGGGGAGAACACACAAGTCAGTGAAAAGCCATCCCATGTCCAACTTTCGGAGGAATTAATACAGATACAATGTCCATATTACCCAAAGCCATCTAGAGATTCAGTGCAATCTCTATCAAGACTCCGATGCAATATTTATGCAATTAGAAAATCATAACCTAAAATTTATTTGGAACCACAAAAAGACCCCATGTAGCCAACGCAAGAAAGGATAAACCAGGAAGCATCCCCCTTCTTGATTTCAAGCGTCATTCTAACACAAAGAAATCAATGATGTCACTGGCATAAGCACACACACAAGACAATGGAACAGAAATTGAGAGCCCAAACTAAACCCATGCATTACAGTCACCTAGTATTCGACAAGGGAGTCAATAATACACAGTGGAGAAGAGTAGTCTTTTGAATAACTGGTGCTAGGAAAATTGGATATTCCCATGTATAAGAACAAAGTTGAGCACCGTATAATACACCACTCCCTAGAGAGTGAAAGGAAGAAATAGAGAGAGATGTGGTTAGAGAGAAACAGAGACAAAGAGGAAGTACAAGAAGGAAAGTAGAGACCTGGTCCGGGTATGTGGACACGGTTAGATGGGCCAGGGGAGAGGGGATGTAGGAAGTGGCTCTGAGTGCTGGGGCACAAAGGGCTTCTATCATGGGAATCAGGGTTCCATGGCCCCAAGACTCCAACATCCCTGGGCCCAAGTTCTGCAGAGGCCATTGGAATTGAAAAGATGGGTAGCCCTCATTTCTTCTAGAATTGTGAGGTTCAGCCTCACGTTCTGTCATGGAGAGGGATGTCTTGAGGGAGAGTGTGCCGCTCTTTGGCAGGTAAACTCCATAGCCTGCCCTGTGGGGAGGTGTCCCAGGGCCATCTCCCTCACTGCCCCAGGCTCTGTTGGATTTCCCCCCTCCCCCGCCAGCCTGCCTTCCTCAAGTTCTGAACCCAGGCATCAGGCATTGCGTTGCCCCCAGGTCCTGCAGTCTGGACCTGGCAGAGGTGGACTAGTAATATTGGTAAAATATATATCTATATTTGACAATAAGGTACACATCCTCCCTCTGGGACTAGCGGTGTGCATCCAAATCATAGGTTGCTATCCTCCTCTCCACAACCAATCTGAGGAATCCAGAAGGTAGGTGGACCCTTTCAAACACCCTAGTCTTCTCTTACATGAAATTCAAAGACATTTTCTTGACCCAGCTTTCTTTTAGTTCTGAAGAGATGGCAATTACTAATTGAAGGCATAATAGTCCTATGGGCAATTGACCTATATGACGGATGGACATTATTTCATCCATCCGTATCCCTAAAGCACATTTCAGTGTAAATATTAGCCAAGGATACACACTGTAAATTCACAACTGATGTGTAGCTCCCTGTAAGTTGCATTCTGACGTTGTCACAAATGTATCATCAAAAATATTATTCGTGGGGCGCCTGGGTGGCGCAGTCGGTTAAGCGTCCGACTTCAGCCAGGTCACGATCTCACGGTCCGTGAGTTCGAGCCCCGCGTCAGGCTCTGGGCTGATGGCTCGGAGCCTGGAGCCTGTTTCCGACTCTGTGTCTCCCTCTCTCTCTGCCCCTCCCCCGTTCATGCTCTGTCTCTCTCTGTCCCAGAAATAAATAAAAATGTTGAAAAAAAATTAAAAAAAAAAGATATTATTCGTGACTTTTCAGATAAGCTTTCAAAACCAAGAAGGTGATGCTAGAGAATCTGGTATGAATGGAAATTCGCAGATTCTCAATGAGGAATGATTTTTCATTTTTAATATTTCTTTTTTTGAGAGAACCCGAGCTGGGGAGGGGGATAGAGTGGGAGACACCGAATTGAGGCAGGCTCGAGGCTCTGAGCTCTCAGGACAGAGGCTGATGCAGGGCTCAAACTCATGGACTGCCAAATCCTGACTTGACTCAAAGTCGGACGCTTCACCGACTAAGCCACCCAAGCGCCCCAGGATGGATAGTTTAGTGGCAAAGAAGAAGAAATTAAAGATAGTGTAAAGGATGTCTCTTTTTAATTGAAATATTGTTCACACATTCGTTGTGTTAGTTTTAGGCATACATTGTAGTCATTCCATTTGTCTTTACATTATGTTGTACTCAACCACAAGTGTAGCTATCCTGTGAAAGCATGCAACAATATTGTTACAGGATTGACTCCATTCCATTGGCTGTCCCTTGTATCCCTAGGACTCATACACTCCATCGCTGGACGCCGGTATCTCTCTCTCTCAAAGGTGTCCATTCTTTATCTAACCTAAGTATTTTGGTGGTAAACAAAATTACTTCTTGTTCAGCATGTGTAAATCGGAGGTCTATTTTTCTGTGAATATTGCTTAAAACATTACCAATGATGTCGTTACTTTAATAAATTCGGTTTCATTCTTCACTCACAAGAAAGAGAAGGAAAAGATTTTGTGTCCCAGGCCCTGTCACTAAAACCTTCCCAACGAGGAGAACAGGCTTAGTTGCCCAGAGCACCTTCGGTCTCTCAGCTGAGCAACCAGGGCCTTCCACATTGAAGGAATTCCCATGGTGGCCAGCAGAGAGAGCTCAAGCACCACAGACCCCCGAGGGGCGGGTTCCTCTGCTTGGCAGTGATAGCCAGCAGAGGGCGCACCATCTGCTTTTCTGACTCAGGGCACCTCAGAGCAGGAAGCGCTTTCATTGCTCTCAGAGGACTCAGACCTCTGCTGGTGCCTGAGTACAGAGAGCAGAGCTGCATTTCCAGCAGGTTCTGCCACCCTCCCCAGGGGAGACCTTGGAAGCTTAGCAGCAACTTGGCATCTCCTGAGTCGCCAGAGAGAAGCTGCCTTGTTGTACTGACTGCTGAGGAGGGGGCGCCGGGTGGCTTCCCTGGTCAAGCTGGTCGCTGAGCTGCACAGGCCTTTGCATTTTCTGGGCTGTTCCCGTGTTTCATTCCACCCCTTCCCGGACAGTGTTTGCACAAGACGTATTTTACTAAAGGACTTGTGGATTCCGGGGTCCCACGACATCACCTCATAGATGCAGTCGATGGTGTGTTCCAGATCCAGGCTTGTTTCCGACAAGGAACCCTAACAGAAATTCAGAAGCACGGGAGCTGCATTCAATTAGGACGTGGATCCATGAAATGCTCGTCTCACGACCTTCTAGAAGAAGGAGCTGGGACCCATGTTCCGAGTCCTGCTGGACCCAGAGGCCAAGGTAAGGGCACAAACTGTCCCACATATCATACATGCTTTTTTAAAAATTTCATGGTTATTTTTCCAACCTAGTGAAGTGATTGAACACTACCGAAAACCCGGTAGGTAAGTCTCATTAACCTTATGTTATCTTTTAATTTAAATTCCACTGAGTGAAGACACAGTGTAATAGTAGTTTCAGGTGTCCAATATAGAGCAACACTTCCACACGTCACCCGGTGCTCATCCCAGGTGCACTTCTGAATCCCCATCAGCTGTTTCACCCATTCCCTCACCTCGCTGTGGAACTCCCCAGTTTGTTTCCTAGTTAAGAGTCCATTGGTCTCCTCTCCCCGCCCCTTTCTTTTGTTTTCTTGCCATGTGTTAGCGAAATCATTGGGTATTTGTCTTTCTCCGAGAGGCTTATTTCACCCAGCATAACATTCTCTCTCACCATCCACCTTGTGGCAAATTGCAAGATTTCATGTTTTTACGGCTAAATCATATTACATTCCATAGACCACATCTCAATTTATTCATCCGTTGATGGGTGCTTGGATAGTTTCTGTCATTTGGCTATTGTAGAAAACGCTGCTGTAAACATCACGGTGCATGTATCCCTTTGAAGATTTTGTATTCTTTGTGGAAATACCTTGTAGTGAAGTTGCTGGATTGTAAGGTACTTCTATTTCTAGTTTTGTTTTGTTTTTGGACATCTCCATGTGGTTTTCCAGAGTGGCTGCACCAGTTTGCATTCCTACCCATAGTGCAAGAGGGTTATTCTTTCCCCACATCCATGGCAACACCTGCTGTGTCATCCTTCATTGATTTTAGCCTTTGTGACAGAGGTGATGTGTTCTCTCATTGTACTTTCGAATTGTATCTCCCTGAAGATCAGTATTGTTGAGCATTTTTTCATGTGTCTCTTGGCCATGTATATGTCTTCCTTCGGGAAATGTCCACTCGTGTCTTCTGCCCATTTTTAATCAGATTTCTCATTTTTTGGGTGCTGTATAACTGTATATATTTTGGACACTATCCCTGTATCCGATGTCGTTTGCAAATATCATTCTGTTGATGTTTTCGTTTTGTTGATTATTTCCTTGGTGACGGAAGGTTTTAATTTTTATAAAGTCTCATTATTTTTGCTTGCGTTTCCCTTACCTCTAGAGATATATCTACAAAGACGTTTGTACAGGCAATGTCAAGTAAGATACTACCCGTGTTATCCTCTGGGATTTTTATGGTTTCAGGTTTCACATAGAGGTCTTTGTCCATGTTGGATTTATTTTTGTGTATGTTGTAAGACAGTGGTCCGTTGTTTTTGTTTTGTTTTGCAGATTGCTTTCCAGTTTTTCCAAAACCATATATTGAGGAGCCTTTTTTTAAATTTATGTATTTATTTTTGAGAGAGAGAGAGAGAGAGAGAGAGAGAGAGAGCGCATGCAGAAGAGGGGCAGAGAGATATGGAGAGAGAGAATCCCACGCATGCTCTGCACTGCCCTGAGATCATGACCTGAGCTGAACCCACCATCACACGCTTTCGTGACTGGGCCACCCATGTGTCCCAAGACTATCTTTTTTTTCCATTGGATGTTCTTTCCTGCTTTGTTGAGATTGAATTGACCATAGAGGTGTGAGTTTATTTCTGGGTGTCCATGCTATTGATCTACGCATATGAGTTTGTTGTTGTTGTTACTTTTTGTTGTGGTTTTGTCAGTACTGTTCAGTACGGACATACGGATCATACTGTTCTGATCAGTATAGCTTTGTAATATAACCTAAAGTCTGGAATTGTGATGTCTCCAGCTTTGCTTTTCTTCTACAAGTTTGTGTTGGCTGTTTGGGGACATTTGTCATTCCATACACATGTTGAGATTATTTGTTCTTGTTCTGTGACAAATGTTTTTGTTAGCGTGATATCCCTATCACACTTCATTTCATTATATGTGTAGATTGCTTTGAGGAGTGTAGACATTTTAACAGTATTTTGTGCTTCCCATCCAGGAACATGAAATGTATGTCCATTTCTTTGTGTCCTCTTCCATTTATTTCATCAGTGTTTCATAGCCTTTAGAGTACAGGTGTTTCACCTCTTTGGTTAGGTTTATTCCTGGTTTCTTGTGTTATTTGTGAGCCTGTCAATGGTTTTGATCCCTTACTTTCTCTCTGTGTTAATTCATGATTTGTGTTAGAAATTCAATACATCTATCTTCCTTGATTTCTGTAGATTGTGACTTGTCGAATTCATATATCGATCCTAGCAATTTTTAAGCGAGCCTTTCATGCTTTTTATAGAACCTATCATGTCAGTTCCAAACAGCGAAAGTGCTACTTCTTCCTTGCCGATTTGGATGCCTCTTATTTCTTTTTGTTGTCTGAGTGCTGTGGTTCGGGTTTCCCGTACTATGTGGGATAACAGTGGTGAGAGGGGTCATTCCTAGCTTGTCCCTGACTTTGGAAGAAAAACTTTCAATTCTTACCCATTGAGGATGAGACGAGCTGTGGGTTTTTCATAGACGACCTTTATTATGTGTAGGTAGGTTGAGTCTCAATGTAGTTTGCTGAGGGTTTTTATCATGAATGGATGTGACATTTTATCAAATAGTTTCCCTGCATCTGTTGAAAGCATCCTATTGTTCTTATGCTTTCTTCTATTACTGTGGTGCATCATGTTGATTGATATGTGAATGTGGAACCACGCTTGCAGCCCAGGAATATATCCCACTTGATTATGGGAAATGATTCTATCAATGTATTGTTGACTTTAATTTGAAGGTATTTTAATGAGAATTTCGGCATACATAGACATCAGGCTATTGCTCTGCAGTTTTATTTAAAATTTTTTAAACATCTTTTTAAATGCTTATTTCTTTCCTTAGATAGTGTACATAAAAGTGAGGGAGGGGCAGAGAGACAGGGAGAGAGAGAATCCTGGCCACGCCCCACACTGTCATGGCAGGGCCCACCGTGGGACTGGAACCCACGTACCGCAAGATATTGTCCTCATCCAAAATTAAGAGGTGGACAGTAAACCGACCGACCCACACAGGCGCCGCTGCAGTTTTTGGCTTTAGTGGAGGCTTCATCTCGTTTTGGTATCAGGGTAATGATGCCTCATACGATGAATTTGTAAGTTTTCCTTCTTTTTTTATTTTGTAATAATTCGAGGAGAATACCTATTACCTCTTCCTTGAATGGATGGTAGAATTCATCCATGAAGCCATCTGGCCATGAACTCTTGTGTTGGGGGGAGATTTTTTTAATTACTGATGGGGTATCTTTCTGTTTTCAGATTTTAGGTATCTTCCTGTTTCAGTTTTCGTAGTGTGTGAGTTTCTACGAAGTTGTCCATTTTTTTCAGAGTGTCCAATTTGTTGCATATAGATGTTCATAATATTATCTTCTAATTGTATTTTTGTGGTGTTGACTGTCACTTCTCCTTTCTTATTTGTGATTTCATTTATTTGAGTCCTTTCTGTCTTCTTTGTGAAGAGTCTGCCTAGGAGGTTTTCAAGTTGATTACTGCATTCAATGAACCAGCCCCTGGTTTCATTGATTTGGTCTAGTGTCTTTTTGGTTTCTATATTCCTTATTTCTGCCCTAAACTCTATTATTTCCTTCCTTCTGCTGCTCTTTTTCTCATTCCTTCAGGTGTAAGTTAGGATTCTTTGAGAGTTTTCTTGCTCTTTAAGGTAGGCTTGTATTGCTATATACTTCCATCATAGACTGCTTTTGCCGCATTCCAAAGGGTTTTACCAGTGTATTTTCATTTTCATTTGTTTCAGTGTATTTTCTCATTGATTTCCTGTTTGACCCATTCATTTAGTAGCAGGTTACTTAACCTCCCTTTATTTGTGGCCTTCCCGCCCCCCCCCCCGCCCTCTTTTTGTGGTTGACTTCAAGTTTCCTAGCTTTGTGGTTAGAAAAGATGCTTGGTCTGTTCTCTGTCGTTGGGTACCTCTTGAGGCCTGATTTGTGACCTAGAATGTGATCAATTCTGGAGAACGGCCCGGGTATGCTTGAAAAGAATGTGTACTCTGGCATTTTAGTATGGAGTGTTCTGAATATATCTGTTAAACCCTTCTGGTCCAGTGTGTCATTCAAAGCCATTGTTTCCTTGTTGACGTTCTGTTTATAGGTTCTGTCCATTGATGTGAGTGATGTGTTAAAGTTCTCTACTATCATCATCATATTATAAATGAGTTCCTTTACGGTTGTTGCTAAATGTTTTGTATACTTGGTGATCGCATGTTGGGTGCATCGAAATTTACAATCATTGGATCTTCTTGTTTGGCTGTCCCCTTTAGTATCAGATCGTGTCTGTCTTCATCTCTTGTTATAGCTGTATGTATGTATGTATGTATGTATGTATGTATGTATTTTAATTTAAGTCTTAGTTGACATACAGTGCATTCTCGGGTTTAGGAGTAGAATTCGGTGATTCATCCTTTACATACAACACCCAGTGCTCATCACAACAAGTGCTCTCCTTAATACTCGTCCTCCATCTAGCCCAGCGCTGACCCATCTCCCTCCATCAACTTTCACTTTTTTTTTCTCTAACATTAAGAGACTCATGTGGTTTGTTACCAGGCTTCTCTTTTCCTGGCTCCTTCCTTAGTTTTCATGTGTTTTGTTTCTTTACTTCCACATGAGTGAAATCATATATGTGTCTTTCTCTGATTGACGTATTTCACGTAGCATAATACATTCGAGCTCCATCCACATCGTTGCAAATGGCAAGATTTCATTCTTCTTGAAGCTGAGTTATATTTCATTGTATATACGTATGTATGTATATATGAACATACACGTATGTCCATATGCATATACATACGTATACATACACACACCGCAACTTCTTTACACCTTCCTCAGTTGATGGATACTTGGGCTTTCTCCATAGTTGGGCTACTGTTGATAATTCTGCTATAAATATTGGGTGCATGCATTGTCACTCTTAGGTATTTACCCAAAGGGTACCAAAATAGAGTCTCGGCTTTAAAGTTTATTTTGCCTGATATAAGTATGGCTACTGGCTTTCTTTTGACATTATTGGCATGATAAATATTTCTTCATTCCCTCACTTCAAATCTGCAGGAGACTTGGGGCGCCTGGGTGGCTCAGTCGGTTAAGGGGCCGACTTCGGCTCAGGTCATGATCTCGCGGTCCGTGAGGTCGAGCCCCGCGTCGGGCTCTGTGCTGACAGCTCAGAGCCTGGAGCCTGTTTCAGATTCTGTGTCTCCCTCTCTCTGACCCTCCCCCGTTTATGCTCGGTCTCTCTCTGTCTCAAAAATAAATAAACATTAAAAAATTAAAAAAAATAAGAAATCTGCAGGAGACTTAAGTCCAAATAAGGCTTTGTAGGCAGCATCTAGATAGACATTGTTTTTTGTTTGCTTGTTTGTTTGTTTGTTTTGTCCATTCTGACGCCCTATCCAATGTCTTTGGATTGGAGCATTTAGTCCATTTATAGTCAGAGTGATTATTGCTAGGTATATATTTAGTCCCATTCTAGTAGTTGATTTGTCATTGTTTCTTGATGTTTTCTCTGATCCTTTCTTGTCTGTAACACTTTTAGTCTTTCCTTTCCACTCAAGAGCCCGACTTAAATATTCTTTTCTTTTGACTGGTGGTACATTTCTTTACTTATTTTTAATATTTCTTCTTTTTAAAATTTAGGGCCAAGTTAGTTACCTTATAGAGGAATACAGTTTCAGCAGTAGAATTTAGTGATCCATCAAGTACAAAATATACCCAATACTTATCCCAAGGTCCACCCCTAATGCCCGTCACCCGTTTAGCCAATACCCCTATTCAGTAACCCTCCAGGAACCCTGAGGTTCTTCCCTCTATTTAACAGTTTCTTATCATTTGACTCCCTCTTTGTATGTATCTTATTTTTGCTTTCCTTGCACTATGTTCATCAGTTTTATTAAATTCGACAGATGAGAGTAATCATAGGGTGTGTGTCGTTCTCTGACATATTTTGCTTAGCTTAAGAAAGTCTGGTTCCATCCACGTTGATGCAAAGAGCGAGATTTCATTCTTTTTGGTCGCCGAGTGATAGTCCATTGTATGCATATACCATATCTTCTTTATCCATTCATCTGTCAGTGGTCATTTGGGCTCTTTGCATAACTTAGCTATTGTTGAGAATGCTGCTATAAATATTGGAGTACACGTGCCACTTCGAGTCAGCGTTAGTGTATCTTTTGGATAAATACGTAGTAGTGCAATTGCTGGGTCCTAGTGTAGTTCTATTTTTTGTTTTTGTGACGAATCTCCATACTATTGTCCAGAATGGCTACACCGCTTTGCATTCGCACCAGCATTGCAAAAGGGTTCCCTTTCCCTGCATCCTTGCAAACATCTGTCATTTCCGGAGATGCTAATTTTAGCCATTCTGATAGGTGTGAGGGGATATCTCATTGTGGGTTTCATTTGTATTTCAGTGATGACCAGTGAGATTGAGCATCTTTTCATGTGTGACCGATCTGGATGTCATCTTTCTTAAGGTGTCTCTTCATGTCTTTTGCCCATTTCTTCACTGGATTATTTGGTTTCTGGGTGTTGAGTGTGATCAGTTTTTATAGATTTTGGATACTAACCCTATATCTGATATGTCACCTGCAAATATCTTCTCCCATTTCATTCAGTTGCCTTTTAGTTTAGCTGATTTTGTCCCCTGCTGTGCAGAAGCTTTTTATCTTCAGGACCCAATAGTTCATTGTGGTTTGTATTGCCCTTGTTTCTGGAGACATGACAAGCGAGAAGTTGCTGCGGCCAGGATCAAGGAGGTACATTGCCTGTTATCTCCTCTAGGATGTTGATGGTTCCTGACTTACAGTTAGATAATTCATCCATTTTGAGGTGTGTGTGTGTGTGTGTGTGTGTGTCGTTTAAGAACAGTGTCCAGTGTCATCCTTCTCACTGTCCAGTATTCTTAGTACCATTTGCTGAAGAGACTCTTATTCCATTGGATATTCTTTCTGTGTTAACAAAGATTACTCACATTATGTTTGAGGGTATATTTCTGGGTTCCATATTCTGTTCCATTGACGTCTGTCTCCGTTTCTGTGCCTGTATATACTGTCTTGATGAATGCAGCTTTCTAATACACCATAAATCCAAAATAGTCATGTTTCCACCTTTGTTTTCTCTTTCAACATGACTTTAGTTTTTGGTATCTTTTCTGGATCCTTACACATTTTAGGGTTGTTTGTTCTAGCTCTGTGGAGAAAGCTCGTGTTTTTTGATAGGGATTGCATTGAGTGTGTCGATTGCTTTGGTAGTATTGACATCTTAACAATGTTTGTTCTTCTTCTTTTTTTTTTCAACGTTTATTTATTTTTGGGGGACAGACAGAGACAGAGCATGAACCGGGGATTGGCAGAGAGAGAGGGAGACACAGAATAGGAAACAGGCTCCAGGCTCTGAGCCATCAGCCCACAGCCTGACATGGGGCTCGATATCACGGATCGCGAGATCGTGACCTGGTAGAAGTCGGACGCTTAACCGACTGTGCCACCCAGACACCCCAAATGTTTGTTCTTCTAATACGTGAGCATGGAATGTTTTCCATTTCTCCGGGTTTCTTCAATTTTTCTCATAGACGATTTATGGTTTCTTGCTTACATCCCCATTGGGAGAGAGTCTGAGCTAGGGTTAGGGTTGGGTCCAGGACGTTGCCAGGGCCAAAGCAACTCCAGTCTCGTGATCTCCCTAGAGGAATGAAGTAAGGGACCAGGAGACAGCGGGGGTCAATTGTTTGATTAGGTTTCAAGATCGGGTTAGGATTCGGTTGAGGTTTCCGTTAGGGTTAGGGATTGGGTTAGGACCCAAGAGGCCCCAGGTACTGAGCCCACAGCAGGGCAGTGGTCACCCGAATGGGCTAAGTAGAGGGCACAGGGGAGAGGGCCGGGAAGGTTCAGTCTTTGGCTTCCTGGCCATGCAACTCTATGGGCCACTGGTCCGGTAGGCCTCAGGAATTCTCTCAGACAACTGCAGCCGGGCCTGCAGAATGACATTGTGAGGTTCCAGGCACCATGCTGAGGGACACTGCCCCGCTTCTGGAACCCCAGGCATGTGGTGTTGCCAGACCATGCGATTGGGTCCACAAGGGGTGAGAGCCTTAGCTACGGTTAGTGTTTGGACCAGGGACGTAGCCAGGATCGAAGTGACTCCTGTCTCGAGATCTCCCTCGAGAGATGAAGTGAGGGCTCATGTGAAGGTGAGGTTAAGATGAAGGGATAGGGTTCAAGTCCGGCTGAGGATTAGGAGGAGGGTCTCGTTAAGGGTAGGGTTGGGGTTACGTCCCAGGAGGCCCCAGGTGCTGAAGCGAGAACACTTCAGCGGTCTCTCCGAAGGACTGAGTTCAGGGCACAAGGGAGAGTTCCGGGCAGGGTCAGACTCTATGAGCACCTGGCCGGGGAAGACTCAGGAATTCTCTCTGGCAGCTGCAACAGGCATGGGAAACGATATGGTGAGCTTCCAGATACCATACCAGGTGACCATGCAACCCATAATGACCCAAGGCGTATGGTGTTGTGAGACGTAGGGATTGGGTCCCCATGGGGAGAGAGCCTAAGCTAGGGGTAGGTTTCGGTAAAGGGACATCGCCAGGCCCATAGCGACTCCAGGCTCGTGACCTCCCTCAGGAATAATTGAGGGCCCATGCCAGAAGGTGGCTCAAGTGCAGGGTTAGGGTTCGAGGCATGCTTAGATTACTGTGGAGGGACCCGGTTAGAAGTGGCGTTAAGGTTAGGGTTACGTCCCAGGAGGCTCCAGGCACGGAACCTACAGCAAAACGATGGTCTCCCCGAAGGGCTGAGTTGAGGGCACAAGGGATGGTGCTAGTCAGGATCCGTCTTTGGCTGCCAAGGCCACATGCGTCGAACGGCCCCTGAACGAGGAGCCTCTGGAATCCTCTAGGGCAGCTGTAGTGAGGCCTGTGAAACGACATGGTGAGCTTCCAGGTTCCATGCCATGTGAGCCTGCACCGCTTCTGGACCCGAAGCACGTGGAGTTTTCAGATGTTGGAATTGGATCCCCATGGGGACTGAGCGTTAGATAGGGTTAGA
Organism: Prionailurus viverrinus; assembly: GCF_022837055.1. Lineage (NCBI taxonomy): Eukaryota > Metazoa > Chordata > Mammalia > Carnivora > Felidae > Prionailurus > Prionailurus viverrinus. The sequence goes on from NW_025927615.1 coordinate 1,538,237, forward strand.
ATTCGGTCCAGGGACATGGCCAGGTTCGAAATGACAGCGGTCTCGTGATCTCGTTTAAGGCTGACGTGAGAGCCCATGCCAGAAGGAGGCTCACTTGCAGGGTCAGTGATCAAGGCAGGCCAAGGTTTTGGTGGAGGGTCCCGGGTTGGGGTAGGGTTAGGGTTAGGGTTAGGACCATGAGATTCCAGGCGCCGAACACACAGCAGGGCAGTGGTCTCCCCGAGGGGCTAAGTTGAGGGCACAAGGGAAGGTGTCGGTCAGGATGACTCTTTGGCTGCCAAGGCCACACACATCGATCCGCCCCTGGAGGAGGAGGCTTCGTGAATCCTCTCAAGGGCTGCAGTCGGGCCTGGGAAACGAAATGGTGAGCTGCCAAATTCCATGCCGAGTAAGGCTGCACAGCTTCTGGACCCCAGGCGCCTAGTATTGTCAGACGTTGGAATTGGGTGCCCTTGGGGAGAGAGCCCACGTAGGGTTAGGGTTCGGTCCAGGGACGTCATTAGGGTTAAAGTGACTCCAGTCTCGTGATCTCCCTCGAGGGCTGAAGTCAGGGCCCATGCCAGAAGGCGACTGAATTGCAGGATTAGGGAACGAGGAGGGCTTAGGTTTTGGTAGAGGGTCCCGGATCGGGGTTTGGTTAGGGTTAGTGATGGGAACCTGGAGGCTCCAGGCGCCGAACCCACAGCAGGGCAGTGGTCTCCCTGAAGGGCTGATTTGAGGGTACAAAGGACTGTGCGGGTCAGGATCCCTCTTTGGCTGCCAAGGCCACACACGTCGATAAGCCCCTGGTCCAGGAGGCCTCCGGACTCCTATCGGGAGCTGAGCCGTCCTGGGAAACGTCACGGTGAGCTTCAAGGTTCCTTGCAGAGTCAGACTGCACCGCATCTGGAACCCAGGCGCTTGATGCTGTCAGACCATGGAATTGGCTCCCCATGAGGAGAGAGCTTTAGCTAGGGTTAGGGTTCGTTCCAGGGACGTTGCCAGGGCCGAAGCGACTCCGGTCTCGTGATCTCTTTCCAAGACTGAAGTGAGGGTCCATGCTAGATGCGGCTCAGATGCAGGATTAGGGATCGAGACAGGCTTAGCTTTCGGTGGAGGGTCCCGCATCGGGGTAGGGTTAGGGTTATGGTTGGGTACCTGGAGTCTCCAAGCGCCGAACTCAGAGCAGGGCAGTGGTCTCCCCGAAGGGCTGAGTTGAGGGCACAAGGGACGGTGCCGGTCAGGATCCCTGTTTGACAGCCAAGGCCACACACATGGATAAGCCCCTGGTCGAGGAGGCCTCCAGAATCGGCTCGGGAGTTGCAGCCGGGCCTGGGAAACGATATGTTGAGATTCCAGGTCCTTGCCGAGTCTGCCTGAACCGCTTTTGGAACCCAGGCGCGTGATGCTGTCCGACCTTGAAATTGGGTCCCATGAGGAAAGAGCCTTAGCTAGGGTTCGGGTTCGGTCCAGGTATGTCACCAGGGCCGAAGCGACTCGGGTCTCGTGACCTCCCTCGAGGACTGAAGTGAGGCCCCATGCCAGAAGGCGGCTCAAATGCAGGATTAGGGATCGAGGCAAGTTTTGGTTTCAGTGGAGGGTCCCGGGTAGGGTTAGGGTTAGGTCCCAGGGGGTTCCAGGCGCCGAACCCACAGCAGGGCAGTGGTCTCCCCGAAGGGCTGAGTTGAGGGCACAAGGGACGGTGCCGGTCAGGGTCCCTCCCTGGCTGTCAAGGCCACACATCGAAAAGCCCCTGGTCGAGGAGGCCTCCGGAATCCTCTCTGGAGCTGCAGCCGGGCCTGGGAAACGACATGGTGAGCTTCCAGGTTCCTTGCCGAATCTGCCTGCACCGCTTCTAGACCCCAGGCGTGTGATGCTGTCCGACCTTGGAAATGGGTCCCCATGAGGAGAGAACCTTAGCTAGGGTTAGGGTTCGGTCCAGGGACGACGCCAGGGCCGAAGCGACTCTGGTCTCGTGATCTCCCTCTTGGGCTGAAGTGAGGGCCCATGCAGAAGGCGGCTCAAATGCAGGATTAGGGGTCGAGGCTGGCTTAGGTTTCGTTGGAGGGTCCTGGTTCGGGGTAGGGTTAGGGTTATGGTTAGGTCCCAGGAGATTCCAGGCGCCGAAACAACAGCAGGGCAGTGGTCTCCCCGAAGGGCTGAGTTGAGGGCACAAGGGACGGTGCCGGTCAGGGTCCCTCTTTGGCTGCCAAGGCCACATACTTCGATAAGCCCCTGGTCGAGGAGGCCTCCGGAATCCTCTCGGGAGCTGCAGCCCGGCCTGGGAAACGACATGGTGAACTTCCAGGTTCCTTGGCGAGTCGGCCTGCACCGCTTCTGGACCCCAGGCGCGTGATGCTGTCCGACCTTGGAATTGGGTCCCCATGAGGAGAGCGCCTTAGCTAGGGTTAGGGTTCGGTCCAGGGACGTCGCCAGGGCCGAAGCGACTCCGGTCTCGTGATCTCCCTCGAGGGCTGAAGTGAGGGCCCATGCCAGAAGTCGGCTCAAATGCAGGATAAGGGAACGAGGCAGGCTTAGGTTTCGGTGGAGGTAACGGTTTGGGGTAGGGTTAGGGTTAGGGTTAGGTCCCAGGAGGTTCCAGACGCCGAACCCACAGCCGGGCCGTGGCCTCCCCGAAGGGCTGAGTTGAGGGCACAAGGGACGGTGCCGGTCAGGATCCATCTTTGGCTGCCAAGGCCAAACACGTCGATAAGCCCGTGGTCGATGAGGCCTCCGGAATCCTCTCGGGAGCTGCAGCCGCGCCTGGGAAACGACATGGTGAGCTTCCAGGTTCCTTGCCGAGTCTGCCTGCACCACTTCTGGTCCACAGGCGCGTGATGCTGTCCGACCTTGCCATTGGGTCCCCATGAGGAGAGAGCCTTAGCTAGGGTTAGGGTTCGGTCCAGGGACGACACCAGGGCTGAAGTGACTCCGGTCTCCTGATCTCCCTCGAGGACTGAAGTGAGGGCCCATGCCAGAAGGCGGCTCAAATGCAGGATAAGGTAACGAGGCAGGCTTAGGTTTCGGTGGAGGGTAACGTTTCGGGGTAGGGTTAGTGTCAGGGTTAGGTCCCAGGAGGTTCCAGGCGCAGAACCCACAGCAGGGCAGTGGTCTCCCCGAAGGGCTGAGTTCAGGGCACAACGGACCGTGCCAGGGGGGATGCCTTTTTTGATGCCAAGACTACACACGTCTATAAGCCCCTGGTCGAGGAGGCCTCCGGAATCCTCTCAGGAGATGCAGCCGGGCCTGGGAAACGACATGGTGAGCTTCCAGGTTCCGTGCCTAGTCAGCCTGTACCGCTTCTGGACCCCAGGCGCGTGATGCTGTCAGACCTTGGAATTGGGTCCCCATGAGGAGAGAGCCTTAGCTCGGATTAGAGTTCGGACCAGGGACGTCGCCAGGGCCGAAGCGATTCTGGTCTCGTGATCTCCCTTGAGGGCTGAAGTCAGGGCCCATGCCAGAAGGCGGCTCTAATGCAGGATTAGGGATCGAGGCAGGCTTAGGTTTCAGTGGAGGGTAACGGTTCACAGTGGGATTAGTGTTAGAGTTAGGTCCCGGGAGGTTCCAGGCGCCGATCCCCCAGCAGGGCAGTGGTCTCCCCGAAGGGCTGAGTTGAGGGCACAAGGGACGGTGCCGGTCAGGGTCCCTCTTTGGCTTCCAAGGCCACACATGTCGATAAGCCCCTGGTCGAGGAGGTCTCCGGAATCCTCTCGGGAGCTGCAGCCGGGCCTGGGAAACGACATGGTGAGCTTCCAGGTTCATTGCCGAGTCAGCCTGCACCGCTTCTGTTCCCCAGGCACGTGATGCTGTCCGACATTGGAATTGGGTCCCCATGAGGAGAGAGCCTTCGCTAGGGTTACGGTTCGGTCCAGGGACGTCGCCAGGGCCGAAGCGACTCCTGTCTCGTGATCTCCCTCGAGGCCTGTAGTGAGGTCCAATGCCAGAAGGCGGCTCAAATGTAGGATTAGGGATCTAGGTAGGCTTAGGTTTCGTTGGAGGGTAAGAGTTCAGGGTAGGGTTAGGGTTAGGCTCAGGTCCCAGGAGGTTCCAGGCGCCGAATCCACAGCAGGGCAGTGGTCTCCCCGAAGGGCTGAGTGGAGGGCACAAGGGACGGTGCCAGTCAGGGTCCCTCTTTGGCTGCCACCACACACGTCGATAAGCCCCTGGTCGAGAAGGCCTCCGGAATCCTCTCAGGAGCTGCAGCCGGGCCTGGGAAACGACATGGTGAGCTTCCAGGTTCCTTGCCGAGTCAGCCTGCACCGCTTCTGGACCTCAGGCGCGTGATGCTGTCCGACCTTGGAATTGGGTCCCCATGAGGAGAGAGGCTAAGCTAGGTTTAGGGTTCGGTCCAAGGACGACGCCAGGGCCGAGCGACTCCGGTCTCGTGATCTCCCTCGAGGGCTGAAATGAGGGCCCATGCCAGAAGGCGGCTCAAATGCAGGATAAGGGAACGAGGGAGGCTTAGGTTTCGGTGGAGGGAAACGGTTCGGGGTAGGGTTAGGGTTAGGGTTAGGTCCCAGGAGGTTCCAGGCGCCAAACCCACAGCTGGGCAGTGGTCTCCCCGAGGGGCTGAGTTGAGGGCACAAGGGATGGTGCCAATCAGGGTCCCTCTTTGGCTGCCAAGACCACACACGTCGTTAAGCCCCTGGTGAGGAAGCCTCCGGAATCCTCTCGGGAGCTACAGCCGGGCCTGGGAATCGACATGGTGAGATTCCAAGTTCCATGCCGAGTCAGCCTGCACTGCTTCTGTTCCCCATGCGCGTGATGCTGTCCGACCTTGGAATTGGGTCCCCATGAGGAGATAGCCTTAGCTAGGTTTAGGGTTCGGTCCAGGGACGTCGCCAGGACCGAAGCGACTCCGGTGTCGTGATCTTCCTCCAGGGCTGAAGTGAGGGCCCATGCCAGAAAGCGGCTCAAATGCAGGATTAGGGATCGAGGCAGGCTTAGGTTTCGGTGGATGGTCCTGGTTCGGGGTAGGGTTAGGATTTGGGTTAGGTCCCAGGAGGTTCCAGGTGCTGAACCCATAGCAGGGCAGTGGTCTCCCCGAAGGGCTGAGTTGAGGGCACAAGGGACGGTGCCAGGGGGGATCCCTTTTTTGCTGCCAAGGCCACATACTTCGATAAGCCCCTGGTCAAGGAGGCCTCCGGAATCCTCTCAGGAGATGCAGCCGGGCCTGGGAAACGACATGGTGAGCTTCCAGGTTCCTTGCCAAGTCAGCCTGTACCGCTTCTGGTCCCCAGGCGCGTGATGCTGTCCGACCTTGGAATTGGGTCCCCATGAGGAGAGAGCCTTAACTAGGGTTAGGGTTCGGTCCAGGGACGTCGCCAGGGCCGAAGCGACTCCGGTCTCATGATCTCCCTCGAGGGCTGAAGTGAGGGCCCATTCCAGGAGGCGGCTCAAATGCAGGATTAGGGATCGAGGCAGGCTTAGGTTTCAGTGGAAGTTCCCGGTTCGGGGTATGGTGAGGGTTAGCGTTAGGTCCCAGGAGGTTCCAGGCGCCGAACCCACAGCAGAGCAGTGGTGTCCCCGAAGGGCTGAGTTGAGGGCACAAGGGACGGTGCCGGTCACGATCCCTCTTTGGCTGCCATGGCCACACACGTCGATCGGCCCCTGGTCGAGGGGACTCCGGAATCCTATCGTGCAGCTGCAGCCAGGCCTGGGAAACGACATGGTGAGCTTCCAGGTTCCAGGCGGAGTCAGCTTGCACCTCTTCTGGACCCCAGGCCCGTGGTGTTGTCAGACGTTGGAATAGTGTCCCCATGGGGACTTAGCCTTAGCTCTGTTAGTGTTCGGTCCAGGGACATAGCCTGTGCCGAAGTGACTCCAGTCTTGTGATCTCCCTCGAGGGCTGAATTGAGGGCCCATGCCAGAAGGCAGCTCAATTCCAGGGTTAGGTATCGAGGCAGGCTTAGTTTTGTGTGGAGGGTCCCGGTTCGGGGTAGGGTTAAGTTTAGGGTTAGGTCCCCGCAGGCTCCAGGCGCCGAACCCTCAGCAGGGCAGTGGTCTCCCCAAAGGTCTGAACTGAGGGCACAAGGGATGGTTCCGTGCAGGATCTGTCTTTGGCTGCCTTGGCAACAGACGACGATTTGCCCCTGGTCGAGGAGGCCTCCAGAATCCTCTTAGTAGCTGCAGCCGGGCCTGGGAAACGACATGGTGCACTTCCAGGTTCCATGCCGAGTCAGCCTGCACCGCTTATGGACCCCAGTTGCGTGGTGTTGTCAAACGTTGGAATTGGGTCCCCATGGGGGAGAGCCATAGCTTGGGTTAGGTTTCGGTCCAGGGACGTCACCAGGGAGGTGGCATAGGGGGATGGGTTCAATGGGTGATGGGCTATGGAGGGCACTAGTAGTGAAGATCACTGGGTGATAGCTACACCTGTGTTAGCGTAGCAGAATGTATACATTTGCCAATGACTATGTTTTTCATATGAAACTAATGTACGTAGTGTGTCAGCTATTCCCAAATAACATGTTGTTGTTTTTTTTAACTAGGTAAAGGACCTAAATAAAAAGTTTAATGTAAAAGAACCTGTTAATATCTAATCAAGAAATGCAGTGAAGCTCCAAACTATAAAGTCACCATATCATATTCTGTATCATTCCTATACACTAACCCAATTATCTCAGAAGAAGTAAAGAAAACAATCCGATTTACAATAGCATCAAAAACAATAAAAATTATAGCAATACCGTTAGCCAAGGAAATGAAAATCTCTCTACAGAAAACTATAAAACCTGTGTGCAGGAATGGAAGAAATTCAATTTGGGTGAAAGAAAGGGGAGAACACACAAGTCAGTGAAAAGCCATCCCATGTCCAACTTTCGGAGGAATTAATACAGATACAATGTCCATATTACCCAAAGCCATCTAGAGATTCAGTGCAATCTCTATCAAGACTCCGATGCAATATTTATGCAATTAGAAAATCATATCCTAAAATTTATTTGGAACCACCAAAAGACCCCATGTAGCCAACGCAAGAAAGAACAAAACAGGAGGCATCCCCCTTCTTGATTTCAAGCGTCATTCTAACACAAAGAAATCAATTATGTCACTGACATAAGCACACACACAAGACAATGGAACAGAAATTGAGAGCCCAAACTAAACCCATGCATCACAGTCACCTAGTATTCGACAAGGGAGTCAATAATACACAGTGGAGAAGAGTAGTCTTTTGAATAACTGGTGCTGCGAAAATTGGATATTCCCATGTACAAGAACAAAGTTTAGCACCGTATAATACACCACTCCCTAGAGAGTGAAAGGAAGAAATAGAGAGAGATGTGGTTAGAGAGAAATAGAGACAAAGAGGAAGTATAAGAAGGAAAGTAGAGACCTGGTCCGGTATGGGGAGACAGTTAGATGGGCCAGGGGGGAGGGGATGTAGGAAGTGGCTCTGAGTGCTGGGGCAGAAAGGGCTTCTATCATGGGAATCAGGGTTCCATGGCCCCAAGACTCCAACATCCCTGGGTCCAAGTTCTGCAGAGGCCATTGGAATTGAAAAGATGGGTAGCCCTCATTTCTTCTGGAATTGTGAGGTTCAGCCTCACGTTCTGTCATGGAGAGGGATGTCTTGAGGGAGAGTGTGCCGCTCTTTGGCAGGTAAACTCCATAGCCTGCCCTGTGGGGAGGTGTCCCAGGGCCATCTCCCTCACTGCCCCAGGCTCTGTTGGATTTCCCCCCTCCCCCGCCAGCCTGCCTTCCTCAAGTTCTGAACCCAGGCATCAGGCATTGCGTTGCCCCCAGGTCCTGCAGTCTGGACCTGGCAGAGGTGGACTAGTAATATTGGTAAAATATATATTGACTCAAAGTCGGACGCTTAACCGACTAAGTCACCCAAGCGCCCCGGGAAGGATAGTTTAGTTGCAAAGAAGAATAAATTAAAGATAGTGTAAAGGATGTCTATTTTTAAATGAAATATTGTTTACACATTAGTTGTGTTAGTTTTAGGCATACATTGTAGTCATTCCATTTGTCTCTACATTATGTTTTACTCAACCACAAGTGTACCTATCCTGTGAAAGCATGCAACAATATTGTTACAGGATTGACTCCATTCCATTGGCTGTCCCTTGTATCCCTAGGACTCATTCACTCCATCGCTGGACGCCGGTATCTCTCTCTCTCAAAGGTGTCCATTCTTTATCTAACTTAAGTATTTTGGTGGTAAACAACATTACGTCTTGTTCAGCATGTGTAAATCGGTGGTCTATTTTTCTGTGAATATTGCTGAAAACATTACAAATGATGTCGTTACGTTAATAAATTCGGTTTCATTCTTCACTCACAAGAAAGAGAAGGAAAAGATTTTGTGTCCCAGACCCTGTCACTAAGACCTTCCCAATGAGGAGAACAGGCTTAGTTGCCCAGAGCACCTTCGGTCTCTCAGCTGAGCAACCAGGGCCTTCCACATTGAAGGAATTCCCATGGTGGCCAGCAGAGAGAGCTCAAGCACCACAGACCCCCGAGGGGCGGGTTCCTCTGCTGGGCAGTGATAGCCAGCAGAGGGCGCACCATCTGTTTTTCTGACCCAGGGCACCTCAGAGCAGGAAGGGCTTAGACTGCTCTCAGAGGACTCAGGCCTCTGCTGGTGCCTGAGTACAGAGAGCAGAGCTGCACTTCCAGCAGGTTCTGCCACCCGCCCCAGGGGAGACCTTGGAAGCTTAGCAGCAACTTGGCATCTCCTGAGTCGCCAGAGAGAAGCTGCCTTGTTGTACTGAGTGCTGAGGAGGGGGCGCCGGGTGGCTTCCCTGGTCAAGCTGGTCGCTGAGCTGCACAGGCCTTTGCATTTTCTGGGCTGTTCCCGTGTTTCATTCCACCCCTTCCCGGACAGTGTTTGAACAAGACGTATTTTACTAAAGGACTTGTGGATTGCGGGGTCCCACGACATCACCTCATAGATGCAGTCGATGGTTTGTTCCAGATCCAGGCTTGTTTCCGGGAAGGAACCCTAACAGAAATTCAGAAGCACGGGAGCTGCATTCAATTAGGACGTGGATTCATGAAATGCTCGTCTCACGACCTTCTAGAAGAAGGAGCTGGGACCCATGTTCCGAGTCCTGCTGGACCCAGAGACCAAGGTAAGGGCAAAAACTGTCCCACACATCATACATGCTTTTTAAAAAATTTCATGGTTATTTTTCCAACCTAGTGAAGTGATTGAACACTACCGAAAACCCGGTAGGTAAGTCTCAGTAACCTTATGTTATCTTTTAATTTAAATTCCACTGAGTGAAGACACAGTGTAATAGTAGTTTCAGGTGTCCAATATAGAGCAACACTTCCACACGTCACCCGGTGCTCATCCCAGGTGCACTTCTTAATCCCCATCAGCTGTTTCACCCATTCCCTCACCTCGCTGTGGAACTCCTCAGTTTGTTTCCTAGTTAAGAGTCCGTTTGTCTCCTCCCCCCGCCCCTTTGTTTTGTTTTCTTGCCATGTGTTAGTGAAATCATTGGGTATTTGTCTTTCTCCGACAGGCTTATTTCACCCAGCATAACATTCTCTCTCTCCATCCACCTCGTGGCAAATGGCAAGATTTCACGTTTTTACGGCTACATCATCTTACATTCCATAGCCCACATCTCAATTTATTCATCTGTTGATGGGTGCTTGGATAGTTTCTGTCATTTGGCTTTTGTAGAAAATGCTGCTGTAAACATCACGGTGCATATATCCCTTTGAAGATTTTGTATTCTTTGTGGAAATACCTTGTAGTGAAGTTGCTGGATTGTAAGGTACTTCTATTTCCAGTTTTGTTTTGTTTTTGACATCTCCATGTGGTTTTCCATAGTGGCTGCACCAGTTTGCATTCCTACCCATAGTGCAAGAGGGTTATTCTTTCCCCACATCCTTGGCAACACCTGCTGTGTCATCCTTCATTGATTTTAGCCTTTGTGACAGAGGTGATGTGTTCTCTCATTGTACTTTCGAATTGTATTTCCCTGAAGATCAGTATTGTTGAGCATTTTTTCATGTGTCTCTTGGCCATGTATATGTCTTCCTTCGGGAAATGTCCACTCGTGTCTTCTGCCCATTTTTAATCAGATTTCTCATTTTTGGGGTGATGTATAACTGTATATATTTTGGACACTAACCCTGTATCCGATGTCGTTTGCAAATATCATTCTGTTGGTGATTTCGTTTTGTTGATTTTTTCCTTGGTGACGGAAGGTTTTATTTTTATAAAGTCTCATTATTTTTGCTTGTGTTTCCCTTACCTCTAGAGATAGATCTACAAAGACGTTTGTACAGGCAATGTCAAGTAAGATACTACCCGTGTTATCCTCTGGGATTTTTATGGTTTCAGGTTTCACATAGAGGTCTTTGTCCATGTTGGATTTATTTTTGTGTATGTTGTAAGACAGTGGTCCGTTGTTTTTGTTTTGTTTTGCAGATGGCTGTCTAGTTTTTCCAAAACCATATGTTGAGGAGCCTTTTTTTAAATTTATGTATTTATTTTTGAGAGAGAGAGAGAGCGTGAGAGCATGCAGAAGTGGGGCAGAGAGATATGGAAAGAGAGAATCCCACGCATGCTCTGCACTTCCCTGAGATCATGACCTGAGCTGAATCCACCATCACACGCTTTCTTGCCTGGGCCACCCATGTGTCCCAAGACTATCTTTTCTTCCATTGGATTATCTTTCCTGCTTTATTGAGAATTAATTGACCATAGAGGGGTGAGTTTATTTCTGGGTGTCCATGCTATTGATCTATGCATATGAGTTTGTTGTTGTTACTTTTTGTTGTTGTTTTGTCAGTACTGTTCAGTACGGGCATACTGATCATACTGTTCTGATCAGTATAGCTTTGTAATATAACCTAAAGTCTGGAATTGTGATGTCTCCAGCTCTGCTTTTCTTTTACAAGTTTGTGTTGGCTGTATGGGGACTTTTGTCATTCCATACAAATTTTGAGATTATTTGTTCTTGTTCTGTGACAAATGCTTTTGTGAGTGTGATATCCCTATCACACTTCATTTCATTATATGTGTAGATTGCTTTGAGGAGTGTAGACATTTTAACAGTATTTTGTGCTTCCCATCCATGAACATGAAATGTATGTCCATTTCTTTGTGTCCTCTTCCATTTATTTCATCATTGTTTCATAGCGTTTAGAGTACAGGTCTTTCACCTCTTTGGTTAGGTTGATTCCTGGTTTCTTGTGGTATTTGTGAGCCTGTCAATGGGATTGATCCCTTACTTTCTCTCTGTGTTAATTCATGATTTGTGTTAGAAATTCAATACATCTATGTTCCTTGATTTCTGTAGATTGTGACTTGTCGAATTCATATATTGATTCTAGCAATTTTTAAGGGAGCCTTTCATGTTTTTTATAGAACCTATCATGTCAGTTGCAAACAGCGAAAGTGCTTCTTCTTCCTTGCCGATTTGGATGCCTCTTATTTCTTTTTGTTGTCTGAGTGCTGTGGTTAGGGTTTCCCGTACTATGTGGGATAACAGTGGTGAGAGGGGTCATTCCTAGCTTGTCCCTGACTTTGGAAGAAAAACTTTCAATTCTTACCCATTGAGGATGAGACGAGCTGTGGGTTTTTCATAGACGACCTTTATTATGTGCAGGTAGGTTGAGTCCCAATGTACTTTTCTGAGGGTTTTTATCATGAATCGATGTGACATTTTATCAAAAAGTTTTCCTGCCTCTGTTGAAAGCATCCTATTGTTCTTATCCTTTCTTCTATTACTGTGGTGCATCATGTTGATTGATATGTGAATGTGGAAACACGCTTGCAGCCCAGGAATATATACCACTTGATTATGGGAAATGATTCTATCAATGTATTGTTGACTTTAATTTGAAGGTTTTTTAATGAGCATTTCGGCATACATAGTCATCAGGCTATTGCTCTGCAGTTTTATTTAAAAACTTGTAAACATCTTTATAAAAGCTTCTTTCTTTCCTTAGAGTACATAAAAGTGAGGGAGGGGCAGAGAGACAAGGAGAGAGAGAATCCTGGCCATGCCCCACACTGTCATGGCAGGGCCCAACGTAGAACTTGAACCCACATACCGCAAGATAATGTCCTCATCCAAAATTAAGAGTTGGACAGTAAACCGACCGACCCACACAGGCGCCGCTGCAGTTTTCGGTTTCAGTGGAGGCTTCATCTCGTTTTGGTATCAGGGTAATGATGGCCTCATACGATGAATTTGTAAGTTTTCCTTCTTTTTTTAATTTTGTAATAATTCGATGAGAATACATATTACCTCTTCCTTGAATGGATGGTAGAATTCATCCACGAAGCCATCTGGCCATGAACTCTTGTGTTGGGGGGAGATTTTTTTAATTACTGATGGGGTATCTGCCTGTTTTCAGGTTTTAGGTATCTTCCTGTTTCAGTTTTGGTAGTGTGTGTTTTTCTAGGAAGTTGTCCATTTTTCTCAGAGTGTCCAATTTGTTGCCTATAGTTGTTCATAATATTATCTTCTAATTGTATTTTTGTGGTGTTGACTGTCATTTCTCCTTTCTTATTTGTGATTTCATTTATTTGGGTCCTTTCTGTCTTCTTTGTGAAGAGTCTGCCTAGGAGGTTTTCAAGTTGATTACTGCTTTCAATGAACCAGCCCCTGCTTTCATTGATTTGGTCTAGTGTCTTTTTGGTTTCTATATTCCTTATTTCTGCCCTAAATTCTATTATATCCTTCCTTCTGCTGCTCTTTTTCTCATTCCTTTAGGTGTAAGTTAGGATTCTTTGAGATTTTTCTTGCTCTTTAAGGTAGGCTTGTATTGCTATATACTTCCATCATAGACTTCTTTTGCCGCATTCCAAAGGGTTTTACCAGTGTATTTTCATTTTCATTTGTTTCAGTGTATTTTCTCATTGATTTCCTGTTTGACCCATTCATTTAGAAGCATGTTACTTAACCTCCCTTTATTTGTGGCCTTCCCACCCCCCCCCACCCCCCCACCGGCCTCTTTTTGTGGTTGACTTCAAGGTTCCTAGCTTTGTGGTTAGAAAAGATGCTTGGTGTGATCTCTGTCGTTGGGTACCTCTTGAGGCCTGATTTGTGACCTAGAATGTGATCAATTCTGTAGAACACCCCAGGTATGCTTGAAAAGAATGTGTACTCTGCCATTTTAGTATGGAGTGTTCTGAATATATCTGTTGAACCCTTCTGGCCCAGTGTGTCATTCAAAGCCATTGTTTCCTTGTTGACGTTCTGTTTATAGGTTCTGTCCATTGATGTGAGTGATGTATTAAAGTCCTCTACTATCATCATATTATTATAAATGAGTTCCTTTACGGTTGTTGCTAAATGTTTTGTATACTTGGTGATCGCATGTTGGGTGCACCGAAATTTACAATCATTGGATCTTCTTGTTTGGCTGTCCCCTTTAGTATCAGATAGTGTCTGTCTTCATCTCTTGTTATAGCTGTATGTATGTATGTATGTATGTATTTTAATTTAAGTCTTAGTTGACATACAGTGCATTCTCGGGTTTAGGAGTAGAATTCGGTGATTCATCCTTTACATAGAACACCCAGTGCTCATCACAACAAGTGCTCTTCTTAATACTCGTCCTCCATCTAGCCCAGCGCTGACCCATCTCCCTCCATCAACTTTCACTTTTTTTTTCTCTAAGAGACTCATGTCGTTTGTTACCACGCTTCTCTTTTCCTGGCTCCTTCCTTAGTTTTCATGTGTTTTGTTTCTTAACTTCCACATGAGTGAAATCATATATGTGTCTTTCTCTGATTGACGTATTTCACGTAGCATAATACATTCGAGCTCCTTCCACATCGTTGCAAATGGCAAGATTTCATTCTTCTTGAAGCTGAGTTATATTTCATTGTATATACATATGTATGTATATATGAACATACACATATGTCCATATGCATATACATACATATACGTACATACACCACAACTTCTTTACACCTTCATCAGTTGATGGATACTTAGGCTTTCCCCATAGTTGGGCTACTGTTGATAATTCTGCTATAAATATTGGGTTCATGCAATGTCACTCTTAGGTATTTACCCAAAGGGTACCAAAATAGAGTCTCGGTTTTAAAGTATATTTTGCCTGATATAAGTATTGCTACTGTCTTTCTTTTGACATTATTGGCATGATAAATATTTCTTCATTCCCTCACTTCAAATCTGCAGGAGACTTGGGGCGCCTGGGTGGCTCAGTCGGTTAAGGGGCCGACTTCGGCTCAGGTCATGATCTCGCAGTCCCTGAGGTCGAGCCCCGCGTCGGGCTCTGTGTTGACAGCTCAGATCCTGGAGCCTGTTTCAGATTCTGTTCTCCCTCTCTCTGACCCTCCCCCATTCATGCTCTGTCTCTCTCTGTCTCAAAAATAAATAAACATTAAAAAAAATTTTTAAAAATAAGAAATCTGCAGGAGACTTAAGTCCGAATAAGGGTTTGTAGGCAGCATCTAGATAGACATTGTTTTTTGTTTGCTTGTTTCTTTGTCTGTTCTGTCCTTTGTGACGCCCTATCCAATGGCTTTGAATTGGAGCATTTAGTCCATTTATACTCAGAGTGATTATTGATAAGTATACATTTAGTCCCATTCTACTAGTTGTTTTTTCATTGTTTCTTGATGTTTTCTCTGATCCTTTCATGTCTGTGACACTTTTAGTCTTTCCCTTCCACTCAAGAGCCCGACTTAAATATTCTTTTCGTTTGACTGGTGGTACATTTCTTTGCTTATTTTTAATATTTCTTCTTTTTAAAATTTAGGCCCAAGTTAGTTACCTTATAGAGGAATACAGTTTCAGCAGTAGAATTTAGTGATCCATCAAGTACAAAATATACCCAATACTCATCCCAAGGTCCACCCCTAATGCCCATCACCCATTTAGCCCATACTCCTATTCAGTAATCCTCCAGGAACCCTGAGATTCTTCCCTCTATTTAACAGTCTCTTATCATTTGACTCCCTCTCTGTGTGTATCTTATTTTTGCTTTCCTCGCACTATGTTCATCAGTTTCATTAAATTCGACAGATGAGAGAAATCATAGGATGTGTGTCGTTCTCTGACATATTTTGCTTAGCTTAAGAAAGTCTGGTTCCATCCCCGTTGTTGCAAAGAGCGAGATTTCATTCTTTTTGATCGCAGAGTCATAGTCCATTGTATGCATATACCATATCTTCTTTATCCATTCATCTGTCAGTGGTCATTTGGGCTCTTTGCATAACTTAGCTATTGTTGAGAATGCTGCTATAAATATTGGAGTACACGTGCCACTTCGAGTCAGCGTTAGTGTATCTTTTGGATAAATACGTAGTAGTGCAATGGCTGGGTCCTAGTGTAGTTCTATTTTTTGTGTTTGTGACGAATCTCCATACTATTGTCCAGAATGGCTACAGCACTTTGCATTCGCACCAGCATTGCAAAAGGGTTCCCTTTCCCTGCATCCTTGCCAACATCTGTCGTTTCCGGAGATGTTAATTTTAGCCATTCTGATAGGTGTGAGGGGATATCTCATTGTGGGTTTCATTTGTATTTCAGTGATGACCAGTGAGATTGAGCATCTTTTCATGTGTGACCAATCCGGATGTCATCTTTCTTAAAGTGTCTCTTCATGTCTTTTGCCCATTTCTTCACGGGATTATTTGGTTTCTGGGTGTTGAGTGTGATCACTTTTTTTATAGATTTTGGATACTAACCCTTTATCTGATATGTCACCTGCAAATATCTTCTCCCATTTCATTCAGTTGCCTTTTAGTTTGGCTGATTTTGTCCCCTGCTGTGCAGAAGCTTTTTATCTTCAGGACCCAATAGTTCATTGTGGTTTTTATTGCTCTTGCTTCTGGAGACATGACAAGCGAGAAGTTGCTGCGGCCAGGATCAAGGAGGTACATTGCCTGTTATCTCCTCTAGGATTTTGAATGTTCCTGACTTACATTTAGATAATTCATCCATTTTGAGGTGTGTGTGTGTGTGTGTGTGTGTGTGTGTGTGTGTGTCGTTTAAGGACAGTGTCCAGGTTCATCATTCTCACTGTCCAGTATTCCGAGTACCATTTGCTGAAGAGACTCTGATTCCATTCTATATTATTTCTGTGTTAACAAAGATTACTCACCTTATGTTTGAGGGTATATTTCTGGGTTCCATATTCTGTTCCATTGACGTCTGTCTCCGTTTCTGTGCCTGTACATACTGTCTTGATGAATGCAGCTTTCTAATACACCATAAATCCAAAATAGTCATGTTTCCACCTTGGTTTTCTTTTTCAACATGACTTTGGCTTTTGGTATCTTTTCTGGATCCTTACACATTATAGGGTTGTTTGTTCTAGCTCTGTGGAGAAAGCTCGTGTTATTTTGATAGGGATTGCATTGAGTGTGTCGACTGCTTTGGTAGTATTGACATCTTAACAATGTTTGTTCTTCTAATATATGAGTATGGAATGTTTTCCATTTCTTTGGGTTTCTTCAATTTTTCTCATAGACGATTTATGGTTTCTTGCTTACATCCCCATTGGGAGAGAGTCTGAACTAGGCTTAGGGTTCGGTCCAGGACGTTGCCAGGGCCAAAGCAACTCCAGTCTTGTGATCTCCCTAGAGGAATGAAGTAAGGGACCAGGAGACAGCGGGGGTCAATTGTTTGAATAGGTTTCAAGATCGGGTTAGGATTCGGTTGAGGTTTCCGGTTAGGGGTAGGGTTTGGGTTAGGACCCAAGAGGCCCCAGGTACTGAGCCCACAGCAGGGCAGTGGTCACCCGAATGGGCTAAGTTGAGGGCACAGGGGAGAGGGCCGGGAAGGTTCAGTCTTTGGCTTCCTGGCCACGCAAATCTATGGGCCACTGGTCCAGTAGGCCTCAGGAATTCTCTCAGACAACTGCAGCCGGGCCTGCAGAATGACATTGTGAGGTTCCAGGCACCATGCCGAGGGACACTGTGCCGCTTCTGGAACCCTAGGCGCGTACTTTGCCAGACCTTGGTATTGGGTCCACAAGGGGAGAGAGTCTTAGCTACGGTTAGTGTTTGGACCAGGGACGTAGCCAGGATCGAAGTGACTCCAGTCTCGAGATCTCCCTCGAGAGATGAAGTGAGGGCTCATGTGAAGGTGAGGTTAAAATGAAGGGATAGGGTTCAAGGCCGGCTTAGGATTCGAAGGAGAGTCTGGTTAAGGGTAGGTTTGGGGTTACGTCCCAGGACGCCCCAGGTGCTGAAGCCAGAACACTTCAGCGGTCTCCCTGAAGGACTGAGTTCAGGGCACAAGGGAGAGTGCCGGGCAGGGTCAGAATCTGTTCTTCCAAGGCCACACAACTCTATGAGCCCTGGTCGGGGAAGACTCAGGAATCCTCTCTGGCAGATGCAACAGGCATGGGAAACGATATGGTGAGCTTCCAGATACCATACCAAATGACCATGCAACCCTTCAGGTCACAAGGCGTATGGTGTTGTCAGACGTAGGGATTGGGTCCCCAGGGGGAGAGAGCATTAGCTAGGATTAGGGTTTGGTCCAGGGACATCGCCAGGGCCGAAGCCATGCTGATCGCGTAATCTCTCTCAAGGCCTGAAATGAGGGCCCATGCGATGGGCGGCTCAAGTAGAGGGTTAGGTTTTGAGGATGGATGAGATTTCAGTGGAGGGTTCTGACAGAGGGTAGGTTTAGGGTGAAGTTTAGATCCCAGGAGCTCCAGACGACGAACCCACAGAAATACAGCGGTCTCCCTGAAGGGCTAGGTTGAGGACACAAGGGAGGGTGCCCGTCAGGATCCGTCTTGGTCTCCCAAGGCCACACACGTGATTGGGCCCCTGGTAGAGGAGGCCTACAAAATCCACTCGGGCAGCTGCAGCCGGGCCTGGGAAACGACATGGTGAGCTTCCAGGTTCCATGCTGAGTCAGATTGCACTGCTTCTGGACCCCAGGCGCATGGTGTTGTCAGACGTTAAAATTGGGTCCCCATGGGGAAAGAGCCATAGCTAGGGTTAGGGTTAGGTAAAGGGATGTCGCCAGGTCCATAGCGACTCCAGCCTCGTGATCCCCCTGGAGGGATGAAGACAGGGCCCATGCCAGAAGGCGGTTCAATTGCAGGGATAGGAATCGAGGCAGGCTTAGGTTTCGGGGGAGGGTCCAGGTTTGGGGTAGGTTAGGGTTAGTGTTAGTTCCCAGGAGGATCCAGGTGCCGAAACCACAGCAGGGCAGTGGTCACCCCGAAGGTCTGAGGTGAGGGCACAAGGGATGGTGCCGGTCAGGATCCCTCTTTGGCTGCCAAGGCCACACATGTTGTTCCTCCCGTGGTGGAGGAGGCTTCCGGAATCCTATCGGGCAGCTGCAGCCAGGCCTGGGAAACCACATGGTGAGCTTCCAGGTGCCATGCCGAGACAGCCTGCACCGCTTCAGGGCCCCAGATGCGTGGTGTTCTCAGACGTTGGAATTGGGTCCCCATGGGTAGAGAGCCTCAGCTAGGGTTAGGGTTTGGTCCAGGGACGTGGCCAGGGCCGAAGCGACTCCAGTCTCGTGATCTCCTTTGAGGGCTGAAGTAGGGCCCATGCCAGAAGGGTGCTCAATTGCAGGGTTAGGGATCGAGGCAGGGTTAGGTTTCAGTGTAGGGTCCCAGTTCGGGGTAGGGTTAGGGTTAGGGTTAACTCCCAGGAGCCCCAGGCACCAAAGCCACAGCAGGGTCGTGGTCTCCACGAAGGGTTGAGTTGAGGGCACAAGGGATGGTGTCGGTCAGGATCCGACTTTGGCTGCCAAGGCCACATATCTTGATATGCCTCTGTTCGAGGAGTCCTCCAGAATCCTCTCAGGAGCTGCAGCCGCGCCTGGGAAACAACATGGTGAGCTTCCAGTTTCTGTGCCGAGTCAGCCTGTACCGCTTCTGGACCCCAGGCGCTTGATGGTGTCAGACCTTGGAATTGGGTCCCCATGAGGAGAGAGCCTTAGCTAGGGTTAGGGTTCGGTCCAGGGCCATCGCCAGGGCTGAAGGGACTCCGGTCTCGTGACCTCCCTCAAGGGCTGAAGTGAGGGCCCATACCAGAAGGCGGCTGAAATGCAGGATTCGGGATCGAGGCAGGCTTAGGTTTTGGTGGAGGGTCCCGGATCGGGGTAGGGTTAGGGTTAGGGTTGGGTACCTGAAGGCTCCCGGCGCCCAATCCACAGCAGGGCAGTGGTCTCCCCGAAGGGCTGAGTTGAGGGTACAAAAAACGGTACCGGTCAGGATCCCTCTTTGGCTGCCAAGGCCACTAACGCCGATAAGCCCCTGGTCGAGGAGGCCTCCGGAATCCTCTTGAGAGCTGCAGCCGGGCCTTGGAAACGACATGATGAGCTTCCAGGTTCCTTGCCGAGTCAGCCTGCACCGCTTCTGGACCCCAGGCGCGTGATGCTTTCAGACCTTGGAATTCGGTCCCCATGAGGAGAGAGCCTTAGTTAGGTTTAGGATTCGGTCCAGGGACGTCGCCAGGACCGAAGCGACTCCGGTCTCGTGATCTCCCTCGAGGGCTGAAGTGAGGGCCCATGCCAGAAGGCGGCTCATATGCAGGATTAGGGATCGAGGCAGGCTTAGGTTTCGGTGGAAGTTCACGGATCGGGTTAGGGTTAGGGTTAGGGTTAGGGTGGGTACCTGGAGGCTCCATGCACCGAACCCACAGCAGGGCAGTGGTCTCCGAGAAGGGCTGAGGTGAGGGCACAAGGGACGGTGCCAGTCAGGATCCCTCTTTGGATGTCAAGGCCACACATGTTGTTCCTGCCGTGGTCGAGGAGGCCTCCGGAATCCTTTCGGCTAGGTGCAGCCGGGCCTGGGAGACGACATGGTGAGCTTCCAGGGTCCATGCCGAGTCAGCCTGCACTGCTTCTGGACCTCAGGCGCGTGGTGTTTAACACGTTGGAATTCGTCCCCATGGGGGAGAGCGTCAGCTACAGTTAGGGTTCGGTCCAGGGACGTCGCGTGGGCAGAAGCGACTCCAGTCTCGTTATCTCCCTCGAGTTATGAAGGGAGGGCCCATGCCAGAAGGCGGCTGTATTGTAGGGTTAGGGATTGAGGCAGGCTTAGTTTTCAGTGTAGGGTAACGGTTCGGGGTAGTATTAGGGGTAGGGTTAGCTCCTAGGAGCTCCAGGCGCCAAACCCACAGCAGGGTCGTGGTCTCTGCAAAGGGCTGAGTTCAGGGCACAAGGGACTGTGCCGGTCAGGATCCGTCTTTGGCTGCCAAGGCCCCACACGTCGATCGGCCCCTGATCGAGGAGCCCCAGGAATCCTATTGGGCAGCTGCAACCAGGCCTGGGAAACAACATGGTGAGCATCCAGGTTCTATTCCGCGTGAGCCTGCACCACTTCTGGACCCCAGGCGTGTGGTGTTTTCAGACATTGCGATTGGGTCCCCATGGGGACTGAGTGTTAGCTAGGGTTAGAGTTTGGTCCAGGGACTGGCACGGCCGAAGAGACTGCGGTCTCATGATCTCCCTCGAGGGTGAATTGAGGGCCCATGCCAGAAGGCGGTCAATTGCAGGGTTAGGGATCGAGGCAGGCTTAGGTTTCGGGTTAGGGTTAGGTCCCAGGAGGTTCCAGGCGCTGAATCCACAGCAGGGTTGTGGTCTCCCCGAAGGGCTGAGTTGAGGGCACCTGGGACAGTGCTGGTCAGGATCCGTCTTTGGCTGCCAAGGCCACATATGTTGTTCTGCCCGAGGTCGAGGAGGGCTCTGGAATCCTTTTGGGCAGCTGCAGCCGGCCTGGGAAACGACATGGTGAGCTTCCATGTTCCATGCCTTTTGAGCCTGCTCCGCTTCTGTACCCCAGGCACGTGGTGTTGTCAAATGGAAGAATTGGGTCCCCTTGGAGAGAACGTCTTAGGTAAGTTTAAGATACGGTTCAGGGACGTTGCCAGGGCTGATGCGACTCCGGTCTCATGATTTCCCTCCAGGGCTGAATTGAGAGACGATGGGACAAGGCAGCTCAAGTGCAGGGTTAGGATCGAGGCAGGCTTAGGTTTCGGTGGAGTGTCCCGGTTCGGGCTAGGATTACGGTTAGTGTTAGGTCCCAGGAGTCTCCAGGCGCCGAACCCACAGGAGGGCAGTGGTCTCCCTGAAGGGTATAATTGTGGGCAAGGGATGGTGCCACCCAGGATCAGTCTTTGTCTGCCAAGGCCACGCACGTTGATGGGCCCCTGGTCGAGGAGGCTTCTGGAATCCTCTGGGGCAGCTGCAGCCCGGCCTGGGAAATGACATGCTGAGCTTCCACGTTCCATGCCATGTGAGCCTGCACTGCTTCTGGACCCCAGACGCGTGGTTTGTTCAGAGGTTGGAATTGGATCCCCATGGGGAGAGAGCCTTAGCTAGGATCAGAGTTCGGTCAAGGGACATCTCCATGCCGAAGCGACTCAGGTCTTGTGATCTCACTCCAGGGCTGACGTGAAAGCCCATGTGAGAAGGCAGCTCAAGTACAGGGTTAGGTTTCAAGGCAGCCTTACGTTTTGGTGGACGCTCCCAGTTAAGGGTCGTGTTAGGTTTAGGGTTAGGTCCCAAGAGGCTCCAGGTGCCGAACCTACAGCAGGGCTGTGGTCTCCCCGAAGGGGTGAGTTGAGGGCATAAATGAGTTTGCCGGTTAGGTTCAGTCATTGTCTGTCAAGGCCACACACGTTGATGGGCTCCTAGTCGAGGACACCTCCAGAATCCTCTCGCGCAGCTGCAGCCTGGCCTTGGAAAAGACATGGTGAGCTTCCAGGTTCCATGCTGAGTGAGCCTGCACCTCTTGTGTCCCCTAGGCCCGTGGTGTTTTTAGACTTTGGTATTGGGTCCACATGGGGAGAGTGGCTAGCTAGGTTTAGGGTTCGGTCCAGGGACGTCGCCAGTGCCAAAAAGACTCCGATCTCGTGACCTACCTCGAGTGCTGAAGTGAGGGCCCGTGCGACCAGGTGACAGAAGTGTAGGGTTAGGGTTCGAGGCCCACTTAAGTTTCATTGGATGTTCCCTGATCCAGGTAGTTTTAGGGTTAGGGATATGTCCCAGTAGGTTCCAGGCGCCGAACCTAGAGCAGGGCTGTGGTCTCCCCGAAGGGCTGAGTTAAGGGCACAAGTGAGGGTGCCGGTCAGATTCAGTCTTTGGCTGACAAGGCCACACACATCGACAGGCCCTGGTCGGGGAGGCCTTTGGAAACATCTCGGGCGTATTCAGCCGAGCCTGGGAAACGACATGGTGAACTTCCAGGTTCCATGCCGAGTGAGTCTGCACCGATTGTGTACCCCAGGCACGTGGTTTTGTCAGACGTTGGTATTGGGTCCCCATGGGGAGAGATCCTCAGCTAGGGTTAGGGTTTGGTCAAGGGACGTCACCAGCCCGAAGCGACTACGCTCTCGTTATGTCCATTGAGGGCTGAAGTGAGGGCCCATGAGATGGGGCATCTCAAGTTTAGGGTTCGGTTACAAGGCCGGCTTAGTTTTCAGTGGAGGCAACCGGTTTGAGGTAGGGTTAGGGTTTGGGTTAGTTTTCAGGAGTCTACATGCGCTGAACCCTTAGCAGACCAGTGGTCTCCCTGAAGGACTGACTTGAGGGCACAAGGGAGACTACCGGTCAGGATCAGTCTTTGGCTGCCAAGGCCACACACGTCGATAAGCCCCTGGTCGAGGAGGCCTCCGGAATCCTCTCGGGAGCTGCAGCCGGGCCTGGGAAACGACATGGTGAGCTTCCAGGTTCCTTGGCGAGTCAGCCTGCACCGCTTCTGGACCGCAGGCGCGTGATGCTGTCCGACCTTGGAATTGGGTCCCCATGAGGAGAGAGCCTTAGCTAGGGTTAGGGTTCGGTCCAGGGACGTCGCCAGGGCCGAAGCGACTCCGGTCTCATATTCTTCCTCGAGGCCTGAAGTGAGGGCCCATGCAATGGGGCAGCTCAAGTGTAGGGTTAGGGTTCGAGGCTGGCATAGTTTTCAATGCAGGGTCCTGGTTTTGGGTAAGGTTAGGTTTAGGTCCCAGGAGACTCCAGGTGCTGAACCCACAGTAGGGCAGTGGTCTCCCCGAAGGGCTGTGTTGAGGGCACAAGGGAGCGTGCAGGTCAGTATCAGTCTTTGGCTGCCAAGGTCACACACGTCAATGGGCCCCTGGTCGAGGAGGCCTCCGGAATCCTCTGGGTCAGCTGCAGCCCGGCTTGGGAAACGACATGCTGAGCTTCCAGGTTCCATGCCTTGTGAGCCTGCACCGCTTCTGGACCCCAGGCACGTGGTGTTGTTAGACGTTGGAATTGGGTCCCCATGGGGAGAGTGCTTTAGCTAGGGTTATTGTTCGGTCCAGGGATGTCGCCAAGCCCGAAGCGACTCCGGTCTTGTGATATCCCTCGAGGGCTGAAGTCAGGGCCTATGACACAGGGATGCTCAAGTGTAGGGTAGGGTTCTAGGCCCCCTTTAGTTTTGTAGAGGGTCCCCTTTTGTGGTGGGGTTATGGTGTGAGTTGAGGGTACAGGAGGGTGCCGATCAAGACCAGTCTGTGGCTTCCTATTTCACACAAATCTATGGCCCCCTGTAGGGTAAGCCTCAGGAATCCTCTCGGGCAGCTGCAGTCAGGCCTGGAAATGTCATGGTGAGGTTCCACATTCCTTTCCGAGTGACCCTTTACTGCTTCTGGACCCCAGCCACGTGGTGTTGTCAGAGGTTTATAGTTCGGTCCAGGGAAGTCGCCAGGGTCGAAGCGACATCAGTGTTTTGAATTCCATGGAAGGCTGAAATGAGGGCACATGCTCTGACATGGATGTGTTGTAAAGTTAGTGTGATATATAGGGTTAGGTGTAGGGTGAGTGTTCTAGTTAGGGCTACCATTAGGTTTAGGGTTAGCTCCCTGGAGGCTCTGGGTTGTTACCCCAGAGCATAGCAGGTGTATCTCCAAAGGGCTGAGTGGAGTCACAAGGGTGTGTGCCGGTCAAGATTATTCTGTGGTTTCCAAGGCTAGACATATGTATGTGCCACCCTTACTGTAGGCGACAGGTATCCTCCAGTGCAGCTGCCGTCTCGCTTTGGAAATGACATGGTGATATTCCACGTTCCATGTCGAGTATTTCTTCATCAATTCTGGAACCCATGTGCATGCTGTTATTAGAAAATATACAAATGTGTATTTTCTGATGGAATGATATCTCCCTTGATGTCTTTGCGGTGATGTCTTTGCTCTTCTATGATTGTATGAGTATCAATTATTTACTTTAGGTTTTCAGTGTTTTGTGTATTGGATTCTCTCAGATTGAGCACATATGTGTTTACAATTGTTGTATCTTTTGTTGGATTATACCTTTTTTCATTATATTTCCTTCTTTCTCTCAGAGTTTTATTTTTAAATGTATTTGATATAGGTATGGCTACTGCTGTTTCTTTTGATAATTTACTTCTGTAATTACTCTCTTGTAGGTAGAGAATAGATAGGTCCTATATTTCATTCATTCTCTCACCCAGTGCCTTTTTTTATGAGGAGAGAGAGCTCGGGTATGGGAGGGCTGGTTGGGGGAAATGGGGGAAGACAGAGAGCAAGAGAGAGAATGAGACTCAGTATGTATCTTAAGTAAGTTCCTTGCTCAGTGCAGAGCTCAATTAGGTCTCATTCCGATGACCCTGGCATCATAGCCTGATCCAAAGTCAAGAGTTGAAATCTCAAGTGATTGAGCCATCCAGGCGCCCCTATCTGTCACCCTGTGCCTTTGATTTGAGCATTTATCCTGTTTCCTTTCAAAGTTACTGATAGACATATACTTGTCCTTTTATTACTTGATGATTGTTGTTTCTGAATCTTTCTGATCCTTTCTTCTCTTTCTCTTTTTTATGGTTTGCTGGGTTTCTTTAGTACCACAGTTGAAATTGCTTGTCTTTATAGTCTGCATATGTATTGGTGGTGTTTGATTTGTGGTCATTATTAGGTTTGTACCTAACCACTTGTGCATATAGAAGTCTATATTTAGTTGATAGTTGTTTAAGTTTGAACCAGTTCTTTACTCCTCTCCTCCCCGTGTTGTAGATATGTAGTGTCATATTTCAAAACCTTTCATATCGCGAATACTTTGGCTGATGTTTTATAGATGTACTCATTTTTATTGCTTTTGCGTTTCGCACGTTAATAGTGTCACTTTAGGTGTTTCTTTTCCACTTAAAGTGTCCGCTTTAACATTTCTTTCAGGGGTGGTTTGTTGGTTGTGAACTCGCCGAGTATTTATTTGGGAACCTCTTCATCTCTCCTTCCATCTGAATGATAGTGTTGTGGATAGACTCTCTGGCTGCAGATGTTATCCATTCAGCACCTGTACCATACTGTGCTGCTCACTTACGGTTTCAAAGTTTCTTCTGAAAAACATCCAGTGATAACCTTATGGGGCTTCTCTTGTAGGTAATTGTCATCTTTTGGTTTTTCTGCTATTAAATTGTTTCTTTATCACGACATTTTGCATTTTAATTCCTATATGACTTGATGTGGATCTGCTTCTGTTGAATATTTTGGGGGTTCTTTGTGCCTCCTACTTCTGGATCTGTTTCATTCCCCACATTAAGGACGTTTTCATCTATTGTGTCTTCAAATAAATTTTCTGGTTCCATTTCTCAGAGTTTGGAGAATGAGAAATAGGGCAGAAGAGACCTATTGAAGGTTCTCTGATGAGTCACTGGTTTTGCATGTGTGGAGGGTAGATTTGGGATTCAAATGAACAACCTACCTTTAATTTAAAAGAACTAGAAAAAAACAACAATCTACCTATGTCCAATGTTCTCAAAAGGGAGGAAGTAATGCATATGAGAGTGGAAACCAATGAAACTGAGACCATGAAATCAATAGAAAATATGAAGAAGGTCAACAGTGGGTTTTCTGAAGAGTGAAACAAAAATTTCAAGATTATACATAGACTATGCTAAGACAGAGAGGACCCAACTCAAAATAATTATAAATAAAAGGGCAGACATTACACCTGATACCAAAGAAACATAAAGGAGACAAAGAGGCGACCATGGCTAAATTAGATGCCAGCAAACCGCCTACCTAGAAGAAATGGATAGGTTCTTAGAAACACACAACCTACCAAGACTGTATCAGGAAGAAATAGAAGCTTTGCACAGACCCATTAAAGGAAGACTGCATCAATACAATAAGATAACCAAAGTAAGTAAATTGAATCAGTAATCGAAATTCTCTCAGGGAAGAAAAGCCCAGGACCAGGTAGATTCACTGGTGAATGTGACCAAACGTTTGTAGAAGAAATAACAGCAGTCCTCTCACTGATTCAAAAGGAATGAACACCATAAACTCATTTCATGAGACTGGAATTACCCTGGTAGGAAGCCAGAAAAGGATACTACCTGAACAGAAAACTATAGGCCAGTATTCCCATGATGACTATAGATGAATAATTCCCAGTGATATACAGGCAAACCAAATTAACCATCACATAAAAAGGATCATTGACTGCGATGTAGGGTTTTTCCCTGTAAAGGAAGGATGTTTCAGAAATGAAAATCAATAAATATGACCCCTCACATAATTGAATGAAAGAAAAATCGTCCAGAAACCAGACTCAACTATAAATAGCAAACGGAGGATTACTAGAAGGGAGGTGGGCAGGGGGATGCGTTAAATGGGTGATTGGCTAAGGAGGGCGCTAGTAGTGAGGAACACTGGATGTTGTATGTAAGTGATGGATGACTACATTGTACTCCTGAAACTAACATTACACTGTATGTTAACCAACTAGAATTTAAATAAAAACATGGAAAAAATACATACTAAAGAAATACATAAATAAATTTAAAGTTAACAAAATAAATACATTTTTTAAATTTTTCTTAATGTTTATTTATTTTTGACAGAGAGAGAGAAAGAGAGAGAGAGAGAGAGCGAGCGAGCATGATCAGGGGAGGGGTAGTGAGAGTGTGAGACACAGAATCGAAGCAGGCTCCAGGCTCTGAGCTGTCAGCACAGAGCCTGATGCGGGGCTCAAACCCATAGACCGTGAGATCATGACGTGAATCAAGTCAGACGCTCAACCAACTGAGCCACCCAGGCACCCCATACATTTTAAAAATTAAAAAGAAAACTGCTGTGACTATGTCAATAGATACACAAAAAAGTTCTGAGAAAATTTGGTATCCATTTGTGCTAAAAAACTCTTTAAAAATTCCCCGTAGAGGGAACATATCTCAACATAAGAAAGGCCATGTATGTGAAGCCCATATCTAACATCATACTCTATAGTGAAATTGTGAAAGATTGTCCTCTAAGATCAGGAACAAGACAAGGATGCCCTAGATATGTGAAGGGGTTGGGTGATTCAGCCTTCTGGTTATGGAATAATAAATTATAGATAGAGGATATAGCATAGGGAACATTGAGAATGGTACTGGAATAGTGATGCATGGTGACAGATTGTAGCTACACCTGTGTTAGTGTATCAGAATGTATACACTTGTCCACTCACTCTGTTGTTCATCTGAAACTAATGTAACATACTGTATCAGCTATTCCCAAATAACATGATTTTTTAAAAAGGTAAAAGAATGAAATAAAGTTCAGTGTAAAAGAACTTGTTAATATCAAGAAATACATTAAAGTTCCAAACTAGAAAGTCACTATATCACATCCTGTAGCTTTCCTATACACTAACCAAATTATCTAAGAAGAAAAGAAAACAATCCATTTACAATAGCATCAAAAACAATAAACTGTATAGGAATAAATTTAGCCAAGGAAGTGAAAGATCTCTCTACAGAAAACTATAACACCCATGTACTGAAACGGAAGAAATTCAATTTGGATGAAAGAAACAGGAGAACACACAAGTCAGTGAAAAGCCATCCCACGTCTGTCTTTCAGAGGAATGAATATAGATACAATGTCCATATTACCCAAAGCCATCTAGAGATTCAGTGCAATCTTTATCAAGACTCCAATGCAATTTTTATGCCATTAGAAAAACATATCCTAAAATGTATTTGGAACCACAAAAAGACCCCAAGTAGCCAACGCAAGAAAGAACAAAATGGGAGGCATCACACTTCTCGATTTCTAGCTGCATTCTAATACAAAGAAATCAGTTATGTCACTGGCATAAGCACACACACAAGACAATGGAACGGAAATTGAGAGCCCAAACTAAACCCTTGCACGAACAGTCAACTAGTATTTGACAAGGGAGTCAAGAATACATAGTGGAGAAGGGTATTCTCTTGAATAACTGGGGCTGGGAAAATTGGATATACACGTGCATAAGAATAAAGTTTAGCACCTTATGTTATACCACTCCAAGAATTAACTTGAAATGGATTAAAGATGTAAATGAATAGTATGGAAACAAAATTCTTCCTCATCGTTTCCGCTCTTACTATGCCAAGACGGAGCTGTTGAGGTGGTGAAGGGCTGGGTGGAAAGTAGTCCTGGACATAGAAGACTGTGTGTGTGTGGAACAGACTTTCTTTAGTAGTCTGGAATTATCCCTCTGATTCTTTAAGACTAGCCACTTCCTTCCCCACATTTGCAGACACAGCTAGTACCATGCTGCCAGCAATGCACTGCTTTGCCTCCTCCAACTCTTAGAAATTCTAGGTGGGACCCAGTGGGAAGGGTGGAGTTTAGAAGCACTGATGCTGCCCTGTTGAAACCAGGTGGAGAGGAAGGAGACAGGTGCCATTCGGCTTCATTGGGGTTCAGGTATGTTAGTGTTGGGGTTGGGGTTGAATTTTTCACCTTTTACCCTAACACATCTCAAAAGTTTGATTTCTGTCCTGCAGGTCCACGTGGTTTCCAGGATATTCCTCCTTTCCCAGAAGTGCCCTCCATGTCATACCCCGTGGGCTGACATTTATCACCACCCATGGGCTATGGACCACTCCCACCTTCTCCAAACTGGGGTCCTCTGGGACCTCACCTTCCTCCTCCACCATGTGGAAAGATGATATGACTAGTATGAGTTGACTTATAAAACACGTTGTGTCTTCTACTTGTTATGTGTTTGGAGGAGATGCATTGATGGCACCACAGGGCTTTCAGGTCAGCCTGAGTGAGGACGTTGTAAGGTTCTTCAAGTTTCTCAGGACATGCATGAAATGGGCAGTCATTTCCACGTAGTGAGCTGGGCAACACATGTCTCTGATAGAGAAGGAAAGAGGCCTTATACGTGCTGACAGACATAGCATTCCCTAGGATGTAGCTTGTACAGAGACCATGTGCTGGGCTCTCTGAGGGATGAAACACACCCCTAACATACTTTCTAGCGAGTTGAGACCTGAGCTGTTCACAGCTGCTTGATTAGTTAAAAAAGACCTGAACCAGGGCCCTGTAAGCCTTCCTCCAGGGACAGGATCAGATCTCCCTCTTGTCCTCAAGGGTCACCCGAGGCACGTGGAAAACGCTCTGTCCCTGGTAAGGGACCCGAGAGTGTGAATGAGTTGAATATAATGAAACCTGTTCAGGATGGTTTGTTTTTCTTCCACACAGTCTATGCAACCTCCATCCGCCTCCATCCTTTATGAGA
This sequence comes from Prionailurus viverrinus, assembly GCF_022837055.1. Taxonomy (NCBI): domain Eukaryota; kingdom Metazoa; phylum Chordata; class Mammalia; order Carnivora; family Felidae; genus Prionailurus; species Prionailurus viverrinus. The sequence goes on from NW_025927615.1 coordinate 1,567,618, forward strand.
CCTAAGACGTGATGCAGCTCCAATGGGAAATATCAGTTGTGTCTCTACCAAGGATTCAGAAAAAGACAAGGTAAATTCTGTTGCCAGTTTCAGTTGCAATACTTTCTGGAAACTTTTATCTGGCCTTGTATGTTTTTTGGGTTGTTTTTTTTTTTTTGTTGTTGTTGTTGTTGTTGTTGTTGTTGTTGTTGTTTTGGTCTTCTGGTGTCTTTACTGTTTGATTTATGTCCTCACAAGCCTCCCGGCTTCTCCAATGTAACATCATCATGTTAGCTAGTGCCTCTGGACACCACAAGTGCATAGAGGCTGAGGACCACCTGGCTCTCACTTAGTGTTTGTGGAAATAACTTGAGGAGGATGACACTTCACTGCACCCTCAAGTCTTCTGGAGCGTCTGACTCCTTCCACACCTTCTTTACACGGGATTATCCTGATTATTTTCATTTTTTTTTTCCTTTTCAAGTGTAGGCCATGAATGTGTTCAGAATGTCTGCTATGAGCCTCATGACTGGAATTGATAAAAACTCTTTCCAACATTATATTGTGTGCTTTGTGCAGTGCTGAGGGTTCTTAGAAAAATTTCAGAATTCATTACTGGTCCTTCTGTGTTGGCAAATGTACGATAGAGAATTTCTCCAGTTGTCCCCTAGGTGGAAATACTCTGAATTTTCAGAAGTGGCATGTGTAATAAAAAATGTACGTGGAACTGCAGAGAATCAGTGATTACTTGCAAGGACAATACCTCATAGAGTTCTCCAGTTGTGTTTATAGGAGTAGGTTCTCTTGTGTCCCGGGAGCAGTTGTAATTGGTACTTTGTCTCATGATACCTTATGGGAGTTTTTCACCTGAAATTGAGACATGTTTGTGTTCATTCTTTTACGTAGAATTTCTACCTCCCTTTTACAAAGGCACAAAATAGCTCTGCAACTCATGTTGTATTTAAAATCTGAATTACCTGTGAATTAAGATAAACATACTTGAGACCAATGAATATGCACAGGTAATGTGTCTCCCTCAGAAAACTCATATCCAGGCCCCAATGCTGGACTCCAGGAATCCCCATCTCCTCAGAGGTCTTTGTGGCCTTGCACAGAAGATGTGTTTGTAAGGGAGGGAAGCAGAGTGAGGACAGGCATGGGATCACAGGTAGAGCTTTGACCTTGGGGCGGCCCTGGATCTCTGTGTGGTTCTGGTCATTTCTTTCATTCCTTCATGTTCTGTCTGTTCTCAATGTGCAAAGAAAAAGTCTGCAGATCTGGTGGAAGAGGACACCAGAGAGATCCTGGACACAGATGCCTGCCTCTCTGGAATACTTTCCTTTATTAGACTGGCATTACTGCCATCAATCTTCTAGAACAGGACTCCTTGGCTTTCTGCATTTTTAAACATGGGCAGTGATGTGTGGTGATAGTCATTTTTCCTTGTGGCATCTGGTACCTTCAGGATATATGTGGGACCTCATGGAAGGGTAGAGTTTTCTGACACTGATGCTCTGTTCTACTAGAACCCATGAATGAACAAGGGGCCAGGTGCTGACACCTGCTTCATTGTGTTTCAGCTCCTGTGGGCGTTCTGCTTCTGTCTGTCATACCAACACACCTGTCACTTCTGTAGGTCCCTATGGATGCAAGAGGACCTCCTTCTTTCCCAGGTCCACCCTGCACAGATACAATTTATCACTGTTCATGGGCCATATGGGCTGCTTCCAGCTCCTTGATGGTGGGACAGTACCCATCACCTCCACCTCGACTATTTGTGAGATAAACTGAGCTGTATGAGTTGACATGTTCAGCATGTTCAGCTTCTATGTTGTTGAGTCTTTGAGAAGATGGAGAGATGGCCTCACACGCTTTGTAATGCAAGGGTGCTGCTGGATGTGGACACTGTTAAGATTCCTCAAGTTTCTCAGGACATACATATGTTGGGCTGTGTCATTTCCATTCCTGAGCTGGGCTGCATATATCATTTGTGGAGAAGGAAAGAGTCTTTTAATAGAAAAGCAGGCATATCAGTTCTGCAGATGTGCCCAGCACACAGTCCATGTCCCTGGCTCTGTGAGAGATGAGGCAAACCCTTACCATCAGGGGCTTCAACTGTCCTAATGGGGAGAGAGTCACGTGCGTTAAATTACATGGAGCTTCTGGTCTACAATAATGGCAGCTCCAGTAATGGGTCCTCAAGTACAAGAGACGGAGACATGAAACTCATGGAAATGAATTGGAGACTGTGCATGAGAAGGGAGAGCTGAGATGGTACAGAGAGGAGGGTGTTGGACTCAGTGAGATCGAGTTGGAGGCCATTTGTGGCAGGGCCCACAACCTGGGCAGGGATAGTGAGCGCAGAGCGGCATCCACACAGAGCTGCTGTATGGGTTCAAGGATAGTCCATGCAGGTATCATCTCTGAAATGTCATTGTGGCCAAAGTGCACCCAGTTCATTATCTAAATAAAGACTGTTGTTTCTCTTGGAGGTTCTCCTGAAGATTCTGGATCCTTGTGAAAGAATTCCCTGGAGATTTGTAGTTTTCCTTGGTTCTTATGGGATGCTTGTCTGCCTAAGTTTGTGTGCCTCTGTGAGACTAAATGTGATGAAAGGTTGTAGATTAGCTGTGTGGCTTCCTTGGCCTTCAGCCTGAATCAGACTCTTACCAGGGAAATCAGGGTTGACCAGGAAACGCCCCTGCTGGAATCTTGTCACTGCACCCCTGAACCTACTGTCATGACCCTGCATGAAGGTGTACATCTCTGAAACTTCCCTCACAATTTCCAGAGGCACTGCCTGTGATCCTGCTGTCTAAGCCCTAATGCCAGCTCTCAGTGGGGCCATCTCAGAGCCTCAGCATTGTAATCTGAGAAGCAGGAACAATGTTGGTCTCTGATGTCAGTGCGATGAAGAGGTGGTTAAGCACATAAGGAATTTGTAAAATGTATGGGATGAGTGTGAATTCACCCTTCTCAGGGTGGAAATGAATGTATCTGCACACAGAAGATCATCAACAGATGTTCATTCAGTTTCATGAAACTAAGGGTATAATGCCTGAGGTTGGGAGATTGGCAATTCCTGTTTCCAAAGATACAACAACGACCCCTGTGTTTTTTCCATTAAAATTCAGGTCCTACTTTACAAAGAAGGAAAAGATAAGTATGAGAATGTGTATATTCAGGCATCTACATCTAAGATCTGAGGTAGACATACAAATGCAGCCACACAAATATGTGCTCATCCAAGGCCACAGATGTATTGTAGAAGACAAAATGCATAGAGGAGAACAGAAGATCCCTTTGCAATAAGTCAAAATCACTTTGACGTAGAGGACAATCCGTTTGAAATTTGGAGAGAACACTGAACCATTACAAACCAGCTATGGTTATTATATATTTAGAGATGGTGTCTAATCTGCCCCTTGGTCTGAATGCTTTCCCTGCCCACCCTGTCCACTCCACTTTGTCCTTCCTAATGTCCCCTAATACACTTGTCACAGTTGTGTTTCTGTGTCAGCGTCAGCTTCCAGGAAAATAACACTCGTTCCCCATCAAGCGTACACTTTGGGGTTCCTGTATATGCAGTCAGCCAACACATAGCATGTACAGGATTGGTGGAAGAAGACAGATCATTCTTTGGGGTTGTAATGCCTGGAAGGGACCTATAGTTCCATCTGAGGAGTTGGATACATCCTTTAGGGAGATCTGGTGATGGTTGTTATATCTGTAGATAGATACTCATGACCACATGGCGTGCGTGCTAGTTGATGGGGTTCGTGCTGATGAGGAGGACAGGTATCTGTCTCCAGGAAAGGGTCTCTTCCGATGGTGAGTAATGGATTCAGGAGACCGGTAAGGAGGCCCTGCATTAACTCAGCTCTTGTGCCCTTGTGCACCTTACCAGCTTCCAATAGCACCAATAGCACCAATCTAGGTGGCCTCAAGGGGGCAAATGGCGCAGCTTTTGTGGTGAGTCCCACATGATGTCCCACAAAGCTTCCCCTGTTGCCTTATTGAGGAATCGGGAGGGCAGAGCTCCATGGTCTGAGATAGGTTCCTTGGACACCACCCAGGAGAGTTGTGGGTAAGCATATGGCTCCTTCTACATCGGCCAAGCCAATCCACTTTGCCCCAGGCACCCCGAAACCTCTGAGCCCCTTTTTCCTCCCAGCTTAGGGAAGCAGCCAGCCCTCCAGAAGCTTTTGGGTCATGGATTAGCCACCAAGGGTAAATGTCTGGCTGTCCACATGCTGCCAGCATTGCTCTAGCAAATGTCAACATGAGCAGCTGCTGTACAGGGGATTCTCCTCCATTGTGATCAGGGCCTGGGACAAAACAAGACATGAGAGAGGGAGAGACAGGAGTGCCCTGTGCTCCTGGACAGGGCTCCATGCAGAAAGCAGATATCCTGAAGCCTGGGGAGAGGTGGAGAAAGAGACAGGCAGGGAGAGAGACATTGAATTTGTGATAGGGGAATTGGGCAAGTCCTAGAGAGTGAAAGGAAGAAATAGAGAGTGATGTGGTTAGAGATAAAGAGAGACAAAGAAGAAGTACAAGGAGAAAGTAGAGACCTGGTCCAGGAATGTGGATGGGGTGAGATGGGCCAGGGGAGAGGGGATGTATGAAGTGTCTCTGAGTGCTGGGGCAGAAACGGCAGGTATCATGGGCACCAGTGTTGTATGACTCCAAGACTCCAACATCCCTGGGGCCAAGCTTTGCAGAGGCTATTGCATTTGAAAAGATGGGTATCCCTCATTTCTCCTGGAATTGTGGGGGCACAGCCTCATGTTCTGTCATGGGGAGGGATGTCTTGAGGGAGAGTGTGCTGCTCTTTGGCAGGTAAACACTAGAGCCGCCCTGTGGGGAGGGAAGCCGGACCCATCTCCCTCACTTCCCCAGGCCCTGTTGGATTTCCCCGCAGCTCCCTACCAGCTGGTCTTCCTCATGTTCTGAACCCAGGCATCAGGCATTGTGTTGCCCCCAGAGCCGGCAGTCTGAACCTGGCAGAGTTGAACTGCTGATATTGATAAAAAGTATTTGACAAGAAGGTCCATATTCTCCCTCTGGAGCTAGTGGTGTGCATCAAGATCGTGGGTTTTTATCCTCCTGTCCACTGCCAAACTGAGGATGCCAGATGGTAGGTGAACCTTTTAAAACACCATAGTCTTGTCTTACATCAAATTCAAAGACATTTTCTTGTCCCAGCTTTCTTTTAATTTTGAAGAGATGGCAGTTAGTAATTGAAGGCATAATGAATGGTCCTATAGGAATTTGACCTATTGACTGATGGACATTATTTCATACATCTGTATCACTAAAGCACATTTCATTGGAAATGTTAGCCAAGGATACATACAATAAATTCATAACAGATGTGTAGCTCCCTGTAAGTTGCATTCTGACCCTGCCACATATGTGTCATCAAAGATATTATTAGTGACTATTCAGATAAGCTCTCTACATCAAGATGGTGATGTTAGAGAATCTAGTATAAATGGAATTTCACAGATTCTAAATTAGGAATGATTGTTTTTAATTTATAATGTTTCTGTTTTTCTTTTTTGGAGAGAGCCTGAGGGAGGGAGGGGGGAGAGAGCAGGAGACACGGAATCTGGGGCAAGCTCCAGGCTCTGAGCTGTCCGGACAGAACCTGACGCAAGGCTCAATCTCATGGACTGCAAGATCATGACCTGAGGGGAAGTCGGATGCTTAACTGACTAAGCCACCCAAGCGCCCCAGGAATGATAGTTCATTGGCAAAAAAAGATAAATTAAAGATAGCGTAAAGGATGTCAACTTTTCATTGAAATATTCTTCACACATTTGTTGTATTAGTTTTAGGCATACATTGTAGTCATTCCATATGTCTATAAATTATGTTGTACTTCAGCACAAGTGTAGCTATCCTGTGAAAGCATGCAACAATATTATTACAGGATTGACTCTATTCCATTGGCTGTCTCTTGTATCCCTAGGACTCATTCGTTCCATAGCTGGAAGCAGTTATCTCCCTCTCAAAGGTGTCAATTCTTTATCTAACCTAACTACTCTGGTGGTAAACACAATTACTTGCTCAGCATGTGTAAATTGGCGGTCTATTTTTCTGTGGACATTGCTTAAAACATTACAAATGATGTCATTATGTTAATAAATTCTGTTTCATTCTTCACTCAAAAAAAGGAGAAGGAAAAGATTTCTTTGTGTCCCAGGCCCTGTCACTAAGACCCTTCCCATTGTGGAGAACAGGCGGAGTTGCCCAGAGCACCTTCAGTCCCTCAGCTGAGCGACCAGGGCCTTCAACATTGCAGGAATTCCCATGGTATCCAGCAGAGAGAGCTCAAGCACCACAGACCTGGAGGGGCGGGCTCCTCTGCCTAGGCAGTGATGGCCAGCAGAGGGCGCACCATCGGCTTTTCTGACCCAGGGCACTTCAGAGCAGGAAGGGCTGCTGCTGCTCCCAGAGGACACAGGGCCTCTACCACTGTCTCAGGACAGAGAGCAGAGCTGTGTTTCCAGCGGGTTCTGCCGCCCGCCCCAGGGGAGACCTTGGGAGCTTAGCAGCAACTTGGCATCTCCTGAGTCGCCAGAGAGAAGCTGCCTTCCCCCCTGTGTGTGTGTGTGTGTGTGTGTGTGTGTGTGTGTGTGTGTGTGTGAGTGTGAGTGTGGTTAACTTCAAGTTTCTTAGCTTTGTGGTCAGAAAAAATGCTTGGTCTGATCTCTGTCTTTGGGTACCTGTTGAGGCCTGTTTTGTGACCTAGAATGTGATCAATTATGGAGAGTGCCCCATGTGCACTTGAAAAGAATGTGTACTCTGCCATTTTAGTATGGAGTGTTCTGAATATATCTGTTAAACCCATCTGGTCCAGTGTGTCATTCAAAGCCATTGTTTCCTTGTTGAATTTCTATTTACAGGTTCTGTCCATCGATGTGAGTTTTGTGTTAAAGTCCTCTAATATCGTTATATTATTATAAATGAGTTCTTTTATGGTTGTTGTTAAATGTTTTATATACTTGGTGGTTGCATGTTGGGGCATCAAAATTTATAATCATTGGATCTTCTTGTTTGGTTGTCCCCTTTAGTATGAGATAGTGTTTGTCTTCATCTCTTGTTACAGCTTTATTTATTTTTTAAATTTAAGTCTTAGTTGACATACAGTGCATTCTCGGATTCGTGAGTAGAATTCAGTGATTCATCCCTTACATACAACACCCAGTGCTCATCACAACAAGTGCTCTTCTTAATATAGGTCCCCCATCTAGCCCAGAACTGACCCATCTCCCTCCATGAACCTTCACTTTTTTTTCTCTATCATTAAGAGACATGTAGTATGTTACCACTCTTCTCTTTTCCTGCCCCCTTCCCATGTTTTCATCTGTTTTGTTTCTTCAATTCCACATGAGTGAAATCATATATTTGTCTTTCTCTGATTGACATATTTCACTTAGCATAACACATTCTAGATCCATCCACATCGTTGGAAATGGCAGGATTTCATTCGTTTTGAAGCTGAGACATATTAGATTGTACATACATATGTATATACATATTAGATTGTATATACATATGTATATACATATACAAACACACACACATGCATATACATGAATACACAGACACACACATACACAGACCCCACAACTTCTTTATACCTTCATCACTTGATGGATACTTGAGCTCTCCATAATTTAGCTACTGTTGATAAAGCTGCTATAAATACTGGGTGCATGCAATTTTACTACTAGGTATTGACCTAAAGGGTACCAAACTACAGTCTCGATTTTAAAGTTTTTTTGCCCGATATAAATATTGGTACTGGGTTTCTTTTGATATTGTTGGCATGAAAAATGTTTTTTCATTCCCTCCATTTAAATCTGCAGGTGACTTAAGTCCAAATAAGGCTTTGTAGGCAGTACCTAGATAGGCCTTGTTTTGTTTGTTTCTTTTCTTTTCTTTTCTTTTCTTTTCTTTTCTTTTCTTTTCTTTCTTTGTCCATTCTGACCCCCTATCCAATGTCTTTTGATTGGAGCATTTAGTCGATTTACATTAGAGTAATTATTGATAGGTATATATTTAGTGCCCTACTAGGTGTTTTACCATTGTATCTTGATTTTTCTCTGATCCTTTCTTATCTGTAACAATTTTGGTCTTTCATTTCCACTAAAAGAGCCCGATTTATATACTCTTTTCTTTTGACTGGTAGTATATTTCTTTACTTATTTTTAATATTTCTTCTTTTTTAAAAGTTAACCCCAAGTTAGTTACCTTATAGTGGAATACAGTTTCAGGATTAGAATTTAGTGATCCGTCAATTACAAAAATATATCCAGTACTCATCCCAAGTGCTGTCTCTAATGCCCATCACCCATTTAGCACATACCCCTATTCAGTAACCCTCCAGGAACCCTGAGCTTCTTCCCTCTATTTAATGGTGTCTTATCATTTGACTCCATCTCTGTTTGTATCTTATTTTTGCTTTCCTTTCACTATGTTCTTCGGTGTTATGAATTCTCTCATCTGTGGAATTTAATATGATGTGTGTCTTTCTCTGACATATTTTACTTATAATAAAGTCCAGTTCACTCCGCGTTGTTGAAAATAGCAAGATTTCACTCCTTTTGATCGCCATGTAATATTCCATTGTATGAATATACATCTTCTTTATCCATTCATCCGTCAATGGTCATTTGGCCTCTTTGCATAATGTAGCTATTGTTGATAATGCTGCTATAAACATTGGAGTGTATGTGCCACTTGGAGTCAGCATTAATGTATCCTTTGTGTAAATACCTAGTAGGGCAATTGCTGGGTCCTAGTACAGTTCTACTTTGTTTTTTGTAACGAATCTCCATACTATTTTCCAGAGTGGCTACACCATTTTGCATTCCCACCAGCATTGAAAAACTTTCCCTTTGCATCCTTGCCAACATCTGTCGTTTCCTGAGGTGTTAATTTTAGCCATTCTGATAGGCGTGAGGGGATATCTCATTGTGGGTTTGATGTGTATTTCACTTATGAGGAATGAGGGTGAGCATCTTTTCACGTGTGACCAATCTAGATGTCCTGTTTGTTAAAGTGTCTCTTCATGTCTTTTGCCCATTTCTTCTCTGGATTATTTGGTTTTTGGGTGTTGAGTGTGATAAGTTCTTGATAGATTTTGGATACTAACCCTTTATCTGATATGTCACCTGCAAATATCTTCTCCCATTCCATTAAGTTTCCTTTTAGTTTTCCTGATTGTGTCCTCTGTTGTGCAGAAGCTTTTTATCTTGAGGTCCCAATAGTTTATTTTGGTTTTATTGCCCTTGCTTCTGGAGAAATGACAAGCAAGAAGTTGTTGCGGTCAGGATCAAAGAGGTAGGTTGCTTGTTTTCTCCTCTAGGATTTTGATGGTTTCCTGTCTTACATTTAGATCTTTCATCCATTTTGAGGTGTGTGTGTGTGTGTGTGTGTGTGTGTGTGTGTGTGTGACAGAGAGAGAGAGAGAGAGAGAGAGAGAGAGAGAGAGAGAGAGAGAGAGAAGTTTAAGAACATAGTCCAGGTTCATACTTCTCACTGTCCAGTTTTCCCAGTACCATTTGCTGAAGAGACTCTTCTTTTTCCTTTGGATATTCTTTCCTGCTTTGTGAAATATTATTCAGCCATATGTTTGAGGCTCCATTTCTGGGTTCCCTATTCTGGTCCTTTGATCTATGTGTCTGTTCTTGTGCCCGTACCATACTGTCTTGATGATTGCGGCTTTCTAATGCACAATAAAGTCCAGAGTTGGAATGTCTCCATCTTTGTTTTTCTTTTTCAACATTACTTTGGCTCCTTGGGGTCTTTTCTGATTCCATACAATTTTAGGATTGTTGTCTCTAGCTCTGTGAAAAATGCTGGTGTTATTTTGATAGGAATTACATTGAATTTGTCAATTGCTTTGGGTAGTATTGACATTTTAACAATATTTGTTCTTCTAATCCATGTGCATGGGATTTTTTTTTCGTTTCTTTGTGTCTTCTTCAACTTCTTTTATAGACGTTGTATGGTTTGTTCTTTTAATTTTTTTAATGTTTATTTATATTTGAGAGAGTGAGCGAGCAAGTGACAGTGCATGAGTGGGGGGGGGGCAGAGAGAGAGAGGGAGACACAGACTCTGAGGCAGGCTCCAGACTCTGAGCTGTGAGCACAGAGCCCGTCAAGGGACTCAATCCCACAAATGCAGGATCATGCCCAGAACCAAAGACAGCACTTAACCGACTGAGCCACCCAGGAGACCCTCTATTGTTTTAACTGTACTGATCTTTTCCCTCTTTGGTTGGGTTTATCCCTGGGTATTTTATGGTTTTCAGTGCAGTTGTAAATGACATCAATTCCTTGATTTCTCTGTTGATTCATTACTGGTGTATAGAAATGCAATCAACTTCTGCATATTGATTTTATATTCTGATACTTTCCTGAATTCTTGTATCAATCCTAGATGGTTTTTGGTGGAGTCATTCGGATTTTCCACGGAGAGTATCATGTCTGTGAGCAGGGAAAGATTGATTCCTCCTTGCCAACTTGGACACCTTGTATTCTTTTTGATGTCTGATTGCTGAGGCTAAGACTTCCAACAGTATGGTGAATAAAAGTGCTGAGAGTGGATATCCCCATCGTGTTCCTGACCTTAGGGGGAAAGCTCAGTTTGTCACCATTGAAGATGATATGAGCTGTGGGACTTTCATATCTGGATAGTCTCATGTTGAGGCATGATACTTCTATCCCTCCTTTCATGAGGTTTTTTTTTTTTTTTTCACCACGAAAGGATGCTGCTGCATTTTGTCAAATGTTTATTCTGCATCTATGGAGAGGATCATGTGGTTGTTATCCTTTCTTTTATCAATGTGATGTATCACATCAGTTGATTTGCAGATATTGAATCTATTGTGCATTCCAGGAACAAAATCCACCTCATTGTCCTGAATAATCCTTTTTATGTATTGTTGGATCCGGTTTGCTACTTTTTGTTGAGAATTTTTGCATCCAGGTTCATCAGGGAAATTGGTCTATAGTTTTCCTTTCTGGTGGGGGTTTTTGTCCAGTTTGGACTCAAGGCCATGTTGGCCTCATAGAATGAGTTTGGAAGTGTTCCTTCCATGTCCCTGGCCATGACCTTATCTTGTTCTTTCATTTGGGATGCATTCCTCTTGTCTTGGCATTTTGGTTGAGTATTTGCCTTCTCTGTTACCAAAGCTCATTGTGTTACCTGCCTCTGAGATGAATGGCTTTATGAAGAGGAGATCATCAAGTGTCCAGGGCCTGGCACATCACGGAGTGTCTGTGGTGTGTGTTGCATGCACTGTTTTATGTTCAGGCTGCACTATCCTTCAAGCCAGTTGTATGAGCAATGTATGGTCCTTGGCCAGAATGTGGTGAGACTTATCTAGGTCTGCTCCGATCTGCTTGTTAAATGAGACTTGAAACGATTGCCACTAGAAGTGAAGCATAACTGTCTGGTCAAGAGAGGTGGTCTGGTCATGGGCTTCCACTGGTGTTCTGGGGAATGGGCCAGGTCCATTGCGACAGAGGCAAGCTTCAATGACCTAGGCCAGTCTCTCCAGAACACAGGAAGTTGGGGTTGGTGTAAGCAGCTTAGGCACCCAGTGTGGGGATTGCCTTGTTTCCAGCATATGGCTCTGTGTTTTTTTTGCTGGGGGGGAGGTGTGCAGAACAGGGAAATGGTGCCACGCAGCCCACCTGTCCTAGCTCTTTGTCTCCTCATTGTGAACACTGCTTCTCAGGGATGTTCTCCCCGATCAGTGTATAATCTCTCCAGTGTGTGCACCAGGCGTTGTACAGATCACTGTTTCAATGCCATCTGACTGCAAGTTGTTGGCTGCCTTCTTTTCAGGAGTAGGCCAGTGCCATCATGGCTGTATCCCAGCCAAGACTGCTAACCTTTGAAACTCCACATTCTCGGGGTGCCTGGATGGCTTGGTTAAGTGTCTGACTCTTGATCTTGGCTCAGATCATGACCTCTTGGTTGTGGGATTCTCTCTTTCCCTGTTGTCTTGCCCCTCTCTGGCATGTGCTCTCTTTGTCTCTAACTTGAATAAACTTTAAAAAAAAAGTGGCATGGAATACCTTATTTAGGCAAGACTGCCTCTGTGAGGGGAATGGCAGGGATCTATCAGTTAAATTTCCAGTACTGACTAGGAAATTATTTGCTGACCGGTGAAAGGTTACATTCCTGCAGGAATGAAATTAGGTTTCGTGACATGTGGCCTTAACGTAAGTAACTCCATGATGGGCCTGTGATTTTTCTTAACATTCCAAACCCAAATTTTTACACATACATTTTTTTATTAAATGTATAGCCCTAAATAATATTTTAGCCATCTACTGCCGGCTCAAAGATCGTATCCTGTGAAATTCTGACCATCTCCTAATCATAGTTGAAGATCGACTCTGTGGCTCTAAGATCTTTGTGGCTCTAAGTTACTTTGATCTATGTTACTAAGATCTTTGTGAGTCTAGATTACTGCTGGCCTTTTGAAATCTTTGACGCAGGGACCCCCAGCCAGGTTGCTGACCCATCTCTTAGGCACAGAAGCACCCTTTCCACGTCACCCCGCCCTAAAGCGTTGTCTTTCCCTCTGGTACTTCTGGGACTTACCCTTTGGCAAGTCACATATCCTCATGCAAACATGTCAGTGTGGACCAGAGAAAGCTGCTTGCCTGTGGACTCCCCCTTCATGGTCACATCTTATCCTTCTGAAACCCTTTGAACTCCCTATCATTCTTCCAGTCTTTGAATATCTGCTTGATTTGGAAATATTTGATTCTCTTATATTCCTGCTAAAAGTATACGTGAAAATATTAAAGCAAGGGTTCTTTACAATAAGTGAGCCAGTCACAATGCTTCATCTGTCCGCGTGTGTGTTTTTATTTTTGACAATGTTCAGGCATGATGTGACGTACATCCTATAAAATCTGAGAATCATTCATGATCTAGCATAACCACCTTTATGGAAAGCCATTCAATGACATGCTCATTCAAGATCAGAAAAACAATTTACATACCACATAATAGAGTGGTATATACATACGTTATTATCTTAAAATATGTAAAGCCAGATGTTTCTATGAAGTGTTTATCATGCATTCAGTTTTCTGTACCATGAATGCTATTATTTAAATTAAACAATAGTAAGAACAAGAATAGGTACATGTACATCACTAGTAACTAATACTGGAACTAGTTATATACTCTTATGTGTAGAAAAAACATGATTACTAATAATCTATTCTCTCATGATGGGTTTCTAGTTACCAAAAAAAATTGGGAAGATAATACTGAGTATCCACATACATCAGACTGTTTTCTCCCTATTGATGTCATAATGGTTGGTACATGATCACAATCAAGGTATCAAAGAGATATGGTAGTATGAAGTAAAGTTTATATTTGTATTCAGATTGCTTCGGTTTTAACCTCTCCTAGCCCAGACTCATCCCATCTCCTTAGGCTCCACTTGGCCATGACAATTTTTAGATTTTTCCATATTTTTCATAAGGTGCAAAGTGTTGAGGGTACGTTGGTACAATGTATTTTGTAGAATGATCCTTGGCTGGGATATGCCTAACGTTTGTTCAAATGCTTAAGCCAGAGTTATTGTGTTTTGGAGCAGAAGATCCAGAGGCATAGTGCCATCCATAATTATCACTTCACATAAAGATTGTTTACTCTGAATATTGCGGGCTTTTTTGGTTCCATACAAATTTTAGGACTGTTGTCGTTCTGTGAAAACTGCTGTCGGTAATTTGATGGAAATTCCATGAATTCTGTCCATTGCTTTGGGAAGTATAGACATTTTCACTATATTTGTATTTCTGATCCATGAGTGCGGAATGTCCTTCCATTTCTTTGTGTCATCTTGAATTTCTTTCATCACTGTTTTATACTTTTCTGAGTATAGGTCGCTCACCACTTTGGTTAGATTTATTCATAGATATCTTATTTTTGGCATATGACTGTAAATGGGACTGTTTTCTTAATGTCTCTTTCTACTGCTTCAGTATTATCTACAAATGCAACAGATTTCTGTACAATGATTTTGTATCCTGTGACATTGCTGAATTCATTTATCAGTTCTAAGAGTTATTGGGTGGGCTCTTTAGGGTTTTCTATATATAGTGTCATGTAGTCTGCAAATCGTTTCGTTTCGTTTGTCTGCTGGATGTGGCTAGGACTTCCAGTCATTTGTTTACTAAAAGTGGTATGAGTAAACATCATTGTCTTCTTCCTGACCTTACAGGAAAAGCTCTCAGATGTTCCCCATTAAGGTTGATTATAACTGCAGGGTTTTTATAGTTAACCTTTATGACGTTAATGTATGTTTCCTGTAAACCTACTTTAGGGGGTTACATGCATGAACGGATGTTGTACTTTGCAAATGTTCCTTTCTGCATGTATTGAAATGACTGTATGGTTCTTTTCTTTTAACGTTTATTAATTTTGAGAGAGGCAGAGCGTGAGCAGGGGAGGGGCAGAGAGAGAGGGAGACATAGAATTCGAAGGAGGCTCTTGGATCTGAGCTTTCAGCACAGAGTCTGACGCGGGACATGAACTCAGGAATCATGAAGTCATGACCCGAGCTGATTTCAGACTGTTAAAGGATGAGCCACCCAGATGCCCCGATCATCTGGTTCTTAGCCTTTCTCCTGTTGATGTATTGTATCACATTGATGGATTTGCGAATATTGAACCACCTTTGTAGCTTGGGAATAAATCCCACTCAATTGTGGGATATATTTACAGTTGTTATGTCTTCTTTTTGGATTGTACCATTTACTGTTATAGACTGTCCTCCTCTGTCTCTTGTTATGTACTTTTTTAAGTGTATTTTTTTCTGATGCAAGTATTGTTACTCCAGCTTTCTTTTGACATTCATTTGTGTGATGTTTCTCTATCCTCACTATCATTCTTGAGGTGTAAAGTGGGTCTCTTGTAGGCATCTGAATCTGTTTTGTTTTTTCATCCATTCTTACTCCCTACCTCTCTAGATTGGAGCATTCACTCCATTTCCCTCAAAATTGATTGATATGTATATATGTATTGCCATTTTATTGCCTGTTTTGTTGTGGTTTCTAATGAGTTTCTCTGATCCTTTCTTGCCTTTCTTTCATGTATTGCTTATTTTCTTTAGTGATATATTTTTATTTCCTTATCTCTATTCTTAGCATAGGTATGACTGGTTTTAGGATATGGCTACTGTTAGATGTTTATATAACCTCTTCTGCATTTAGCAGTTTGTATTAAGTTGATGGTCATTTACCTTTGAACCCATTACTTTCTCCTCCCTAGGTTTTTGGTAGATGTTATTATAGTTCAAATCCATTTCTCTGATGTCTTTAATAGATTTTTTTCCAGAAATGTTCATTTTTTACTTGAATTGTGTCTTCTACCTCTATACTGTCACTGTTGGTCTCTCCTTTCCATTCAAAGAATCCCTCTTAATATTTCTTGCAGGACTGGTTTAGTGGTACAAACTCCTTTAGTTTTTGTTTGGGAAAGTCTGTGTCTCCTTCATCCTGAAAGATAGCCTTGCTGAATAGAGTATTCTTGGCCGCTGATTTTTCCATTCAGCACTTTGAATATGTGATGTCACTCACTTCTGGCTTGCCAAGTTTCTGTTCAGAAATATGTAGCTAGCCTCATGGGTCTTCCCTTGTAAGTTAAGGACTGTTTTGCTGCTTTTACGAGTTTTTCTTTATTCTCACCCTAATTTGTAAGTTTGTTTACAGTAGGTTTGTGTGTTGGCCTGATTTTGACGGGAGTTCTCTAGTCTCCTGGATGTGGATGTTTGTGTCCCTCCCCCAATGAGGGAAGTTTTCAGCTATTGTTTCCTCAAATACATTTTCTTCCCCCTTTTCTCTTCCTTCTGGACTCCTACAATACGAATACTATTATGTTTCTTGTAGTTACTGAGTTCCCTTAGTGTCATCTCACGTTGCAGAATTCTGTTCTCTCTCTTTGGTTCAATGTGATTCATTTCCATCACTCAGTCTTCGAGGTCACTAGTTTGTTCGCCTGCTTCTTCCATCCCTCTGTTCATTCCAGCAAGCATGTTTCTCCTTTATTGTGTCCTCAGTGTCTACTGTGTTATTTCTTATCTCTATGTCAGGGGTCTCACTCTTCTACTCATTTCACAACTCCAATGAGTATCCTTGTGATAATTCCTTTAAATTCTGTATCAGGTACGTTACTTATATCTCTTTGGCTTAGATCTCTGGCTGTGGCTTTGACTAGGTCTTTCATTGTGGATACACATCTCTGTGTGTCCATTTTGTCTGTCTCTCTGGCCCTATTTCTCTGTGTTAAGAAAGTCAGCTGTGCCTTCTGATCTTGAAATTAATGCCTTTATGAAAAAGAGGTCCTGGAGTCCTCAGCAGTGCACGTCTCCATTTATAGGCCCTGGACCTGCAGGAGGATATCGTATGGGTATTGCTCACTCCCTGCTGTTGTGTCTGGGTTACTTTTCCTTTCAGTGCATGCAAGGGTCTGCACTGATTGCGTGTCTGTTGTGGGCTCTGCTTGCTCTCAGTGATGTCAGTGGGACCCAGGCAGGCCAGCTGAGTCAAGAATCAGCATGAATACATGTGTCTCCTGTGGCCTAAGCATTGTGTGAAATGCCATGTTTACGTTGCGTCTCTACACAGGCAGGGACCTGGCTATCACTCATCCTTCTGGATCACCCGGTGCTGGGTCGGCTGACCTCCAAAGCACCAGGATGTAAACTCAAGGGAATTCAGCCCCTCTGGGTTTTAATACCAAATGTTATGGAGGTTAGTCTTCCCTGTGTCAGCTCCCCCGTGTGAGGGCTCACTTTCTCTGCTCCTTCTGCAGGCAGCCAGCCTCCAACTTTCTGACCTTCCTGCTGCAGCTTCTATTTAGGTGTGGAGTTTGTTGTGCCAGTCTTGGATCCCTCGCTGGTTCATGGACTTGGATGTGGATGTTATGCAGTTGAAAACATGGGACAGCGTGAGCTCAGGGTCTGCTTAGTCTGCTATTATTAATTTTTTAAGTGTATTATTTTGGATTTTTGAGACATGGGAGACAGACTCATCTCATCCATGCACTTCAGGATTAGAAAGGAACGTTCCCACATTTGCTTCTAGTATTTTGTGCTTTGAAACTCTCTTTAATGAGGTATAATGTACATATAACAAAGAGCCTCAAATTAAAGGGTATAATTTGATGAGACTTGTTCTCATGGATACAGCACCATGAAGTCATATGGTTGCTCTCTAAACCTTAATCATGATCCCTTTGTGTCTAGCGCTAATGTTGCTTTTGGAGTAAGGACTTTTTTATTTTTTTTACGTTTTCAGATATCGGCCAGGTGTCTGAAGATCTGCACTAGGGTACCTACCTCCTTTTCAGATAGACTGTATTCCCGTAAGTATTGCTGTCGATCTACCTTTGGACTTTATCCTGCGTTGTATCTTTCAGTGTGTTCACTTAATTTTGTTGGAGTACTTTAATGCTGAGGGAGGCATAATTGGATTGATTTTCACTAAATGCTACGATCTGCAGTTCCAATCATGACAGAAAGCACGTGCTTCCTGTGTTAGGTACTCAAGAGCAAGGCAGATACCCTGGGCACTTGAGCTGAGTATGTCACTGGGTGTTTTGCCAGCCCTCTTCCCTTCCCTGCGAGACAAAGGTCTCGTTTCGGTCACACAGAAATGTAGGTGAAGTCAGCAGAGAAGGGTCCCTTCTCTTCTCTTTGTCTCTCAGACTCCCTGTCACTACCTTCTGCCTGTCCCTTTCCCTGACTCAATCCCCCCGGCCCACTGCTCCACTCCAGCGATGATCAGGGTGTCCTCCAGCTGCTGTCCTTGTGCTCTGGCCATCGCTCAGTGAGGAAACTGCAGGATGATTATGTAGTCCATGGGTCTGATCAAGAAATCTCTGCTCCCCAGAGTCCTCCTACACTTGGTACTGTCTGTGGAGACCTGGCATCCTGGGCATGGGTCTGACCCTCACTCCTCTACCACAGTCACTGCTGGTCCTCACCCTTCTCCACCATTATACCTGTCTGACCCCAAGGCACCATGGAGTCAGGGAATATTTCCAACATAATTGAGCATAAGCACCCCATCAATCTAGATATAGGTAGTTCCCATCACCCGGGAGACTCCCTCAGGTTCCCCTGCACAAAGGGTGATCTTGCTTCTATCCTCCCTCACCACCATTTCTGGCACTTTGTTACCTGTGTGTACAGGAACCCCACTGTGTGCACTCAATGGGGAGCGAGAGTAGATGGCCTTGAAGCAGACGCTGACACAGAGACAAAACGATGAAAGGTAGATTAGGAGACAGTAGGAAGGACAAAGTGCAGGGGACAGGATGGGCAGGGAAAGCATTCAGGTAGATCTGACACCTTCTTAAAATGTATATACAAACACGATTGTCTGTCACCGTGCATAGTCCTCTTCAAATTTCAAAAGAGTTGTCCTACAAGGCAAAGAGATTTTTGGTTTATTTCCCTCTGATCTTATGTTTTCCTACATGCATTCTGTCTTCTGTAGTTTATCTGTGGCCTCAGATGAACATTTTAGTGTGTGGCTGCATCTGTGAGATGATGTGTAATAGAAAATGATTGTCTTCAGATCTAGGTCTCTGAATGTACACATTCTCATAATTATCTTTTCTTTCATGGTGTGGCAGGGCCCGAATTCTAATAGAAAAATGAGGGACATTGTCTTCTTTTTTAAAACAGTGATTCCCACTGCCTGGGCTGAGTTGTTAACAGTCTTAGTTTAATGAACTCCCGTGACCATCTTTTTTGGAGGATCATTGTGTGGAGAGATCTTAATGGAAACTGTGAGAAGCGTGAGGGGACCCTTCCCAGAGATTTTGCAGACGCCTTATGCACTGAATGTCTTCTTTTTCTCTTGTTCTTAGAAACAAATATTACCCCTGTTTTCACAGATAACACAGCTGTCATAATATTGTGAGCGAAGTTTGAGGAGATGCAAAGCTGTAGTCAGGGCGATGACAGGGGTCCAGCAGTGGTGTCATCTGGCCAGCCCTGAATTGTAGGATGACTCAGCTGATCTAGACCCTGTCTCCACTTTTAGTCTCTTGAGGAATATGAACTTGGGCATACAGCCTTTTCATAAGACCAAGTTAAATACCCCATATATCCAGGGCTCTTTTCCCCCCACAAATATCCAGAACCTTCAGGAAAATCCAGGGAGACGAGAATCTTTTTAGGTGATTACCTGCGTGCACTTTGCACTGACAGCGATCCCACATAGCAGTTCTGTATGGACCTCACACTCCCTGCTCAGGCTGTGGCCGGAATGACCTCCAACTGCATCTCCCTGACCCTAACACCCTCCCCTCTGCACGTCCTCAAACTCTGCTTACTGTGCTCAACTTCCCTTCTATTCCTGTATGATTCAAGGCTCCCCCGGTTTTGCCCTGGATCCTCACTGGTGTTTCCATGTTGGTGATCACAAGGTCTGCATCGTTTAATGAATGTCCCTCTGTCACACAGGACACCTGGTGCTCTAAAAGTTAGGGGCGCACCTCATTCATTACAGAACCCAACACATTGTGTCTCCAACATACGCCCCAGTACTGGTGATACATCTGCTTTTGTGTAAAAACTCCTCTTTCATTTGGCAAGAGAAACGTATAGCTCACTGTATTACAGGGACATGCCACTGCCCATTGTATGTATGGCCTGAGAAACTTGAGATATGCTACAGTGTCCTCAGGCAGTTTGTAGTTGGATTGCCAAGACTCACAACCGTCTCTACATCATTCCCACAAAGTCAATCATGAAGAAGATGAATATACTTTACCAGCCACTCAGCCAGTTCAGGTCATCTTAACAAATAGAGTAGGTGGAGGAGCTGGTAGAGGAGGGGGAGTTGGCCCATAGCCCATGACTGGTGGTGAAGGGTGGTCCACGGGGTTCAGCCTGCAAGGCGATCCTGGGAAAGGACCAGGACTCTTGCATACAAAATAGCCTGGGGAAAAGAAATGAGAGGTATGTTCATAGGACAGAACAGAGCACCAACACCAGCAAAAAGCGGAAACCCAAAGCAGCAGTGCTCATATCCTACTAGCTTCCCCACCACCAGGTTCCAAGAGGGCAACATCAGCACCAAAATCTCTACCCATACTTTGGGTTCCACTTACAGCTTTGGGGTGGGGAATACTAGTGTCCCCACGTGTCTGGAAACGTAGAAACAGCACGGGCCCTTTTTCTACAAGATTTTTTAAAAAGTAGCATATTCCAGATAGGAAGACATCTGTGTCCAGGATCACTCTCCCCCTCACCACAAGGGTTGTTTATTGTGTATATGAAGAACTACAGAATGAGAAGGAATGACAATACCAGTGTCCACACATGGAATCATAGTCCTCGTGGCTCAAAGCTCTGCCTCTAAGCCCCTGCCTGTGCCCAATCTACTTCTGTCCCGACAATGGGGTCTTCTCCTCTCTGGAAGTGCTATCCATGGGCACAGAGACACATGGGGAGATGGGGATTCTGAGGACCTGCAGAGGACCTGGGAAAGTGGGCTCTTAGAGAAACAGGTAACCTATACATGTTAGTTGGGTTCAACTAATTTATTTTACTTCAGAGGTACTTCTCAGCTTAAGTGCAGTACACTTTGCAGGGGAATTGTGTTCTCTGGAAAAATGAGCTGAAATTCTAAAAGACAAAATTAACACAAATGCACTTTGATGTCTGGTGTAAGTTTCCATGTTTTAGCTGTACCTGTGACACAGGACACGAGAGAACGTGCTCATGTGAACACAAGTGAAGGACACCGTGGGCACTTGCCACACAGGTACTTTTGGATTTTTTCTCTTCACAACTTAAGTTCCAGTGCATGTTTTCCATGACAAATATGCCACCTCTTATAGTTCAGATATTTGTGCCCAGGACACACCTGAAGGGACTCTGGACAGCATGTTTACCAAAATGCTGATGGGTATGAAATTTACTTTGTCTAGGACCATTGTAAAGGACACATACAAAAATATGAGTTGGAGTGAAGTCAGTTCGCATTTTCAAATTGTAACGATACCCACAGATTTTTCTGAGCACGTTAAAATCCTCAATAGAAGGAAACAGGAGAGGAAGACACAGCAAGAGCAATGATTCCACATTGAGGAGATCCACAAAGAATGAGGCAAGGTAGGAGACTTCCAAGTGGAGTGTGGTGTCATCCTCCTTGATTTATTCCAGGAACACATTAGAAAAGCCCTATGGCCCCCACCTTTAGGCATGCTTAGCTGCTCAAGTTACCACAAAATGATGCCAGCTGGGAAACAGGGAAGCCCGTAGACTCGGCAGTAAATGTTTTGCATTTGGGGGAAAAAAAAAACAGCAGACAGACCATACGACACACAAACCAGAGACAATGGCAGGAGAGTGTCCTGTACAGAAAGATGTGGCAGTCCGTAAAGACTTAGAACTGAAAATGGCCACAGCATTTACTTTGTGCTTCTCGGCAGTTTTGGCAGAGCCAGTGTCGATGTCACTCTTGGTTGTGATACCTACTTCTGGATCTGCAAAAAGCCCCAGAAGGGATGCAGGCTTATTCTGATTTGAGTAGACTGTTTGGAGGTCAAAAACAAAACAAAAAACCCTCCCCTCATACTTCCGACCACTTCAACTCTTTGTCCCAGTGAGATCCCAAATTACATGCACAGGGTGTCCCACATGCCTCTGGTGATACCCAAAAAGAACTTGAAGAACCATCCCTTATAACTTGATGAAGACTCCTAAAAGCCCTGACTCAGATGTATTCATCACTCATCGAACAACTATGGATGGCTGGGGGCACAAGTAGATGGACGTACGTTACATTGTGCCTCATGCCTCACAAATCCCAGCATGTGGACTGTGTACAGGGCATTTCTGCTGAAGCGCTATGTCTGATTTTCTGCATACGGCCCCATTCCTTCCTACAAGAGACGCCTGTACCAACCCATGGTGGGGGAAAGGACAAAGATGAGATCCTGAGAAACTTGAGGAATATGGTAATGGCAGCAGACACATTCCCCTTGCATCACAATGGTCTGTGGTACCGCCTCTGCACCTTGGCCCAAGACCTAACAGTAACAAAATAAGGTGAGTTTGTTTTACAAGTCAACTCCTAGTGCTCAGATCGTCTTACCAAGTGTTGCAGGTGGAGGGGTTTCGGGTGGCCCCAGGGCTGCCAAGGTTCAGGAGGTGTATGTGCCTAATAGTCCATGGGGGTGGGGCGTCTCCAGGGTAGGGCATGCAGAATCGTCCAGTTAACGGAGGAGGTCCCCAGGATCCAGACTGCCCTGCAGAACAGAAGTGAAGCTACATCCATATTCCAGACAAAAGAACCAATACCAAAAGCAGCTGTAACCCAGAGAAAAATGTGTCAGCACCTGCCACCTTCTCTGCCACCAGGATCCAAGAGAATAGCATCAGTACCTGAAAACTCTGTCCCTGCCACTGGATACCACACATCACTGCCCATGTCTGCGGAAGTAAAATGGCAAGGGTCCTGTCCTAGAGGGTTAACAGAAGTAATTACAGACTAATGAAGTAGCATTCTCCAGACAGGCAGCCATCGATGTCCAGGTTCACCCTGCATCCCTCCTCTACAGCGACTCCAGATGCTCTGCTTTTGCTATATTAAGAACACACACAAAAAAATGAGTGGGAATACACGGCTCATATTCTGCTCGTGGAATCACAGCCACTCCTGGCAAAATATTCTGCAGCCGGACCCTCACTGTGCCTCCTCTGCTCCTCTCCCTGAGAAAGGAGTCTTCCCTCTGGAAGTGTTGTCAAAGGCCTCGGAGACCTCTGGGGAGTGGAGGATGCCTGGAATCTTGCAGGGGAAGGAGAGTCTTCTGTGAAGAACAAGTTACTTGTGGTGAATGTCTACAAAGCTCAGATGTGTTCATCTTAATTCGTAGGGAATTCTGACTTTAAGCATACTACAGGACACAGAGTCATTATGTGCAATGGAAAAAAAGAGGGAGAAATTCACATAACAGATTTCATGCAAGTGTTTTGGTATAAAACTGGTACGTATCATGAGACTATATCAGCTCTAACAGTGACGGGACAAAACCAGAAACTGCTCATAGAAACACAATTGAAGGACACAGTGTGCAAATTGTATTTACCTAAGGCATAGCTGGAGGATTCCAGACAAGTCATTTACCAACAAAGACGGAAAGGTGATGAGTGATGATATTGGCTTTCTCTATGACCACTCTAAATGGCACAGGGCACATAATAGAAAGTTGGAGTCATGATGTCGTTTCTAACAGGTTCATCTCCTAGTCAGAATCAAGAAAGGAAGACACAGCAGCCACACTGTTCCCACAGAGGTGAGGTCTGGAAGGGATCACCCAGGCCGGGAGACATCGGTTTGGAGTGTGCACTCATCCTCCTCTCATTATTTCCTGAAACTCACAGAAAAACCTTAAGGTACTCAGTCTCTAAGCGCTTTTGGCTTCTAAACGTACCACAGAAAGCTGACAGACTAAAAATTGAGAAGCCTGTGGGCTCCTGGGTTATGAGTGTGCATTTGGAAAAGAAAGAACAAACAGACATAGCACACAACATGCAAAACGAGACAAGGCCAGGAGAGCATACTGTACATAAAGATGAGGGTTTCCCAAAAGAGTTACAACTGAGAATGGTCCCAGCATTTACCTTGCCCTTGTCTGCATTCTTGGTACAGTCAGAGCCACTGTAACCCACAGAGGTTTCAGCAGTTTCTCGATCTACTAAAGACCCTAGAAGGGACAGAGGTTTATTCTGCTTTTAGAGAACAGTGCGGAATGAAAACAATCCCTGAACTCATTCCTCAAATATCTTAAACTATTCCCTACAGTCAGGTCCCTGACCAGAGGCAGAGGGTATCCCAAATGCCTCAGGTGACCCCCAAGGAAAAAGGGGAGAACCGTCCCCTCACCTTGATAAAGACCTCACGGTGCCCTAGTTCATGATGTTTCATCATTAATCACGTAACTGTGGACAGGTCAGGTGCAACTAGCAATTTAGAATTCACCAGTAAAACAGTTTTCTCAGTATACATCATGGGAAATCACAATTTCATTACAGATCAGGAATTACTCTGAGGATGCTTGGATTCAGCATCCGACTCTTAATTTTGGCTCAGGTCACGATCTCACAGCTTGTGAATTCAAGCCCAGCGTTGGGTTCCTCACTGACAGTGTGACGCCTGCTTGGCATTCTGTCTATGCGTCTCTCAAAATAAATAAACTTAACAAAAAAGAATAACACTGAGAACACTGGTTTGGTGTATATCCTCAATGAGTCCTCAACAAGGGTGCATTTCTTCAGGCAATTTGTTCAATCTCCCAGCTTATCTACAAGCTGCCTTCCACAGCAGTTATTATGTAAGGAAAGACTAATTTGACACTATTGAGAAAAGGAAAACTGCGAGAAGTTAGCAGTGAAGCTGCAGAGTTGCACTGATACCATCAGAGGACTAAGCTAAGCTTTATGGAACTTGAATGGCGGGATGTAGGGCTACAGTTCCCAAAACAAACAAAAAGAAAGACTCTTCAAACTAGTGAATAAAGGACCTTCTCCTCAAATAAACTAAAGTCTTCACATTGTATCCGGGTGGGAAGAAAGTTTCCAGGCTCTTCAGACAGGGGGATGCTAGAGGAGGTGGGAGGGTCACCATCAGAGGAGGGGCATGAGCTCTACCAGTCACAGGGACAAGTGCCTCACTGTCTGTGGCACCAGAGGACAACATCCTTCTGTCACCCCTTCAGACCACCTGCCGTCCTTAGTGCGTGTGATTCTTTCCAGACCACACGATGATCACACACAGGAACAGGCTGCACAGCAGAAATTGGACTGCGGCACATCACAACGTGCTCCTTACCTCTCCTTGGAGGGTTCTTGCAGTGATTGGTTTCTGCCTCGTGTATCCCTCAGGCAGCCTCTTTGGTTCCATCCCCGTCCAGTCTTGGATACAGAAAAATAATGGACTTCTATAAGAGTTGCAACACCACGTCGTCTACTAGACAACTAACAGTGCAGGTGTCATCCCTGGAAACACGCATAAAAACGCAAGTCAAATGACCACACCTGTATTTCAAGTAAGCGACCTCCCTGCCCTGCTCTGCCATCTCCCTGTCCCAGATCTGAGTCTTGATCTGGGGGAGAAAAAACACATCCACCTTCAGTCGGAAGGTGGTGCCACACTGTGCACCAAAGAAAGAGGAGGAAACAAGAAAACACTTACCTAGTTGTCCTGAGCATTCTTCTCATGAACTGCAAGCGGGAAAAGCCAACAATGAAAAGCCCGTGGTGAGGGATTCCAAGGGCCACTACACTTACCTGCGTGAGGTGCTAAGGGTTCAGTATGTCAGGCAGAACTCAGGTTACCTGGTATCTAAAGGTGAGCTCTGCCTGCTGCAGCTGTTCCCGTGTTTGTTCAATTTGTGGCCTGTGAGTTACAATTGCTCTTGTCAGATAAGGCCCAATATTGGGTATGATTTTAAATAAGCTGCCCACGATCCCAACAACCTCATATCTGTCCCCTGATACAATTTATTCTTACACATGAAACACTTTGCCCGTGATTATCAATGTACAGTAGGATCAAAGCTATTGTTACATCCTTTCCTTACTCATTATCCCATGCCTGTAGGGTTCAGAGTTCATGGAATTCCTTCCCATTTTCAATCTTTCTCTAATTCATCATGTGACAAGTGTCTTTTATCATAAAGATCTATTCTTTTATAACTTTTATCCTCACCATGTTTCCCAGGGTTGCAAAGACAAGGGCCATGAAATGGCACTACCACGTTGATGGGTATGATTCATTGTACGACACACTGCTTTCCTACAGATGATGACACTTGACACCACCCCCGAGGAATGGTAGCATGGACAAAGTTTCCACACAGTCTGCTCACTACTTGAGATCTTCAAATGTTTAGAACCTTAATTATTTTATTCCTTCTAAAACTTACCTTTTTTATCTGTTAATATTCTATGCATATGTTGACTTCAAACTTTTCAAAAAGATTAAAAACCAAAAAATAACAGCCGTTTCATGAGCTCCTGGTAATTACTAGCTGAACTCACTTGTACTTGTTTATTTCTTCTGTAGCTATTTTTTTCCTAATGTTTATTTATTTTTGAGACGGACAGAGAGTGAGCACATGCATGAGTGGGGGAGGGACAGAGAGTGATGTAACAGAATCTGAAACAGGCTCCAGGCTCTGACCTGTCAGCACAGAGCCTGACACGGGGCTCGAACTCCCGGACTGTGAAATTGTGACCTGAGCTGAAGTTGGATGCTTAAATGATGGAGCCACCCAGGCGCCCCTTCTGTAGCTATTTTCAAATTTTACCTGCAGCTGCTAGCTGATTCTTCTTTGCCGCCAGTTCACAGTGTCATTTTCAGCTTCCTAAGATGGGAAAGATACATACACAGTCAGGAACAAGGTCCAGAGGTTCTCCCTTTTTACCTCCCAGCACTCTTGAAGGCCTATGCAAATATCCCTTCCCCCACTTCTCCCATAAATGCACAGACTGACAACCGAATCAGAGAAATTAAGTGAACACTCCATTTAAGTTCAAGAAAATTCAACTTCTGTCTGCTGCCACGTCTCTACTATTGGAACTGTCTTTCTAGTTCTCGTTTCCTCTCCTTTATCATAAAGTCATCAAATAACATTGTACTTTGTGCCTTCCCAGAGTTGGTCTTTTGTTTGATATGGCGAAGACCCATTTCATCAGTGAGTGAAAAACCGTATCTGACCAACTGTACCCATTAGGATGAACCAAGGGATCATCACTAGTCTTACACCTCCATGGGGAGCCCTGATTCTCAGTCCAAAAGTTGTACCATGACACAGGCAATCACCTGAAAGACGACCTTCCAGAATATGGTTTCACTAACATTGCAGCTCACTCCCAGACATCGCTAGCGTTCAGGACTGCAACCCCTGCCTCCATCTTCAAAAGGCCATTCTTAGAACAACCTCATCTCCTGACGTACAACCTGATATGAACTGTCAAACAGTCTGGGTTTACTTCCAGGAAAGAGATTTCAGGTGGAAAACTCTCAACTTCATGGAGCCAAATCTACTTTAACAAGACTCATTCCATTGATAGTGAAGGCAGCAGAAGGCAACGCTTGGCAAGGCTGGGTTGTTGTGTTGCCCTCAGACCATTTTCTTTGTGGTGTTGACTGAGATGGTTTCAACTTGACACTTGATGTCCTCAAGAATCATACGCAAAATTGAAAATCTCTTAGCAAATGACACAAAAGCACTAGACAGAGAAAGGCACATGCATTTCCTTCTGGTCTCTCAGGCAGTCCTTGGGCAAATGCTTGCTGGCGTGGTTGTAATGTAGTGGCTCTGTTGTAAGGGGTTGAAGATAGAGAGGTGGTCAGGTTGCTGTACCCACTCACAGAAAGAGCTTACGAGTTAACAAAAACAAGATGCCAGTGAGAGCAAGCCCTAACCCCAGCTGTGGGAAGGACGAACATAAAGGTGAGTCTCCAGGGAAGAGAAGTCTTCACTTTCCAACACGAGTGAGGGACTCTAAAGTCCCCCATCTCCTCCTGAGAACAAAAGGAAATACTGTACAAAGGAGGAAACATGGGACTGAATGCACCAAGTATCTGACAACCCCACAAAGACACACAAGACCAAGATGGAGAAGAAGGAAGCCCAGGACAAAGCCATCCCTCAGGGGAGGCCAGCAAAGATGATCCCTAGTGAAGCTGCGGGCTTTGGCCAAGACTCAGAAAAGTTACACTTGAAAAATCAGGGGACAGGAAACAACTTGACGTTCTTAGGGATTGGGCCTGCAGTGAGCAATCTCACTGGCATAATGGATGCTGGTACCCCTACCCACTTTCCAGAAAGCAACTTCAATTGTTTCTGCAGCAAGAGAATTCATTTTTTTCCCCACACACTTTTGACCCATGTCTGGTCCTGAACAAAAATGACCTAACTGCTGGGTGACAAAACAGTGTGATGCGATTGAAATCTATAGGACAGTGCAGATGGATCCAGAGTGAATCCAGGTATTAACGTTATTAATGATGGTACCTTCCCTCTGCCGCCCCCAAAAGATAACACAATGTGTGGCAAGCACTTAGGAGAAAGGAAAATGCAGGTTACGTTACAAAAAGCAAGGTAGGAAGGGAAGGTCCAATTCTACTGAATGCATTGGGCAAAAATACTCTGGACCCAGTTCCAAAAGAAATACAATTATCTCTACTGGCTGCCCTGTTCTCCCATACATTACGGTCCTTGTGACAGTTCTCACATGAACATCTTACTTTTCTAAATTTTTTTAACGTTTATTCATTTTTTTGATAGAGACAGAGTGAGAGTTGGGTAGGGCCAGAGGAATATATAGAATCCAAAGCAAGCTCCAGGCTCTGAACTGTCAACACAGAGCCTGACATGGGGCTTGAACTTATGGACTGTGAGATCATGACCTGAGCCGAATTTGGACGCTCAACCGACTGAGCCACCCAAGCGCCCCCATCTTACTTTTTTTGTAGGCACTTTTCTTTGTTCATAGAATTCTTCCAGGTTATGTGCTTTCTCTTTCAGCTGTTTGACTTTTGCTTCCTTTGTGGCTTTCACAGACCTCAGTGCATTACACTTGTCTTCCAGGGCGTTTTTATTTTCTGGAAAAAAAAAAAAAGGTGTTTGCTTGATAAACATGCACATGACCTGAGTCTTGATTTTGGTGAGACACAAAAAGCGCAAGAACCATGAAGGCATGAAAGTATTCTTTCCCTTACCAATGCAAAGTCATTGCCATCATATGGGGATTTCTCCCCAACAGAAAATATAACTTCTAGTTGACACTTATTGGACCTCAAGGCTCTTAGCTCTACATCCTCAAATTCAACATTGGCACCTTGTGGTTAAGACAGATATGAGGAAAGACTTTCACGGAAAACTGATCACACAACAATTTGTACCTCACACAGCAAGATCGTGCATTGCAATCAACAAACACTAGAGGCATGAATATAACTAGAAGACAAAGATGATGGAAATAGTTCATGTCTAACAACTCATGGCTTTCTTAGCGGTGTATGTATGTATGTATGTATGCCTGTTTATCCCCCATTCACGTTGAAAATTTACTATTCAGCATTCAGAGAGAAAGAGACTATTGAGCACCTGGGTGGCTCAGTCAGTTGAGCATCAGATTCTTGATTTTGTGTCAGGTCACGATTGTAGGATCATGTGATCCAGACCTGTGTTGGGCTCCACACTGAGAGTGAATCCTGCTTAAGATTCTCTCTCTTTCCCTCTCCCCCACTTGCATGCCCCCTCACTAAAATTTAAAAAAATCATAAAGCATAATTTAAACATATTTTTTAAAGGGAAAGGATTATACACTTTGGCTATCACCCTTTCTCTCTCAACTATATTTGGGTATTTTCTACATATCTTGGAGGGCAGAGTTGAATGATGTGATAATTACTGAGTTGTGAAAATAAAAGATAACTCCTAGTCCTTGAAATAGCAAATCTCATCTTGGCGGTCCTAGTAAAATTCCAGCTCATTGGTCAGAAAGAGTTTTGGCTCCCAGAGGCCCGCTGTCTACTGTGGTAAATGGCAGGCAAATATGCTGTGCTCACTACACCCAATGAACAAAAACCCTCCAAAGCCAAATTACGGTAAAACTCAGCAGCCAACTCTTAACTACTTCCTGATTCTTCACATTTCTTTCTCTCTCTCTGAGTTTGCAAGGTAGCAAGTGCACTTTGAACGGTGTCATTTAAAATGTCACTAAAGTGGGTGCCTGCGAGGCTCATTCAGTTAAGCATCTGACTTCAGCTCTGGTCGTCATCTCATGGTTTGTGAGTTTGAGCCCTGTGTCGGACTCTGTGCTGACAGCTCAGAGCCTGAGGCCTGCTTTGGATTCTGTGTCTCCCTCTCTCTCTGCCCGTCTCTCTCTCTCTAAAATAAATAAACATAAATAATTTTATGTTTACTTGTACTCAACACATACAAAAAGATAGAGATCATACCATACACAGTTTCAGACCCCAATGCTATGAAACTCTAAATCAACCACAAGAAAAAATTTGGAAAGATAACAAATACTTGTAGACTGAAGAACATCCTATGGAACAATGAATAGTGGAATGCAAGCTGCTGCAGCCACTCTGGAAAACAGTACGGAGGCTCCTCAAAAAGCTAAAAAGAGAACTATCCTACGACACAGCAATTGCAATACAAGGCATTTATCTAAGGGATACAGGTGTGCTGTTTTGAAGGGACACATGCACCCCCATGATTATAGCACCACGATCAACAATAGCCAAAGTATGGAAAAAGCCCAAATGTCCATTGATGGGTGAATGGATAAAGAAGATGTGGTGTGTGTGTGTGTGTGTGTGTGTGTGTGTGTGTGTGATGGAGTATTACTCAGCAATCAAAAAGAATGAAATCTTGCCATTTGTAACTACATGGTTGGAACTAGAGGGTATTCTGCTAAGTGAAATTAGTAGTCAGAGAAAGACAAATATCATATGACTTTACTCATAGGAGGTCTTTGAGACACAAAACAGATGAACATATAATGGAAGGGAAACAAAAATAAAAACAGGGAGGTGTACAAAAGAAGAGCACACATAAATATGGAGAACAAACATGGGGTTACTGGAGGGGTTGTGGGGGGGATGGACTAAATGGGTAAGGGGCACTAAGGAATCTACTCATGAAATAACTGTTGCACTATACGGTAACTAATTTGGATGTAAATTGTAAATAATAAAAACTAAAATTAAAAAAAAAAGAATGAATGGGTGAACCAAGAAGTTAAAGGGAAAATTAAAAAGTACATGGAAGCCAATAAAACTGATAACACCACAGTCCAAAACCTCTGGGATGCAACAAAGGTAGTCATAAGAGGAAGTTTAACAATCCAGGCCTTCCTAAAGAGGGAAGAAAAGTCTCAGATACACAACGTAAGCTTATACCTTAAAGTAATGGAAAAAAGATCATCAAATAAAATCCAAACCCAGCAGAAGACAAGAAATGATAAAGATTACAGCAAAAATCAATGCTTTCAAAACTGAAAACAAAAACAAACAACAACCCCCCCACACACACACAAACAGTAGAAGAGATCAATGTAACCAGAAGCTAGTTCTTTGAAATAATTAATAAAATTGATAAACCACCAGCCAGTTGGATCAAAAAGAATAAAGAAAGGACCCAAATAAATAAAATCAAGAATGAAAGAGGAGAGATCACAACCAACACAGGAGAAATACAAACAAGAATAAGAGAATATTATCAGCAATTATATACCAAATAAAATGGACAATCTGGAAGAAATGGACAAATTCCTAGAAATACACAAACTATGAAAACTGAAAGAGGAAGAAATAGAAAATTTGAACAGACCCATAACCAGTAAAGAATTGAAATAGTAATCAAAAATCTCCAAAAAAAACAAGAGCCCAGGGCCAGATGGCTCTCCAGCGGAATTCTACCCAACATTTAAGGATGAGTTAACACCTATTCTCTTGAAGCTGTCCCAAAAATAGAAATGGAAGGAAACATCCAAACTCTTCCTATGAGTCGGCATTACCTGGATTCCAAAACTAGACAAAGATCCCACTAAAAAGTAGAAGTATAGACCAATTTTCATGATGAACATGGGTTCAAAAATCTTCCACAAGATATTAGCCAACCAGATCCAATGATACATTTAAACTTTATTCACCACGACCAAGTGGGATTTAACCTGGAATACAAGGCTGGATCGATATCCACAAAATAATCAATGTTATTCATCACATCAATAAAAGAAGGGACAAGAACCACATGATGCACTCAATAGATGCAGAGAAAGCATTTGACAAAATACAGCATCCTTTCTTGATAAAAGGGTTCCACCAAAAAACTGTTAAATGATCCATGAATTCAGCAAAGTGGCAGAGTATAAAATTAATGCCCAGAAATTAGTTGCATTCTTATACACAAAGAAGCAACAGAAAGAGAAATCACAGAATCCATCCCGTTTACAATTGCACCAAAACCCATAAAATACCTCGGAATAAATCTAACCAAAGAGGTGAAAAATCTATACACTGAAATCTATAGAAAGATTATGAAAGAAATTGAAGATGACAAACACACAAAAATGAAAAATATTCCATGCACCTGGATAGGAAGAACAACTATTGTTAAAATGTCAATAGTACCCAAAGCAATCTATATATTCAACTGAATGCCTATCGAAATAACACCAGCATTCTCCACAGAGTTATAAAACACAATCCTTCAATTTGTATGGAACCAGAAAAGACCCCGAATAGCCAAAGCAATCTTGAAAAAGAAAACCTAAGTAGGAGGTATCACAATCCTGGACTTCCAGCTGTATTACCAAGCTGTAATCATCAAGACAGTACAGTACTGGCACAAGAACAGACACTCAGATCAATGGAACAGAACAGGAACACAGAATTGGACCCACAGATGTATGGCCAACTAATCTTTGACCAAAAGAAAGAAGATCCAATGGAATAAAGACAGTCTCCTCAGCAAGTGTGCTGGGAAAACTGGACAGTGATATGCAGAAGAATGAGCCTGGACCACTTTCTCACATAAAACACACTCAAAACGGATGTAAGACCTAAATGTAAGATAGGCAGCCGTCAAAATCCTCAAGGGGAAAGCAGGCAAAAACCTCTTAATGTTGGCATCCACATCTTCTTACCCAACACATCTCCGGAAGCAAGGAAAACAAAAGCAAAACTGAAGTATTAGGACCTCATCAAAATAAAAAGCTTCTGCACAGAGAAGGAAACAATCAGCAAAACTAAAAGGCAACCAACAGAATGGGAGAAGATATTTGCAAACGACATATGAGATAAAGGATTAGTATTCAAAATCTATAAAGAACATACCAAACTCGAGAACATACCAAAAAACAAGTAATCCAGTGAAGAAATGGGCAAAGACACGAGCAAACACTCCTCTAAGGAAGACATCCAGATGGCCAACCAACACATGAAAAAATGCTCAAAATCCCTCATCAGGAAAATACAAATTAAAACCACAATGAAACACCCCCTCACCCCTGTGAGAATGGCTAACATTAACAACACAGGCAACAACAGATGTTGGCGAGGAAATGGAGAAAGAGGAACTCTTGCACTGCTGGTGCACTGGCTTGCACTGCTGGTGAAGCCACTCTGGAAAACAGTATGTAGTTTCCTCAAAAAATGAAAAAGAAGACTGTTCAACAACCCAGCAGGTGCACTAGTAGGTATTTATGCAAGGGATACAGATATGCTACTTCGAAGGGACACGTGAACCCCAAAGTTTATAGCAGTACTATCAACAATAGCTGAAGTAAGGAAAAAGCCCAAATGTCCATCGATGGAGGAATGGATAAAGACGTGGTATATATACATACATACATACATACATACATACATAGTATGTTTATGTGTGTGTGTGCGTGTGTGTGTATACACCTACATACATACACACACCATGGAATATTACTTAGCCATCAAAAAAAATAAAATCTTGCCATTTGAAACTACATGGATGGAGAGCCTCCTGGGACCTAACACTAACCGTAAACATAACCCTAAACATAACCCTCAACCTACCCTATCTAGCACATGAAAAGTAAACCAGATGAACAGCCGCACATGTGCCCTCACTTCAGCCCTCCATGGAATTGACAACATTGGTGTCGCTTCGGCCTTAGCAATTCCCTGTACAGAACTCTTACCCTAGCTAAGTGTCTATCCCCATGGGGACCCAGTTCAAAAGTCTGACAACAGCACGCACACAGGTTCGAGAATCGGTGCAACAATACTCGGCATGGAACATGGAACATCACCATATCTTTTGCAAAGTGTGATTGCAGCTGCACGACAGGATTCCAGAGGCCTATTCCAAGGGTGGCCCAAACATCTCTCTGGCCTTGGATCCTATGAAGTGATACTGACCGGCACACTCCTTTATGTACTCTATTCATCCCTTCGGAGAGACAACTGCACAGTTGTGGGTTCAGTTCCTGGAGCCTCCTGAGACCTAAAACTAACCCTAACCATAACCGTAAACATAACCTTCAACTTACACCTAACCCTATCTGTAATTGAACCCTATACTTGACCCCCACCTTTTCTAGGGCCCTCAACACAGCCCTCGATGGAGATCATGAGACTGGAGTCGCTTCAGCCCTGTCGACTTCCTTAAACTGAACCCTAACCCTACCTAAAGCTTTCTCCCCATGGGGACCCAATTCTAAAATCTGACACCACCACCCACAAAGGTTCGAGAATCGGTGCAAAAATACTCAGCATGGAACGTGGAACATAACCATGTCATTTCAAAAGAACAGCTGCAGTTGCACAAGAGGATTCCTGAGGCCTAACCAAAGGGTGGCCCATACATTTTCCTGGCTGTGAAACCCAAAGACTAATCCTAACAGGCACCCTCCCTTGTATCCTACACTCAGCCCTTCGGGGAGACAATTGTTCTGTTGTGCGTTCAGTGCCTGGAGCTTGCTGGGTTAGGACCTAACCCTAACCCTAATCGTAAACTTCAACCTACACCTAACCCTATCTCTAACCCAAACACTACACTTGACCCGCACACTCGCATGGGCACTCAATTGAGCCCTGCAGCGAGATTACGAGACTGGAGTCTCTTCGGCCATAGCCACACTGCTGGAATGAACTCTAACCCTAGCTATGGCTCTGTATGCGTTGGGACCTAATTCCAATGTCTGACAACAGCTCTCACACTGGTTTAAGAATTGGTCCAGAAATAGTTGGCATGGAACTTGGAACATCACCATGTCACTTCCAAGGCACGACTGCAGCTGCAGGGGAGGAATCCTGAGGCCTACCCAAAGGGTGGCCCATACATTTGTTTGGTCTTGGAACCCAACTACGAAGACTGATGCGCACCCTCCCTTGTGTACTACACTCAGCCCTTCAGGTTGACACCTGCTCTGTTTGGGGTCAGTGTCTGGAGTCTCATGGGACCTAAACCTAAACCTAACAGTAACCCTAACCATAAATATCACCCTACACTGAACCCTATCTATCTCATTAAGTCTACACCAGACCCACAGCTGCGCATGTGCCCTGACTTCAGAGCTCCATGGAATTCACAACACTGGAGTTGCTTTGGCCCTGGTGACATTCCTGGACCAAACCCTGAACCTATCTAAGTGTCTCTCCCATGGGGAAACAAGTCCAAAATCTGACAATAGCACACACAAGGGTTCGAAACAGGTGTAGAAATACTTGGCATGGAATATATATCATCACCATGTTATTTCCAAACCATAACCCTAACTGTACCCCTAACAATTACCCGCACCCTACACCTACCCCTATATCTAACCCTACCCTACATTGAACCACACCCTCGCATGTGCCCTCAATTCAGCCCTCGAGGGAGATCACAAAACCGGAGTTGCTTCAGGCCTGGCGACTTCCCTGGACCAAACCCTAACACTAGCTAAGGCTCGGGGACCCAATTCCAAAGTCTGACAACAGTACGCATGCGGGCTCGAGAATCAGTGAAGAAATACTTGGCATGGAACGTGGAACATCACCATGTCATTTCCAAAGCGCGACTGCAGCTGCACGAGAGGCTTCCTGAGTCCTACACGAAGGGTGACACATACATTTCTCTGGCCTTGGAAGTCAAAGGCTAATCCTAACCGACACCCTCTCTTGGGTACTCCACTCAGCCCCTCGGGTTAACACCAGCTCTGCTGTGGGATCAGTGTCTGGAGTCTTCTGGGACCTAAACCTAACCCTAATCCTAAACATAATTCTTACCCTACACCTAACCCTATCAACCTTGATAAGCTACACCAGACCCATAGCCACGCACAACCCTCACTTCAGCCCCCCATGGAATTCACAACACTGCTATGGCTTCTGCCATGGTGACTCCCCTGGACCGAAACCTAACCCTAACTGAGGCTCTGTCCCCATGGGGACCCAATTGCAAAGTCTGACAAGAGCACGCACATGGGTTCGAGTAACGGTACAGAAATACTCGATGTGGAACGTGGAACATCACTATGTCATTTTCAAAGAGGAACTGCAGCTGAACGAGAGGATTCTGAGGCCTATATAAGCTTGCCCAATATTTGTTTGGCAACGGAAACCAAACACTAGTCCTGACTGGCACCTTCCTTTGTGTACTCCACTCAGCCCATCGGGGAGACAACTGCTCTGTGGTGGGGTCAGTGCCTAGAGACTCCTGGGACCTAACCCCAGCCCTAACGTAACCCTAAACATAACCCTCACCCTACACCTAACCCTAACATTAACCCAAATCCTACACTTGACCCGAACTGTCGCATGGGCCCTCAATTCAGTCCTCGAGGGAGATCACGAAACTGGAGTCGATTCGCTCCTGCTGACTTCCCTGGACCTAACACAAACCCTAGGTAAGGCTCTCTCCCCGTCGGGACCCAATTCCAAGTCTGACAACAGCATGCACACGGTTTCGAGAATCTGTACTGAAATACTCGACATGGAATGTGGAACATCACTATCTCATTTCAAAAGCGTGACTGCAGCTGCACGAGATGAATCCTGAGACCTACCCGAAGGGTGACCCTTACATTTGTCTGGCCTTGGAACCCAAAGACTAGTCCTGATTGACACCCTCCCTTGGGGACACCACTCACCCCTTTGTGGAGATAACACCAGTGTTGTGGGTTCAGTGCCTAGAGCCTCCTGAGACCTGACCCTAACCCTAATCATAACCCTAACCATAACCTTCACCCTACCCCTAACCCTATCTAGTACACTAACTCTAAACCAGATTCACAGCCACGCATGTGCCCTCAATTCAGCGTTCCATGGAATTCAAAACACTGGTGTCGCTTCGGACTTGGCGACTTCCCTATACTGAACCCTGACCCTAGCTAATTGTCTATCCCCAGGGGGACTCATTTACAAAGTCTGACATCAGCACATACATGAGATCAAGAATCGGTGCATAAATACTAGGCATGAAATGTGGAACATCACCATGTCATATGCAAAGCACGACAGCAGCTGCACGAGAAGAATCCTGAGGCCTACCCAAAGGGTGGGCCATATGTTTGTCTGGCTTTGGTACCCAAAGATTAATGCGAACGAAAACCCTCCCTTCTGTACTGCACTCAGGCCTCCAGGAAGACAACTGCTTTGCTGTAGAGTCACTGCCTTCACTCACCTGGACCTTAACACTAACGGTGAACCGAAACATAACCCTCACCCTAAGCCTAACCGTATCTAGCACACTAACTCTATAGCAGACTCACAGCTACACATCAGCCCTCCAATGAATTCACAACAGTGGTGTTGTTTCAGCCTGGCGACAACCCTGGATGGAACCATACTCTAGCTAAGGCTCTTACCCATGGGCACCCAAAACCAAAGTCTGACAACACCACACACCTGGGGTCCAGAAGCAGTGAAGGATCATTCCAGATAGAACCTGGAATTCAGCATGTCGTTTTTCAGGCCGGGCTGCAGCTTTCTGAAATGATTGCTGAGGCCTACACAATCAATGGCCCATACAGTTGTCTGGAAATGGAACGGAAATACTAAAAATGATCAGCATCCTCCCATGTGCCCTCAACTCAGCCCTTCGGGGAGACAACTGCACTGCTGTGGACTCAGAGCCAGTAGCTTCCTGGGACCTAACCCTACCCCTAACCAGAACCCTCAACTGAAACCTAATGCTACACTTGACCCGCACCGTCACATGGGCCCTCACTTCAGCCCTCGAGGGAGATCAAGAGACTTGAGTCACTTTGCATCTGGGGATATCCCTGGACCAAACCCTAACCCTAGCTAGGGCTCTCTCCCCATTGGGACCCACCAAAGTCTCGCAACACCACGTGCTTGGGGTCCAGAAGCGATGTAGGATCATTCAGCATAGAAACTGGAACATCACGGGGCGCCTGGGTGGCGCAGTCAGTTAAGCGTCCGACTTCAGCCAGGTCACGATCTCGCGGTCCGTGAGTTCGAGCCCCGCGTCAGGCTCTGGGCTGACAGCTCAGAGCATGGAGCCTGTTTCCGATTCTGTGTCTCCCTCTCTCTCTGCCCCTCCCCCGTTCATGCTCTGTCTCTCTCTGTCCCAAAAATAAATAAAAACGTTGAAAAAAAATTAAAAAAAAAAAAAAAGAAACTGGAACATCACCAAGTCATTTCCAGGGCCTGAGT
Source organism: Prionailurus viverrinus (assembly GCF_022837055.1). Classification (NCBI taxonomy): domain Eukaryota; kingdom Metazoa; phylum Chordata; class Mammalia; order Carnivora; family Felidae; genus Prionailurus; species Prionailurus viverrinus. The sequence continues at coordinate 1,605,844 of NW_025927615.1, forward strand.
ACAGGTGCACAAGAGAATTCCTGGTCCTAACTGACGAGTGATCCATAGAATTGTATGGCCTGGGACCCAAAGACTAATCCTGAGTGGCACCCTCCCTTGTGCCCTCAACTCAGCCTTGCAGGGGGACATCTGCACTGCTGTGGGTTCAGCACAGGGAGAATCCTGGGACCGAACCCTAACCCTAACCAGAACCCTCAAGAGAAACCTAACGGTATCTCGAACCCAAACCCATGACTCACACCATTGCAAGGACCCTCAATTCAGCCCTCGAGGGAGATCATGAGACTGGAGTCGCTTCGGCTCTGGTGTTGTCTCTGGACCGAACCTTATCCCTAGATAAGGCTCTCTCCCCATAAGAACCCAATACCAAAGTGACAACACCACGCGCCTATGGTCCAGAAGCGGTGCAGGATCACTCAGCAGAGAATCTGGAACATCACCATGTCACTTCCAAGGCCCGGTAGCAGCTGTTCAAGAGTATTCCTGAGAAATATCCGAACACTGTCCCACAGCGTTGTATGGCCTTGGAATCCAAAGACTCATCCTGAGGGCACCCTCCCTGTGCCCTCAATTCAGCCCTTCGGGGAGTCAACTGCACTGCTGTGGCTTCAGCTCCTGGAGCCTGTTTGGACCTAACGCTAACCAGAACTCTCAACCAAAACCTAACCCTATCTCGAAAACTAACCCTACAGTTGAGCTGCACCGTCGCATGGGCCCTCACTTCAGCCCTCGAGGGAGATCACAAGACTGGAGTTGCTTTGGCCCTGTTGATGTCCCTAGACCGAAACCTATCACAAGCTAAGATTCTTTCCCAATGGGGACCCCATACCAAAGTCTGGCAACACCAAGCGCCTGGGGTGCAGAAATGGTGCAGGATCACTCAACAAATAATCTGGATCATCACCATGTGGTTTCCAAAACCCGACTGCAGCTATCTGAGAGGAATCCTGACGCCTACCCAACCAGGGGCCCATAGAGATATCTGGCATAAGAACCCAAAGACTAATCCTGACCAGCACCCTCACTTGAGCCCTCAACTCAGCCCGTTGGGTAGACAACCACACTGCTGTAGGTTCAGTGCCTGGAGCCTCTTGGGACCTAACCGTAACCCTAACCACAACCAGAACCGCCAACCAAAACCTAACCCAGTCTCGAAACCTAACCGTACACTTGACCCGTACCATCACCCAGGCCCTCACTTCAGCCCTGAAGGAAGATCACGAGACGGGAGTTGCTTCAGCTCTGGTGACGTCCCTGGACCAAACCCTAACCCTAGCTAAGGCTCTCTTCCCATGGGACCAAATACCAAAATCTGACAACACCATGCGCCTGGGGTCCAGAAGCGATGCAGGATCACTCCACATAGAACCTGGAACATCACCATGTCGTTTCCAAGGTTGGGTTTCAGGTACTCAAAAGTATTCCTGAGGCCTAACCGACCAGTGGCCCATAGAGTTGTCTGGCCTTGGAACCCAAAGACAAGCCCTGACCGGCACCCTCCCTTGTGCCCTCAACTCAGCCCTTCAGGGAGACAAGTGCACTGCTATGTGTTTAGCGCATTGAACCTCCTGGGAACAAAATCTGACCCTACTTCTAACCCTCAACTGAAACCGAACCTAACTCGAACCCAAACCCTATAGTTGCTCCGCATCGTCATATTGGCCCTCACTTCAGACCTCGAGGGAGATGACGAGACTGGTTTCGCTTGGAGCTGGAAATGTCACTGGACAGAACCCTAACCTTAGATAAGGCTCTCTCGATATTAGACCCAATAACAACGTATGACAACACCACATGCCTGGGGAACAAAAGCGGTGCAGCATAACTCCGCATAGGACATGTAATATACTATGTTCTTTTGAAGGACCGGTTGAAGATCCAGAGAGATTTCCAGAGGCCTACCCAACTAGTGGCCCATACAGTTGTCTAGCCTTGGAACTCAAAGACTAATCCTAATCGGCACCATCCATTGTTCCTTCAAATTAGACTTTCGGGGAAACAACTGCACTGCTCTGGTTTCAGCGCCTAGTGTCTCCTGGAACGTAACCCTAAACCATGCCTAAACCTAAACAGAACCCTCAACTGAATCCTAACACTATCTCAACCCTAAACCTACAGTTGAAAAGCACCGTCGCATGGGTCCTCAATTCAGTCCTAGAGGGAGATCACGAAACTAGAGTCGCTTACATCCTGGTGATGTCCCTGTAACAAACCATAACCCTAGTTAAGGCTCTCTACCCATTCAGACCCAATAACAAAGTCTGACAACACCACGCCCTGGGGTCCAGAAGTGGTGCAGGATCACTCGGCTTAGAACCTGGAACATCACCATGTCATTTCAAAAACCTGGCTGCAGCTTCCTGAGAATATTCCTGAGGCCTACCAGACCACTCTCCCATACAGTTGTCTGGATTAGAACCAAAAGACTAATCGTGACAGGCAACCGACCTTGGAACCTCACCTGAGCACTTAGGGTAGACAATTGCAATGCTGTGGGTTCAGCCCCTGCAATATCCTAGACCCTAATCCTAACTACTAACCCTAACTCTAACCCAAACCCAAACCTTAATCCTAGCCCTAAATCCTATCCCTAACCCAAACCATGCCACTAATATACATTAACACCATCCACAACAATAATACAAACCCTAACCGAAACGCTGAACGCTAAACCCCAAATCCGAATCCAAATCCTAACTGTAACCATAAACTTAAACCTTAGACCTGAACACTAACCACTAACCCTAATCCCCAAATCATAAATACTAAACACTAACCCTAACCAAACACTGACCCTGACCATAACCCTAAAACCTAACCACTAACACGTAACCACGAAAACTTAACCCCTACCCCAAAACCTAAAACCTAAACTCTAAACAATAAAACCTAAATCCTAATCCCTATCCCCTGACCCTGACCCTGAAGCTAATGCTGATACTAACACTAACACCTAAACCCTACCCTAACCCAAAGCTACTCCCCAACCCTAGCCCCTAAACCCTAAACCTAACCTTCACCGTAATCCCAACCCTTTAAATCTAACCATCTAATCTAACCCTAACCCTAACCCCAAACCGCTAACCCTAACCCCTAACCCTAACCCCATGGACAGTCCTTCATCACCAGTCATGGGCTATGAACCACCCCCCCCCATCCTCCACCTCCTCTATTTGGGTAGATAAACTGAAGTGGTTAGGGATTTCTAAAGCATATTCATCTACTTCGTGAAACACTTTGTGGGAAAAATGTAGAGATGGTTGTTAGGGCTTGGCAATTCAACTGCAAAACTGCCTGAGGACTTTGTAACATATCTCAAGTTTCTCAGGACATATGTTCAATGGACTGTATCATTTCCCCGTAATGAGGTCAGCTTTAGGTTTCTCCTGTCAACAAGAAAGAGGATTTTTACACAAAGACAGATGTATCGGGCGTACTGGTGCATATTTTACAGACACAATGCTTTGAGTTCTGTGAAGGATGAGATGCACCCCTAAGTGTAGGTGACTTAGGTGTCCTGTGTGAAATGGGGCACATGCATTATATGACATAGACCTTGTGGTCACCATGTTGAAAGCACCAGTGAAGGAGTGGGGGAAACTTGAATCACACAGGAATAGAAATTTGAGAAATTAGAGGACAGTAAGCAGACTTTGAGGAAGTGCAGAGGGGAGGGTCCTGGGTTCAGTGAGATGCAGTTGCAGCCCATTCCTGACCACAGCCTGAGCAGGGAGCACGAGTTCCACACGGAGCTACTATGTGGGATCACTCTCAGTGCACAATGCAAGGTTCCTCTCCAAAATGTCATATTTGTCAAAGTGCACCCAGGTGATCATCTAAAAAGGTTGTTGTCTCCCTGCGTTGTCTGAAGGTTCTGGATATTTATGGGTGAAAAAATGCCCTGGATATATAGAAAATTTAACTTGGTCTTAAGGAAATGCTTGTCTGCATAAGTTCATATCCTTCAGTGAGACTAAAAGTGAAGACAGGATCTAGATCAGCTGAGTGCCTGCATTGGCCTTTAGCCTGGGTAAACCTACAATTCAGGGATGCCCAGATGCCACCCCTGCTGGACCCCTGACATAACCTGACTATGGCTTTGCATCTATCTCCTTAAACTTCTCTCACAATATCCCGAGGGTTTCCCTGTGTTCCTGCTATCTCAGCCAGAATACCAATTCTCAGTGGGACCTACACAGAGCCTGAGATGGGTTATCTGTGAAAGAGGGGTAATATTTTTTTCTAAGGACATAATGAAAAGAAGACATTGAATACAGAATGCATCTGCAAAATGTCTGGGAAATATCCACTCACTCTACTCACAGTTTCAATTAAGATATCGCCACACAAATGATCATCAAAAAAAGATGGTCACAGAAGTTCATTAAACTAAGGCGGTTAACGCCTCCGCCCAGGGATTGGGGATCGCCACTTTAAAGAAGACAATGGCACACTTATTGTATTAAGATTCAGGCCCTGCCAGACAAAGAAAGAAAAAGATAATTACGAGAATGTGTATATCAGAGTTCTACATCTGAGATCTGAAGACAATCATATTCCATTACATATAGACTCGCAGATGCATCCACACTAAAGTGTTCATCTGAGGCCACAGATTAAGTACTGAAGAGGGAATGCATGTAGGAAAACATAAGACCGTAGGGAAATAACCCCAAATCTCGTAAATCTCACTGCCTTATACGACAGCTATTTTGAAATTTGAAGAGGACTGTGTGAGGTGACAGAGTATGTTGATTATATATATCTTAAAAATGTGTCAGATCTGCCTGCATGCTTTCTCTGCTAACCCTGAGCTCTCCACTTTGTTTTTCTTAGTATCCCTTAATAGTACTTTCACTGTTCTGTCTCTGTTTCAGTGTTTGCTTCTAGGAAGACCTACTCTCACCCCCCATCGAATGTACACAATGTGGTTCCTATACACACAGGTAACAAACTAGCAGAAGTTGCAGTGGTGTAGGATAGTAGCAAGATCGCCTTTTTTGCAGAGGAGCCCGAGGGAGTTTTCTGGGGTGATGGTAACTTCCTATATCTAGATGCATGGGGTGCCTGTGCTCATTTATTTTAGAAATATTCACTGACTCCTGGTGCTTGGGGTCAGATAGACAGGTACCTGACCCTAGCATATGGCTGATTTGTAATGGTGGGTAAGGATCAGGGACCAGCAGTGACTGTGGGAGATGAGTGAGGAGGCCACACATGGAATCAGATCCTCCCTCAGGATACCATGTCTCCACGGACAGCAACCTTGTGCAGGAGGTCTCTGAGGATCACATATTTCTTGATCAGTTTTGTGAAATGCATAATCCTACTCCAGATTTCTCACTGAGGGATGGACAGGGCAGAGGCCAGCAGCTGGAGGACACCCTGATCATGGCTGGAGTGAAACTGTGGGCCTGGGATATTGAGTCAGAGAAAGGGAAAGGCAGAAGATAGTGGCAAGGATTTTGAGAGATAAAGGGAAGAGGAGAGAAGGCAATGTTTTCTACTGACTTTACCCACATTTCTGTGTGAACAAAAGGAGATTCTTGTCTCGCAGGGAAGGGAAGAGGGCCGGCAAAAGACAGGGTGACATTCTCAGCTCAAGTGCTCAGGATATCTGCCTTGCTCTTGAATACATATCATAGGAAGCCTGTGCATTCTGTCATAAGTGGAACTGCAGCTCATACCATTTAGTGAAAATTAAAGCGATGATGAAGACCTCATCATTAAAGTATTGCAACGAGAGTATGTGAACATACAGAGAGATACAATAGAAGCAAAAGTCCAAAGGTAAACCGACTGCAAAACTTATGGGAATATAGACTATTGGAAAAGGAGATACCCCAATGCCAGCTTTCAGACACCTGGGCAATATGTGAAAACGTGGGGGAAAAAAAAAGTAGTCCTTACTTCAAAAGCAACATTAGCATTAGACACAAAGAGATCATGATGGAAGGTTTAGGGAGAAACCATATGATTTCATGGTGCTGTACCCATGGTCCTGTACCCTCAATCTCATCAAAGTATACCCTTTAACTTGAGGTTTGTTAGATGTAATTATACCTCATTAAAGAGAGTTTCAAAACATAAAATAATAGAAGCAAATGTGGGAAAGTTACTTTCCAATCCTGAAGTGCATGTGTGATATGAGTCTGTCTTCTCATGTCTCAAAAATCCAAAATCATAAGACTTTTAAAAAATTAATAATAGCAAAATAAGAGGACCCTGAGCTCACCCTGTCCCATGTTTTCAACTGCATAACATCCACATCCAAGTCCATGAACCAAAGAGCGATCCAAAGACTGGCAGAACAAACTCCACACCGAAGTAGAGAGAAGCTGCATCAGAAAGGTTAGGAATGTCAGAAAGGTGGAGGCTGTCTGCCTGCAGAAGGGGCAGAAAAAGTGAGCCCCACACCAGGGAGGTCATACAGGAAAGACTAATCTCCATAACATTGGGCATTAGAACTTAGAGGGGCTGAATGCCTTTGTGTTCATATACAGGAGCTTTGGAGGTCCAATGACCCAGCACTGGGAGATCCAGGAGGATTAGTGATAGCCAGATCCCTGCGTGTGTAGAGAGGCAATGTAAACATGGCATGTTGCACAATGCTGAGGGAACAGGAGACAGATGTATTCATGCTGATTCCGGAGTGTGTTGGAGGACTTCTCCAACAACGAGGGAGCTCACAGGCACTATTCTTCTCCCCCAGCCTCCCAGAATAAGCATAGAAGCACCCACAAGAGGGTGAGGCTGCACAGACACTTGCTAACTAACCCATTATCAGTGTGCTAGTCCCAAGGGTTCACTAGGGGACTCACCAAACCAAGCCTGCTGGTCTCAGGCCAAACATTTTTCAAACCACAAGGGCACCCTGTCTGACAAGCTGCATGCATAGCTGCCACAACATGCTGTGCGCGTCTGCACCTCACCCAGCTGTACATATCCATGCACCCTCATCTGTCTCACTAAGCCACATGTCCCCAGGCACAGACATGCTCTGTGCATATCCTCAAGCCCCTAGCTTCTACTGCTGGTCCACAGCCCCCAGCCAACAAGGAACATAGGGAAATCTGGCATAGGACTTGTAGCCCTGTGAAATTTTGCTAACACTCCTGCCCTGTGCCCAAGTTATCCAGCAGGCCTACCACCCCACAGCTGGCCTGCCTGGGTCCCACTAAAACCAATGAGACGAAGCACAGCCCACAACAGCATGCAATCAGTGCAGACACCTGCACTAAAAGGAAAAGTAACCCAGACACAACAGCAGGCTGTGAACAGTACCCATACGATAGCCTCCTGAAGGTCCGGTCCTATAAATGGAGACGTGCACTGTTGAGTTCTCCAGGACCTCTTCTTCATAACGTTATTAGTTTCAAGAGCAGAAGGTACAGCTGACTTTCTTAACACAGAGAAACAGAGACAGAGAAAAAGACAAAATGGACACACAGAGATGTTTTTCCACAATGAAAGACCTAGTGAAAGTCACAACCAGAGATCTAAGCCAAAGAGATGTAGGTAACATACCTGATACAGATTTGAAAGCAATGATCATAAGGATACTCATTAGAGTTGTGAAATGAGTAGAAGAGTGAGACCCCTGACTAGAGATAAGAAATAGTACAGTAGACATTGATGACACAATAAAAGAGAGACACGCTTGCTGGAACTAACAAAGGGATGGAAGAAGCAGAGGAGCAAACCAGTGACATCGAAGACTGAGTAATGGAAATGAATCACATTGAACCAAAGAGAGAGAACAGAATTCTGCAACGTGAGATGAGACTAAGGGAACTCAGTGACTGCAGCAAAGATAACAATATTGATATTGTAGGAGTCGCAGAAGAAAGAGAAAAGGGGGCAGAAAATTTATTTGTGGAAACAATAGCTGAAAAATGCCCTAATTGGGGGAGGAAACAAACGTCCACATCTGGGAGGCTAGAGAATTCACATCGAAATGAAGAAAATCAGGCCAACATGCAGACATATTGTAAGCAAACTTGCAAATTACAGTGACAATAAAGAAAAACTCTTAAATGCAGCAACACAAAGAGACCTTCACTTAGAAGGGAAGACCCATAAGGCTAGCTACCAGATTTCTGAACAGATACTTGGCAAGCGAGAAGCAAGTGACATCACATATTCAAAGTGCTGAATGGAAAAATTAGCAGCCAAGAATACTCTATCCAACAAGTCTATCATTCAGAATGGAAGTAGACACAGACTTTCCCAAACAAAAACTGAAGGTGTTTGTACCACTAAACCAGTCCTGCAAGAAATATGAAGAGGGACTCTTTGAGTGGAAAGGAGAGACCAAAAGTGACACTATAGACGTAAAAGACACAAATCAAGTAAAACATGAATATTTTTGTAAAAAATAGTTAAGGAACTCACAGATATGGATTTGAAATATAATAACATCTACCAAAAACTTAGGGAGGAGAAAATAATGGGTTCCAAGGTAAATGACCATCAGCTTAATACAAACTGCTAAATGCAGAAGAGGTTATATACATAACCCAGCAGTAACCATATATCAGAATCCAGTCACAAATATGCTAAGAATAAAGATAAATAAATTAAAATACTTCACTAAAGAAAATAAGCAAAACATGAAAGACAGACAAGAAAGGATTGGAGAAAATCATTAGAAACCACAAGAAAACAGGTAATATAATGGCAATACATACATACATACATACATACATACATACATAGCAATCATTTCTTTGAAGGTAAATGGAATGAATGCTCCAATCTAGAGACATAGGGTGTAAGAACACATGAAAAAAAAAAACTAGAGTAACAATACTTGTATCAGAAAAAATACACTTAAAGTACATAACAAGAGACAGAGGAGGACGTTATATAACAGTAAAGGGTACAGTCCAAAAGGAGATATAACAACTATAAATATATCCCACAATTAAGTGGGATTTATTCCCAAGCTGCAAGGGTGGTTCAGTATTTGCCAATCAATCAATGTGATACAATATAACAACAGGAGAAAGGACAAGAACCATATGATCGGGGCACCTGGGTGGCTCAATCCTTTAGCAGTCCGACATCAGCTCAGGACATGACCCCATGCCTCGTGAGTTCAAGTCCCACATCGGACTCTGTGCTGAAAGCTCAGAGCCAAGAGCCTCCATCGAACTCTGTGTCTCCCACTCTCTTTCTGCCCCTTCCCTGCTCACACTCTGTCTCTCTCAAAATTAATAAACGTTAAAAGAAAAGAACCATACGGTCATTTCAATACATGAAGAAAAAGCACTTGACATACTACAACATCCATTCATGATTATAACCCCCCAAAGTAGGTTTACAGGGAACATACATCAATGCAATAAATGTTTTCTATGAAAACCCTGCAGCTATAATCAACCTTAATGGAGAAAATCTGAGAGCTTTTCCTATAAGGTCAGGGAAAACACAAGGATGTTTACCCTTACCACTTTTAATAAACATAGCATTGGAAGTCCAAGGTACAGCCGGCAGATAAATCAAACAAAACGAAACGAAAGAAAACAACATAAAGTAAATTAAAGTAAAAGAAAAGAAAAGAAAAAAAAGAAAAGAGAAAAGAAAAGAAAAGAAAAGAAAAGAAAAACTAATCCAAATCTGGAAGTAGTGAATCTTTCACACTTTGCAGATTACATGACATTATATATAGAAAACCCTAAAGAGTCCACCCAATAACTGCTAGAAGTGATAAATGAATACAGCAATGTCACCGGATACAAAATCATTGTACAGAAATCTGTTGCCTTTCTAGACAATAACGAAGCAGTAGAGAGAGAAATTAAGAAAACAGTCCCATTTACAGTTGTACACCAAATAATAAGGTATCTATGAATAAATCTATCCAAGCTGGTGAGCGACCTATACTCTGAAAATTATAAAACAGTGATGAAAGAAATACAAGATGACACAAAAAAATGGAAGGATATTCCATACTCATGGATCGGAAGTACAAATTTCATGGAAATGTCTATACTTCCCACAGCAACTGACACAACTAATGCCATCGCCATCAAAATAGCAACAACATTTTTCATAGAACTAGAACGGTCCTAAAATTTGTACAGAACCACAAAAGACCCAAATCTTCAGAGTAAACAACCTTTATGTGAAGTGATAATTATGGATGGAACTATGCCTCTGGATCTTCTGCTCCAAAACACAGTAGTCAGCCTAAGCATTTGTACAAACGTTAGACATATCCCACCCAAGGATCATTCTACAAAATACATTCTACAAACATACCCTCAAAACTTTGCAGATTATGAAAAATAAGGAAAAATCTAAAAATCGCCATGGCCAAGTGAAGCCGAAGGAGACAGGATGACTGTCATGTGCCAGCTGGGATGAGTCTGGGACAGAAGAGGTTAAAACTGAAGCAATCTGAATACAAATACAAAGTTAGTTAATAGTACCATATCTCTTTGGGATATTGATTGTGATCATGTATCAACTTAGAGGACATCAATAGTCAGAAAACACTCTGATGTATGTGGAGACTCAATAATATCTTCCCAATTTTTCTGGTAACTAGAAACCCACCACGATTGAAAAGATGATTAGTAATCATGGTTTTATGTTTTCAACACCTAATATTATATGACTAGTTCTAGTATTAGTTACTAGTGATGGCCATGTACCTATTCTTGTTGTTCTTACTATTGTGTAATTTAAATAATAGCATTCATGGTACAGAAAACTCAATGCACGATATACACTTCATAGAAACATCCACTTTACATATTTTAAGGTAATAACATATGTAGACACCACTGTATTATGTGGTATGTAAATTAAGTGTTTTTCGGATCTGGAATGAACATGTCATTAAATGGCTTTCCATAAAGGCGGTTATCCTAGATAATGAATGATACTCAGATTTTACAGGATGTACTTCACATCATGCCTGAACAGTGTCCAAAAAAGAAAACATACGTACACACGGCCAGATGGATCATTGTGACTGGCTCACTTATTGTAAAGAATCCTTGCTTTAATATTTTCACGCATATTTTTTTAGCAGGAATACAAGAGACTGAAATATTTTCAAATCGAAGAGATGTTCAAAGGCTGGAAGAATGATAGGGTGTTCAAGGGGTTTCAGAAAGAAAAGATGTGACCATGAAGTGGCAGTCACAGGCAAGCAGGTTTCTCTCGTCCACTTTGACAGGTTTTCATGAGGGGTTGTCCATCACAGCATGTGATATGCAAAAGGGTAAGACCCAGAAGTACCAGAAGGAAAGACACGCTTTAGGAAGAGGTGACTTGGAAAGGGTGCTTCTGTGCCTAAGTGATGGCTCAGAAACCTGGCTGGGTGTCCCTCGGTCAAGATTTCAGGAGGCCAGCAGTAACCTAGACTCACAAAGATCTTAGTAACATACATCAATATAATTTAGAGTCACAAAAATCTTAGAGCCACAGAGTTGATCTCCATCTATGATTAGGAGATGGTCACAGATTTACAGGATATGATCATTGGGCCAGCAGTAGATGGCTAAAATATTACTTAGGGTTATGTTTTTAATAAAAAAATTGATGTGAAAAAATATGGGTTTGGAACGTAAAGAAAACTCACAGGACCATCATGGAGTTCCTTACGTTAAGGCCTCATGTCACTAACCCTAAACTCATTCCTGTAGGAATGTAACCTTTACCCAGTCAGCAATGAAATTCCTAGTCATTGCTGGAAATTTAACTGATAGACCCCTGCCATTCCCTCAAGGAGGAAATCTCGCCTAAATAAGGTATTCCATGCCACTAAATTTGTTTTAAGTTTATTTATTTTGAGAGAGAGAGAGAGAGAAAGAGAGCACATGCAAGGGAGGGGCAGGAATAGAGGGAGAGAGAGAAGCCTATGACCACGAGGTCATGATCTGAGCCAAGATCAAGACTCGGACACTTAACCAAGCGATCCAGACCCCGAGAATGTGGAGTTTCAAAGGTTAGCAGGCTTGGCTGGGATACAGACCTGAGGGCACTGGTCTAATCCTTGAGAGAAGGCAGCAAACTACTTACAGGCAGATGGCATGGAAACAGTGACCTGTACACCACCTGGTGCAAACAGTGGGGCAATTATACACTCATCATGGAGAGTATCCCTGAGAGGCAGTGTTCAGAACAAGGGGACAAAGGAGGTAGGACAGAGGAGGTGTGCGGGACCATTTTCCTCCTCTTCCCCACAGCATAGACACAGAGCCATCTGCTGGAAACAATGTCATCCCCACACTGGCTGCCTAAGATGCTTACACCAACCCCACATTCCTGTGCTCTGGTGAGACTGGCCTTCTAGGTCAATCAGGCTTGCCTAAGTCCCAATGGAGTGTCCCCTTCCCCAGGAGACCAGCGGAAGCTCATGACCACACCACCTCTCTTGACCAGACAGTTCTGCAGAGCTTCACTTCGAGTGGCAGTCATTTCAAGTCTCATTTAAGAAGCAGATCGGAGCTGACCTAGATAAAACTCAGCACATTCTGGCCAAGGACCATACATTGTCCATACAACTGGCCTGAAGGAAAGTGCAGCCAGAACACAAAACAGTGTACGCGACACACACCACAGACACTCCCTGATGTGTCAGGCCCTGGACACTAGATGACCTCCATTTCATAAACCCATTCATCTCACAGGCAGCTAACATAATGAACTTTTGTAACACAGAGAAGGTAAAAACTCAGCCAAAATGCCAAGACAAGAGGAATGCATCCCAAATGAAAGAACAAGATAAGGTCATGGCCAGAGACATGGAAGGAACACTTCCAAACTCATTCTATGAGGCCAGCTTGGCCTTGAGTCCAAACTGGACAAAGATCCCACCAAAATGGAAACTACAGACCAATTTCCCTGATGAACCTGGATGCAAAAATTCTCAACAAAAAGTAGCGAACCGGATCCAAGAATACATACAAATAATTATTCACCACAATGAATTGAATTTATTCCTGGGATGCACCACCAATTCAATATCTGCAGATCAACTGATGTGATACATCACATTGAGAAAAGAAAGGATAACAACCATATGATCCTCTCAATAGATGCAGAAAGAGCATTTGACACAATGCAGCATCCTTTCTTGATGAAAAAAAAAGCACGCATGAAAGGAAGGATAGAAAGATCTTGTCTGAATATCAGTATGTCCAGATATGAAAGTCTCACAACTAATATCATCTTCAATGAGAAAAACTGAGAGCTTTCCCCCTAAGGTCAGGAACACGACTGGGATGTCCACTCTCACCACTGTTATTCCACAAACTGTTGGAAGTTCTAACCTCAGCAAGCAGACAACAAAAGGAAATACAAGGCATCCAAATTGGCAAGGAGGGTCAAACTCTCCCTCTTCGCAGACGTGATACTTTCCAAGGAAATCCCAAAGACTCCATGGAAAAACCGTTAGGACTGATACTGGAAATCAGGAAAGTCTCAGGATATAAAATCAATATACAGAAGTTGATTGCATTTCTATACTCCAATAATGAGTCAGCAGAGAGAAATCAAGGATTGATGTACTTTACAACTGCACTGAAAACCATCAAACACCCAGGGGTAAACATAACCAAAGAGGTAAAAGATCAGTACACTTAAAACAATAGAGGAGCGACTGGGTGGCTCAGTCGGTTAGTGCCAACTTCGGTTCAGGACATGATCCCGCATTTGTGGGTCTGAGTCCCGTGATGGGCACTGTGCTGATAGCTCGGAGCCTGGAGCCTGCTTCAGAGTCTGTGCCTCCCTCTCTTTCTCTTTCTGCCCCTCCCCTGCTCATGTGCTCTCTCTTTCTCTCTCTCAAAAATGAACAAAGATTAAAAAAATAAAGGAACAAACCATACAACATCTATGAAAGAAATGGAAGAAACACAAAGAAACGGAAAAACATTCCATGCTCATGGATGAGAAGAATAAATATTATTAAAATGTCAATACTACCCAAAGCAATTGACACATTCAATGCAATCCCTATCAAAACAACACCAGCATTCCTCACAGAACTAGAACAAACAACCCTAAAATTTGTAGGGAGCCAGAAAAGACCCCAAATCGCCAAAGTCATGTTGAAAAAGAAAACAAAGCTGGAGACATTAAAATCTGGACTTTATGGTGTATTAGAAAACCGCAATCATCAAGACAGTATGGTACGGGCACAAAAACGGACACAGACATCAATGGAACAGAATGGGGAACCCATAAATGGACCCTCAAACATATGGCTGAGTAATCTTTGATAACACTGGAAAGAATATCCAATGGAAAAACAAAAGTCTCTTCAGCAAATGGTACCGGGAAAACTGGACAGTGAGAAGATTGGACCTGGACTATGTTCTTAAACCACACACACAGACACACACACACACACACACACACACACACACACACACACACACACACACACCTCAAAATGGATGAAAGATATAAATGTAAGAAAGGGACCATCAAAATCCTAGCGGAGAAAACAGATAATCTACCTCCTTGATCCTGGCCACAACAACTTCTTGCTTGTCATGTCTCCAAAGCAAGGGCAATAAAAACCAAAATGAACTATTAGGACCTCAAGATAAAAAGCTTCTGAACAGCAGAGGACAGAATCAGCAAAACTGAAAGGCCACTGAATGAAATGGGAGAAGATATTTGCAGGTGACATATCAGATAAAGGGTTAGTATCCAAAATCTATAAACAATTATCACACTCAACACCCAAAAACCAAATAATCCGGTGAAGAAATGGGCAAAAGACATGAACAGACACTTTAAGAAAGATGACATCCAGATTGGTCACACATGAAAAGATGCTCAATCTCACTTGTCATCACTGAAATACAAATCAAAACCACAATGAGATATCCCCACACACCTATCAGAATGGCTAAAATTAACATCTCCGAAAAAGACAGATGTTGGCAAGGATGCAGAGAAATAAACGCTTTTGAAGTGCTGGTGGGAATGCAAAGTGATGTAGACACTCTGGAAATAGTATGGAGATTTGTCAGAAAAACTAAAAATAGAACTACACTAGGACCCAGCAATTGCACTACTACGTATTTATCCAAAGGATACACTAACGCTGAGTCCAAGTGGAACATGCACTGCAATGTTTATAGCAACATGATCAACAATAACTAAATTATGCAAAGAGCCCAAATGACCATTGACAGATGAATGGATAAAGAAGATGTGGTATATTCATACAATGGAATATTACTCCGCGGTAAAAAGAATTAAATCTTGCTATTTGAAACAACATGGATGGAACCAGACTTGATTATGCTAAGCAAAATATGTTAGAGAAAGACACACATCATATGATTTCTCTCATCTGTGGAATTTAATACAACTGATGAACGTAGTGAAAGGAAAGCAAAAATAAGATACAAACAGAGAGGGAGTCAAACGATAAGAGACTCTGAAATACAGAGAAGAAACTCAGGGTTCCAGGAAGGTTACTGAATAGGGGTATGGGCTAAATGGGTGATGGGCATTACGGGCGCACTTGGGATGAGTATTGGGTATATTTTGTACTTGATGGATCTCTAAATTCTACTGCTGAAACTTTATTCCACTATAAAGTAACTAACGTGGGCTTAAATTAAAAAAAAAGAAATATTAAAAAGAAGTAA
The DNA here is from genome assembly GCF_022837055.1 of Prionailurus viverrinus. NCBI lineage: Eukaryota > Metazoa > Chordata > Mammalia > Carnivora > Felidae > Prionailurus > Prionailurus viverrinus. The sequence continues at coordinate 1,621,470 of NW_025927615.1, forward strand.
ATAAATGTACTACCAGTCAAAAGAAAAGAATATTTAAATCGGGCTCTTTGAGTGGAAATCTAGGACTAAAAGTGTTAGAGACAAGAAAGGATCAGAGAAAACATCAAGAAACAATGGCAAAACAACTAGTAGAATGGCACTCAATATATACCTATTAATAATCACTCTAAATGTACATGGACTAAATGCTCCAATCATAAGACATTGGATAGGGAGTCAGAATGGACAAAACAAACAAACAAACAAACAAACAAACAAACAAAAACAACACCTATCTAGATGCTGCCTACAAAGCTTTATTTGGACTTAAGTCACCTTCAGATTTAAAGTGAGAGGATGAAGAAACATTTATTATGCCAATAATGTCAAAAGAAAGCCAGTAGCAATACTGATATCAGGCAAAATAACCTTTAAAACCGAGACTCTATTTTGGCACACTTTGGGTAAATACCTAATAATGACATTTCATGAAGCCAGTATTTATAGCAGCATTATCAACAGTAGCCAAACTATAGAGAAAGCCCAAGTATCCATCAACTGATGAAGGTATATAGAAGTTGTGGTGTGTGTGTGTATGTATGTATACGGATATATACATATGTACATATGTGTACGTTCATATATACAAACATGTGTATATACAAAGAAATATAACTCAACTTCAAGAAGAATGAAATCTTGCCATTTGCAATGATGTGGATGGAGCTAGCATGTATTATGCTAAGTGAAATATGTCAATCAGAGAAAGACAAATACATGATTTCACTCATGTGGAATTGAAGAAAGAAAACAGATGAAAACATGGGAAGGGGGCAGGAAACGAGAAGAGTGGTAACAAACTACATGACTCTCTTAATGTTAGAGAAAAAAAAAAACGAAGGCTCATGGAGGGAAATGGGTCAGTGCTGGGCTAGATGTGGGATGAGTATTAAGGAGAGCACTTGTTGGGATGAGCACTGGGTATTGTATGTAAGGGATGAATCACCAAATTCTGCTCCCAAATCCAAGAATGCACTGTATGTCAACTATGACTTAAATTAAAATAAATAAATAAATAAATAAATAAATAAATAAATAAATAAATACAGCTTTAACAAGAGATGAAAACGGATGCTATCTCATACTAAAGGGGACAATGAAACAAGAAGATCCAATGATTGTAAATTTTGATGCACGCAACATGCGATCACCAAGTATATAAAATATTTAACAACAACCATAAAGGAACTGATTATTTATAATATAATGATAGTAGAGGACTTTAACACATCGCTCACATGAAAGGACAGAAGCTGTAAACAGAAAATCAACAAGGAAACAATGGCTTTGAATGACACACTGGACCAGATGGGTTTAACAGATATATTTAGAACACTCCATACTAAAATGGCAGAGTACATATTCTTTTCAAGCGCACATGGTACATTCTCCAGAATTGATCATATTCTAGGTCACATATCAGAAGAAGAACAGCAGAAGAAAGGAAGTAATAGAGATTCAGACAGAAATAAGGGATATTCAAACCAAAAAGACACTAGACAAAATCAATGAAACCAGGGGCTGGTTCTTTGAAAACAGAAATCAACATGAAAACTTCTAGGCAGACTTTTGAGTAAGAAGAGAGAAAGGACTCCAATAAATAAAATCACAAATAAGAAAGGAGAAATAACAGTCCACACCACAAAAATACAGTTAGAAGTTAATATTATGAACAACTATATGCAACAAATTGCACACTGAGAAAAATGGACAAATTCCTAGAAACACACAAACTACCAAAACTGAAACAGGAAGATACATAAAATCTGAAAACAGAAAGAAATCAAATCAGTAATAAAAAAAAAATCTCCCCCCAACACAAAAGTTCTGGGCCAGATGGTTTAACTGATGAATTCTACCACCCATTTAAGAAAGAGGTAATATGTATTCTCCTCAAATTATTCCGAAAAATAAAAAAGAAGGAAAACTTATAAATTCATCTTATGAGGCCATCATTACCCTGATACCAAAACGAGATGAAGCTTCCACTAAAACCGAAAAATGGCGGGGTGCCTGTGTGACTCGGGGTGTTTACTGTCCAACTCTTAATTTCGGACTAGGACATTATCTTGCGGTGCGTGGGTTCGAGTCCCATGTTGGACCCTGCCATGACAGTGTGGTGCATGGCCAGGATTCTCTCTCTCCCTGTCTCTCTGCCCCTCCCTCACTATATGTACTCTATCTAAGGAAAGAAATAAGCATTTAAAAAGATGTTTAAAAAATTTTTAAATAACACTGCAGCCCAATCGCCTGATGGGTATGTATGCCGAAATTCTTATTAAAATACCTTCAAATTAAAGTCAACAATACATTAATAGAATCATTTGCCATAATCAAGTGGGATATATTCCTAGGCTGCAAGGGTGGTTCCACATTCACAGATCAATCAACATGATGCACCACAGTAATAGAAGAAAGGATAAGAACAATACGATGCTTTCAACAGATGCAGGAAAACTATTTGACAAAATGTCACATCCATTCATGATAAAACCCCTCAGCAAAGTACATTGAGAGTCAACCTACCTGCACATAATAAAGGTCATCTAGGAAAAACCCACAGCTCATCTCATCCTCAATGGGGAAAAATTGAAAATTTTTCCTCTAAGGTCAGGGACAAAACAGGGATGACACGTCTCACAACTGTTTTTCCACACAGTACGGGAAACCCTAACCACAGCACTCAGACAACAAAAAGAAATAAGAGGCATCCAAATCGGCAAGGAAGAAGTAGCACACTCACTATTTGGAACTGACATGATGTGTTCTATAAAAAAACATGAAAGATTCCCTTAAAAATTGCTAGAATTGATATATGAATTCCACAAGTCACAATATACAGAAATCAAGCAACATAGATGTATTGCATTTCTAACACAAATCATGAATTAACACAGAGAGAAAGTAAGGGATCAATCCCATTGACAGGCTCACAAATACCACAAGAAACCAGGAATAAACCTAACCAAAGAGGTGAAACACCTGTACTCTAAAGGCTATGAAACACTGATGAAATAAATGGAAGAGGACACAAAGAAATGGACATACATTTCATGTTCATGGATGGGAAGCACAAAATACTGTTAAAATGTCTACACTTCTCAAAACAATCTACACATATAATGAAATCCCTATCACACTAACAAAAACATTTGTGACAGAACAAGAACAAATCATCTCAAAATTTGTATGGAATAACAAAAGTCCCCAAACAGCCAAAACAAACTTGAAGAAGAAAAGCAAAGCTGGAGACATCACAATTCCAGACTTCAGGTAATATTACAAAGCTGTACTGATCAGAACAGTATGGTACTGACAAAACAACAACAAAAAAACACAGAGGCATAGATCAATAGAATAGAAACGCAGAAATGAACTCACACCTATATGGTCAATTAATTCTCAACAAAGCAGGAAAGAACATCCAATGGAAAACAAGATAGTCTTGGGACACAGGGGTGGTTCAGTCAACAAAGGGTGTGATTGTTAATTCAGCTCAGGTTATGATCTCAGGGCAGTGCAGAGCATGCGTAGGATTCTCTGTCTCCATTTCTCTCTGCCCTTCTTCTGCATGCTCTCTCTCAAAAATAAGTATATAAACTTTGAAAAGGGCTCCTCAACATATGGTTTTGGAAAAACTGGACAGCATCCTGCAAAACAAAACAAAAACAACAATGGACCACTTTCTTTTTTTTTAAAATTTTTTAACCTTTATTTATTTTTGAGACAGGGAGAGACAGAGCATGAAGGGGGGAGGGGCAGAGAGAGAGGGAGACACAGAATCGGAAGCAGGCTCCAGGCTCCGAGCCGTCAGCACAGAGCCCGACGCGGGGCTCGAACTCGCGGACCGCGAGATCGTGACCTGAGCCGAAGTCGGCCGCTCAACCGACTGAGCCACCCAGGCGCCCCAAGGACCACTTTCTTACAACATACACAAAAATAAATCCAACATGGACAAAGACCTATATGTGAAACCGGAAACCATAAAAATCCCAGAGGATAACACGGGTAGTATCTTATTTGACATTGCCTGTGCAAATGTCTTTATAGATATATCTCTAGAGGTAAGGGAAACACAAGCAAAAATAATGAGGCTTCATAAAAATTCAAACCTTCCATCACCTAGGAAATAATCAACAAAACTAAAACACCTACAGAATGATATTTGCAAACGACATCAGATAAAGGGTTAGTGCCCAAAATATACAGTTATACAGCACCCAAACAATGAGAAATCTGATTAAAAATGGGCAGAAGACACGAATGGACATTTCCCGAAAGAAGACATATACCTGGCCAAGAGACACATGAAAAAATACTCAACAATACGGATCTTCAGGGAAATACAATTCAAAAGTACAATGAGATAACACAGCACATCTGTCACAATGACGAAAATCAATGAAGGATGAAACAGCAGGTGTTGCCAAGGAAGTGGGGAAAGAATAACCCTCTTGCACTGTGGGTAAGAATGCAAACTGGGGCAGCCAGTCTGGAAAACATTATGGAGATTTCTTAAAAAAAAAAAAACACAACTGGAAATAGAAGTACCTTATGATCCAGCAATTTCACTACAAGGTATTTCCACAAAGAATACAAAATCTTCAAAGGGATACATGCACCATGATGTTTACACCAGTATTTTCTACAACAGCCAAATTACAGAAACTATCCAAGCATCCATCAACTGATGAATAAATTGAGATGTAGTCTATGGAATGTAATATTATTAGGCCGTAAAAACATGAAATCTTGTCATTTGCCATGAGCTGGATGGAGTGAGAGAATGTTATTCTGGGTGAAATAAGCCTTTCAGACAAAGACAAATACCCAATGATTTCACTAACACATGGAAATAAAACAAAACAAAGCGGGGGGTGGGCAGTGACAAACAGACTCTAACTGGGAAACAAACTGAGGGCTTCCAGAGCAAGGTGGGGAATGGGTGAAACAGCTGCTGGGGATTAAGAAGTGCACCTGGGATGAGCACCGGATGACGTGTGGAAGGGTTGCTCTATATTTTACACCTGAAACTAATACTACACTGTATCTTCACTCACTGCAATTTAAATTAAAGATAACGTACGTTAATGACATGTATCTACCAGGTTTTCTGTAATTTGCAATCACTTAATTAGGTTGGAAAAATAACCATGCAACTTTTTAAAAAGCATGTATGATGTGGGGGACAGTTTGTGCCCTTACCTTGGTCTCTGGTTCTAGCAGGACTCGGAAAATGGGTCCCAGCTCATTCTTCTAGGAGTTCCCAAGACGAGCATTTCATGTATTCATGTCCTAACGGAATTCAGCTCCTGTTCTTCTGAATTTCTGTCAGGGTTTCTTCCCGGAAACAAGCCTGAATCTGGAACAAACCATCGACTGCATCGATGAGGTGATGTCGTGGGACTCCGCAATCCACAAGACCTTTAGTAAAATATGTCTTGTTCAAATACTGTCCAGGAAGGGCAGGAATGAAACACGGGAACAGCCCAGAAAATGCAAGGGTCTGTGCAGCTCAGCAACCAGCTTGCCCAGGGAAGCCACCCAGCGCCCATTCCTCAGCACTCAGTACAATAAGACAAATTCTCTCTGGCGACTCAGGAGATGCCAAGTTGCTACAAAGCTCCCAAGATCTCCCCTGGGGCGGGCGGCAAAACCTGCTGGAAATGCAGCTCTGCTCTCTGTACTCAGGCAGCTGAAGAGGCTCTGAGTACTCTGGGAGCAATCAAAGCCCTTCCTGCTCTCAGGTGCCCTGGGTCAGAAAAGCCGATGGTACACCTTCTGCTGGCCATCACTGCCTGGGCAGAGGAACCTGCCTCTCCGGGTCTGTGGTGCTCGAGCTCTCTCTGTTGGCCATCATGGGAATTTTTGAAATGTGCAAGGCCCTGGTCACTCAGCTGAGACACTGAAGGTGCCTGGGCAACTAAACCTGTTGTCCACATTGGGAAAGGTTTTAATGACAGGGCCTGGGACACAAAGAAATATTTTCCTCCTCCTTTCTTGTGAGTGAAGAAAGAAACCGAATTTATTAACGTAATGACATCATTTGTAATGGTTTAAGCAATGTTCACAGAAAAATAGACCGCCAATTTACACTTGCTGAGCAAGTGGTAATTGCGTTTACCACCAAAATACTTAGGTTAGATAAAGAATGAACCCCTTTGAGAGAGATACCGGCAGCAGCTATGGAATGAATGAGTCCTAGGGATACAAGGGACAGCCAATGGAATGGAGTCAATCCTGTAATAATACTGTTGCATGCTTTCACAGGATAGCTACACTTGTGCTTAAGTACAATATAATTCATAGACATATGGAATGACTACAATGTATGCCTAAAACTCATACAACAAATGTGTGAACAATATCTCAATTAAAAATAGACATCCTTTACACTATCTTTAATTTCTCCTTCTTTGCCAATAAACTATCATTCCTGGGGCGCTTGGGTGGCTTCGTCGGTTAAGCGTCCAACTTTGACACAAGTCGTGATCTTGCAGTCCATGAGTTTGAGCCCCGCGTCAGGCTCTTTCCTGAGAGCTTAGAGCCTTGAGCCTGCCTCAGATTCAGTATCTCCCACTCTCTCCCCCCTCCCCAGCTTGGGCTCTCTCAAAAAAAGAAAAAAGAAACATTAAAAATGAAAATAATTCCTAATTTGGAATCTGTGAAATTCCATTTATACCAGATTCTCTAACATCACCATCTTGATGTGGGGAGCTTATCTGAAAAGTCACTAATAATATCTTTGATGACATATGTGACAAGGTCAGAATGAAACTTGCAGGGAGCTATGAATCAGTTGTGAATTTACAGTATGTATCCTTGGCTAATATTTCCAATGAAATGTGCTTTAGGGACACGGATGGATGAAATAATGTCCACCAGTCATAGGGGTAAATATCCTATAGGACCATTATGCCTTCAATTACTAATTGCCATCTCTTCAGAATTAAAAGAAAGCTTGGACAAGAAAATGTCTTTGAATTTCATGTAAGAGAAGACTAGAGTGTTTTATAGTGTTCACCTACCTTCTGGAATCCTCAGATTAGTTGTGGACAGGAGGATAGCAACCCACGATTGGGATGCACATCGCTGGTCCCAGAGGGAGGATATGGACCTTATTGTCAATTTTTTTTTAATCAATATCAGCAGTCCACCTATGCCAGGTACAGACTTCCGGACCTGGGGACAACATGATGCCTGGGTTCAGAACTTGAGGAAGGCCAGCTGGTGGGGGAGGGGGGAAATCCAACAGGGCCTGGGGCAGTGAGAGAGATGGCCCCAGGACACCTCCCCACAGGGCAGACTTGGAGTATACCTGCCAAAGAGCAGCACAATCTCCCTCAAGACATCCCTCTCCATGACAGATCATGAGGCTGAGCCTCACAATTCCAGAAGAAATGAGGGATACCCATCTGTTCAATTCCAATGGCTTCTGCAGAGCTTGAACCCAGGGATGTTGGAGTCTTGGGGTCATGGAACTCTGGTGACCATGATACAAGCCCTTTTTTCCCCAGCACTCAGAGCCACCTCATACATCCCCTCTCCCCTGATGCATCTAACGCCATCCACATACCTCGAGCAGGTGTCTACCTTCCTCTTTGTCACTGTTTCTCTATAACCACATCTCTCTATGTTTCTTCCTTTCAGTCTTTAGAAGTGGTGTAACATACGGTGCTAACCTTTATTCTTATACACATAAATATCCAATTTTCCCAGCACCAGTTATTCAAGAGACTATCACTACGTCATTTCCAAAGCACGACTGCAGCTGCACGAGAGGATTCCTGAGGCATATCCGAAGTGTCCCCCATACATTTGTCTGGAATTGGAACCCAAAGACTTATCCTGACTGACATCCTCCCTGGGGGCACCACTCAGCCCCTCAGGGAGACAATGGCACTCTTGTGGAATCAGTGCTTGGAGCCTCCTGGGACCTAACACTACCCGAAACCGTAACCCAAACCATATCCCTCAATCTACACTTAACCCTATCTCTAACCCTAACGCTGTACTTCTCCTGAAACTTCGCATGGCCCTCAATCAGCCTTCTAGGAAGATCATGAAACTGGAGTCGCTTCAGCCCTGGTGACTTCCCAGGACAGAACCCTAACCCTAGCTAAGGCTCTCTCCCCATGTGGAATAAATTTCAAGTCTGACAACAGCACACACATGAGATCGACAATCAGTGCAAAAATACTCGGCATGGAACATGGAAATTCACCATGTCATTTGCAAAGCGCGACTGCAGCTGCATGAGGATTCCTGAGGCCTACGTGTAGGGTGGCCAAAACATTTTTCTGGCCTTGGAACCCAAAGCCTAATGCTGACCGGCACCCTCCTTTGTGTAGTGCGCTCAACCCTTCAGGGAGACAACTGTGGGTTCAGTGCCTGGAGTCTCCTGGGACCTAACACAAACCCTATCCATGACCCAAACCATAACCCTCACCCTACACCTAACCCTATCTAGCACACTAACTCTATAGTGGACTCACAGCCACACATTTTCCCTCACTTCATCTTCCATGGAGTTAACAACACTGGTGTCGCTTCAGCCCTGGCAACTTCGCTGGACCCAATCCTAAACCCAGCTACGCTTCTCTTCCCATGGGGTCCCAATTCCAAAGTCTGACAATGCCACGCAGACGGGTTCAAGAATCGGTGCAGAAATACTCGGTATGGAGCGTGTAACATCACCATGTCGTTTCCAAAGCGCGACTGCATCTGCACAAGAGGATTCCTGAGGCCTACCCGAAGGATGGCCCATACATTCATCTGGCCTTGGAACCCAAAGACTAATCCTGACCAGCACCCTCCCTCATGTCCCTCACTCAGCCCTTTGGGGAGACGAAGGCTCTGCTGTGGTGTCAGTGCCTGGAGCCTCCTGGGACCTAACACTAACCCTAAACATAACCCTAATTGTAACACTCACCCTACACTTAACCCATTCTCTAACACTAACCATACACTTGATGCGCACCCTCCCGTGTGCCCTCATTTCAGCCCTTGAGGGAGATCACAAAACTGGAGTCGCTTGAGCCGGGTCTATTTCACTGGACCGAATCCTAACCCTAGCTAAGAATCTGTCACCATGGGGACCCAATTCAAAAGTCTGACAACAGCCCGCTCAAGGGTTCAAACATCGGTGCAGAAATATTCGGCATGGAACGTGGAACATCAGTATGTCATTTTCTAAGGGTGACTGCAGCTGCAAGAGAGGTTTACTGAGGCCTACCCGAAGGGTGGCCCATATATATGTGTGGCCTAGAATCCAAAGGCTAAGCATGACCGGCACCCTCCCTTGTGTCTTCCACTCAGCCCTTTGGGGAAACATCTGCACTACCTTGGGTTCAGTGTCTAGAGGCTCCTGAGACCTAAACCTAACAGAAACTCTAACCAGAACCCTCAGGCGAACCCAAACCCTATACGAACTCTAAGCATACACTTGAAGCGCACCGTCACATGGGCCCTCACTTAAGCCCTCCAGGAAGGTCACGAGACTGGTCTCGTCAACACTGGCGATGTCCCTGGATCGAACCCTAACCCTAGCTACGGCTCTCTCCCCATGGGTACCCAATATCAAAGTCTGACAACCCCACGTGCCTGGGGTCCTGAAGCAGTGCAAGATCACCTGGCATAGAACCTGGAACATCACTATGTTGTTTCCAAGCGCCACTGTAGCTGCCCCTGAGAATTCCTGAGGCCTACCCGACCAGTGGCCCATACAGTTGTCTGGCCTTTGAAACCAAAAATTAATCCTGACAAGCACTATCCACTGTGCCCTCACTCAGCCCTTCAGGGAGAGAACTGCACTGCTGTGGGGTCAGCGCTTGGATCTCCCTGGGAACTAACCCTAACCCTAACACTAGCCACGATTTCAACAGATCCCTAACCCTATCTCAATTCAAAGCCTACTCATGACCTGCACCTTCGCATGGGCCCTCAATACAACCCTCTATGGAGATCACAAGACTGGATTCACGTTGGCACTGGTGATGTCACTCAATCGAACCCCAAATTTAGCTAAGGTCTCTCCCCATGGGGACCCAATACCAAAGTCTGAAAACGCCACGTGTCTGGGTGCATGAAGCGGTACAGAATCCCTCGGCAAAAAACCTGGAACATCACCATGTCCTTTCAAAGGCCTGGCTGCAGCTGCCCAAGGGGATTCCTGAGGCCTCCCTGAAGGGTGACCGATACATTTGTCTGGCCTTGGAACTCAAAGACTAATCCTGACCGGCATCCTCCCTTGTGTACTCCACTCAGCCCTCCGGGGAGACAGTTGCTCTGATGTGGGGTCAGTCCTGGAGTCTCCTGGGACACACCCTAACCCTAACCATAATCCTAACCCTAGCCCTCAACCTACTCCTAACCCTATCTATCACACTAACTCTACAGCAGGCCCACAGCTGTGCATGTGCCGTCACCTCAGTCCTCCATGGAATTCATGATACTGGTGTCGCCTCAGCCCTGTCGATGTCCCTGGTCCGAACCCTAACCGTAGCTATGGCTCTCTCCCCATAGGACCCAACTCCAAAGTCTGACTACAACACGCACACGGGTTCGAAAATAGGTGCAGAAACACTTGGCATGGAACCTGAAACATCACCATGTGATTTCCAAAGCACGAGTGTGTCTACAAGAGAGTATTTCTGAGGCCTACCTGAAGAACGTCCCATACATTTGTCTGGTCTTGGAACCCAAAGACTAATCCTGACTGGTACCCTCCCTTGTATACTCCACTCAGCCCTTCATGGAGACATGTGCACTGTTGGGGTTTCAGTGGCTGGAGCATCCTGGGTCCTAAGTCTAACCCTAACCTTAACCCTAACCATAACCCTCAACCTACACCTAACCCTGTCTCATTAAAAAGGACACATCAGAATCAGAGGGCTCCCAGAAGATGAAGAGAGAGACAAAGGGGTAGAAGTGTTAAGTCAGCAAATCATAGCGGATATATATATTTTTTTTACCTAGGAAAAGGCACAGACATTAATGTCCAGGAAGCACAGAGGACTCTCATAAGATTCCACAAAAATCCACCAGTAAAAGGAATATCATATTCAAATTCACAAAATACTCAGGCAAGGAAAGAATCATGAATGCAGCAAGGGAAAAAAGTCCTTGACCAACAAGGGAAGACAACAAAGATCAGGTTTGCAGCAGACCTACCCACAGAGGCTTGGCAGGCCAGAAAGGAGTGGCAAGATATACTCAATGTGCTGAATCAGAAAACTATGCAGCCAAGAGTTCCTTATCCAGCAAATCTGTCATTCAAAATAGAAGGACAGATTAAAAGTTTCCCAGACAAATAAAACTTAAAGGAGTTCGTGACCACTAAGCAATTCCTCAAGGAATATTCAGGGGGGCTCCCTGAGGGGAGAAAAGATAAAAATAAAAATAAAAAAACACCAAAAGTACCAAAGACTGGATAGCACAAACAAATACCACAAAATCCAGCGCTACAAGACACATAATGGCAATAATCTCATATCTGTGAGTACTCACTCTAAACGTCAATGGCATAGATGCTCCAATCAAAAGACACAAGGTAACAGGGTGGGGAAAAAGCAAGGTCCATCTATATGCTGTTTACAAGAGACCCATATTATACCTAAACACACCTTCAGATTGAAAGTAAGGGGCTGCAGAACCTTGTATCATGTTAATGATAGCCAAAGAAAGACAGAGTAGCCTTACTCATATCAGACAATCTAGACTTCAAAATAAAGACTGTAACAAGAGATGAATAAGTGTGTTGTATCTTAATTGAGGGGGTCTACCCACCAAGAAGAATTAACAATTGTAAACATTTATGCTCCCAATGTGAGAGCACCCAAAGATATAAATCAATTAATCACAAATATAAAGAAGCTCATTGATAATAAAACCATAATAGTATGGGACTTCAACACCCCATTATGACAACAGAAAGATCATTTAAACAGAAAATCAACAAACAAACAATGGATTTGAGTGAGACACTGGACCAGATGGATTTAGCAGTTATATTCAGAACATTTCATCCTAAAGCAGCAGAATGTACATTCTTCTCCAGGACACATGGAACGTCTGCAGAATAGATATCATACTGGAAAACAAATCAGCCCTCAAAAAGTACAAAAAGTTCGAGATCATACCGTGCATATTATCAGACCACAATGCTATAAAACTCAAATTCAACCACAAGAAACAATTTGGAAAGATAACAAACACTTGGAGACTAAAGAACATACTACTATAGAATGAATGGTGCAATACAAGCTGGTGCAGCCACTCTGTAAACAGTATGGAGTTTCCTCAAAAAACTAAAAACAAAACTACCCTACGACCCAACAATTGCACTGCTAGGCATTTATTGAAGGGATACAGGTGTGCTGTTTTGAAGGGACACATGCACCACCCCCATGATTATAGCAGCACTGTCAACAATAGCCAATGTATGGAAAGAGCCCAAATGTCCACCAATGGAAGAATGGATAAAGAAGTGATATATATATATATATATATATATATATATATATACACACACACACACACACACACACACACACACACATATATACACACACACACACACATATATTGATATGTATAGGTGATATATATATATATCACATATATATGAGTGATATATATGTATATGTGTGTGTGTGTGTGTGTATATATATATATATATATATATATATATATATATATATATGACTGAAATCTTGCCATTTGTAACTACGTGGTTAGAACTGTAGGGTATTATGTTAAGTGAAATTAGAGAAAGACAAAAATCATATTACTTCACTCACATGAGGACTTTAAGAGACAAAACATGTGAACATAAGGGAAGGGAAACAAAAATAAAATAAAAACAGTGAGGGGGACAAAACAGAATGGACTCATAACTATGTAGGACAGACAGAGTGTTACTGGACGGGATGTGGGAGGGGGTTGGGCTAAATGGGTGAGGGGCATTAAGGAATATTCTCATGAAATCATTGTTGCACTATATGCTAACTAATTTGGATGTAAATTTTAAAACATAAAAAATAAAATTAAAAAAAAGGAATGAATGGGTGAACCAAGAAGTTAAAGAGAAAATTAAAAAATACATGGAAGCCAACGAAACGGATAACACCGCACCCCTAAGCCTCTGGGATTCAGCAAAGATAGTCTTAAGAGGAAGTTTATAGCAATCCAGGCCTTCCAAAAGAGGTAAAAAGGTCTCAGATACACAGCCCAACGTTATACCTTAAAGAGCTGGAAAGAGAACAACAAATAAAACCAAAACCAGCAGAAGACAAGAAATGATAAAGATTACAGCAAAAATCAATGCTATCGAAACTGAAGACAAAAACAAAAACACACACAGAAAAAACAACAACAAATAACCACCCTCCACCCACACACAAAAGAGTAGAACAGATCAATGAAACCAGAAGCTTGTTCTTTGAAATAATTAATAACATTGATAAACCACTCGCCAGTTGGATCAAAAAGAAAAAGGAAAGGACCCAAAGAAATAAAATCACGAATGAAAGAGGAGAGGTCACAACCAACACAGCAGAAATACAAATAATAAGAGAATATTATCAGCAAATATATGCCAATAAAATGGACAATCTGGAAGAAAGAGACAAATTCCTAGAAATATATAAACTAACAAAACTGAAACAGGAAGAAATAGAAAATTTGAACAGACCCATAACCAGTAAAGACATTGACTTAGTTATCAAAAATTTCCCAAGAAAAGAGCCCAGGGCCAGATGGCTTTCCAGGGGAATTCTACCAAACATTTAAGGAAGAGTTAACACCTATGCTCTTGAAGCTGTCCCAAAAAAAGAAATGGAAGGAAAACTTCCAAACGTTTTCTCTGAACCCAGCATTACCTTGATTCCAAAACCAGAAAAAGACTCACTAAAAAGGAGAAGTATACACAAATTTTCATGATGAACATGGATACAAAAATCTTCCACAAGATATGAACCAACCAGATCCAACAATACATTTAAACGTTACTCACCACGACCAAGTGGGATTAATACCTGGAATGCAAATCGGGTTCAATATCCACAAAACAATCGATGTGAGTTATCACATCGATAAAAGAAAGGACAAGAACCACATGATCCTCTCAATAGATGCAGAGAAAGCATTTGACAAAATACAGCATCCTTTCTTGATAAAATCCCTCAAGAACGTAGGGATAGAAGGATCATACCTCGAGATCATAAAAGGCATATATGAAAGACCCGACGCTAATATATCCTCAAAGGGGCAAAACTGAGAGCTTTCCTCCTAAGGTCAGGCACAAGACAAGGATGTCCACTCTCGCCACTGGCATTCAACATAATATTGGAAGTCTTAGCCTCAGCAATCAAACAACACAAAGACATAAAAGGCATCCAAATCGTCCAGGAGGAGCTCAACCTTTCACTCTTCATAGATGGCATGAAACTCTATGTGGAAAACCCACAATAGTCAACAAAAAACTGCTAGAAATAATACAGGAATTTAGCAAACTGGCAGGATATAAAATCAAAGCACAGAAATCAGTTACATTCCTACGCACCAACAATGAAGCAAGAGAAAGAGGGATCAGGGAATCGATCCCATGTAAAATTGCACCAAAACCCATAAAATACCTAGGAATAAATCTAACCAAGTAGTTGAAAAATCTATACACTGAAAACTATAGAAAGCTTATGAAAGAAATTGCAGATGGCAAACACACAGAAAAGACAAATATTGCATGCTCCTGGATAGGAAGAACAAATAGTGTTAAAATGTCAAAAGTACCCAGAACAATCTACATAGTCAACACAATACCTATCAAAATAACACCATCATTCTTCACAGAGCTACAACAAAGAATCCTACAATATGTATGGAACCAGAAAAGACCCTGAATAGCCAAAGCTATCTTGAAAAAGAAAACCAAAGTAGGAGGCATCACAATCCTGGACTTCAAGCTGTATTACAAAGCAGTAATCACCAAGACAGTATGCTCTTGGCACAAGAACAGACACCCAGATGAGTGGAAGAGAATACGAACACAGAAATGGACCCAGAAACGTACGGCCAACTAATCTTTGACAAAAAGGATAGAATATCCAATGGAATAAATACAGTCTCCTCAGCAAGAGTGCTGGGAAAACTGGACAGCGACATACAGAAGAATGAGTCTGGACCACTTTCTCACACTCAAAATGGACGAAAGACACTCAAAATGGATGAAAGACCTAAATGTAACACAGGAAGCCATCAAAACCCTCGAGGAGAAAGCTGGCAGAAACCTCTTTGATGTTTGCTTCCACAACTTCTTAGTCAACAAGTCTCCAGAGGCAAGGGAAACAAAAGCAAAAATGAACAATTAGGACCTCATCAAAATAAAAAGCTTCTGCACAGTGAAGGAAACAATCAGCAAAACTAAAAGGCAACCAACAGAATGGGAGAAGATATTTGCAAAAGACATATGAGATAAAGGATTAGTATGCAAAATCTATAAAGAACATATTGAACTCAATACCCAAAAAACAAGTAATCCAGTGTAGAAATGAGCCAAGACATGAGCAAACACTTTCCAAGGATGACATCCAGATGGCCAAATGAAACATGAAAAAATGCTCAACATCACTCATCATCATGGAAGTACAAATCAAAAACACAATGAGATAACACCTCACCCCTGTGAGAATGGCTAACACTAACAACTCAGGCAACAACAGATGTTGGTGAGGAAGCGGAGAAAGAGGAACTCTTGCACTGCTGGCGGGAATGCAAACTGGCACAGTCACTCTGGAAACCAGTAGGTAGGTTTCTCACAAAATGAAAAAGAGGACTACCCTACAACCCAGCAGTTGCACTGCTAGGTATTTATCCAAATGATACAGATGTGCTATTTTGAAGGGAAAGGTGAACCCCAAAGTAATAGAAGTACCATCAACAGCAGCTAAAGTATAGAAAAAACGCAAATGTCCATCGATGGATGAATGGATAAAGAAGATGTGGTGTACACACACACACCACACACACACACACACACACACACACACACACACGCACACACACACACACACACACACACACAATAGAGTATTGCTTAGCAATCCAAAAGAATAAAATGTTGCCATTTAACCTGCATGGATGGAACTAGAGGGTATTATGCTAAGCGAATTTAGTCAGAGAAAGACAAATATTATAGGACCTCACACATATGAGGACTTTAAGATACAAAACAGATGAATATAAGGGATGGGAAGCAAAATAATATAAAAACATGGAGGGGGTCAAAAACATTAAAGAAAACCTCTTAAATGTGGAGAATAAACAGGGTTACTGGAAGGACTGTGGGAGGGCTGATGTGCTAAATGGGTAAGGGACTTTAAGTAATCTACTACTGAGATCATTGTTCCACATTATGCTAAGTTGGATGTAAATTTTAAAAATAAATTAACTAACAATTAAAAAAAATTAACCCAGTTAATAAAAGACATCCCAACAGAATATTGTTGAAAAGGTATCAGTCATGAGTCCTCACTAAGGTTTGTACCTAAGTGGCTTTCTTAATTTCTCTAGTTTCTCATAAATATGGACAGTGCGCTCTGACACAAATCTGCTCTTGCCCTGCCTCAAGGTGAGCAGAAAGAATATATTCACCTTTGACTTGGCTTGTTAAAAAGAAAAGAGAAAAGCAAATTCATTTAACATAAAGCAAGTTTTACTCATGATGCAAAATCTGCTTGACTACTTTGGACATAATGTATTGCATTTGTTTATGGCTGACTTTGCCTAAATTAGTGAATCTATTTAAATGACCAAATATTGCACATTTCACTTAGTTGCAAACACACACACACACACACACACACACACACACACACACACACATACAAATAGCATGAAACAAAAGTGAATAGGATATAACATAAATGCAGTAAGGACATAAAAGATTAGTTTTCCTATAAAACATAAAATAACTGCTTTGGCAACAGTTTTCCATTTGATAACTTCACAAGCAAATTTATATTGACTTCCAATTTATTAGCCATTTTTTGAAATACTATGTTTAATGATAACTCTAAATACAAATGGGATTATTTTTCAGAAAGAGGGAAACATTTTTTTCTCCTTAGTATATTAATTAAGCTGAAAACTGAAAGGATATCAGTTTTGTAAAAGACAATCCCAACAGACAACATTGTTGGTATCTGAACCATCATGTCAGTAAAAGTAGTCAGTGAGGCTGTATCCTTGACTGAAAATCATGCACCATTTGTGGAGGGAACACCAGAAACTCTCCTCCAACGTGATGGTTGTCATTCAGGAGCTGTATTTTTTTTTATTTGATGAAATGGCATGTTCAAACTATCTTTATCATGACTCCAGTCTCTGGTTTTTTAAGTCCAGGTCAGTTCTAAAATGGTCTTAATTCATTTGCCTTGGGTAACTTCTCTTAATCCTGAATACCCAAATAAAAGAGACCTCAAATCAATTTTTTCATCATTAAAGAAAATAGGTCTACCAAAACGACATATTCCAAACCTTACTAGCTATGATAGTATGCTCATCTCTTCCAAGTTACTAAAAGATTACTGATTGTATTCAGCTTAATGGTCAACCTGGCATTTAATGGGAGCCTAGGGAAACAACAGTAATGTATTTTTGGAATTTCAGGCTATTTCTTTGTTTCAATCAGCAGTCACTATAAATATGTTATGGTCTACAGATTTATTCTAGACCTATTTTCTATGTTTAAGTTTATATTTGAGAGAGAGAGAAAGAGCATGAGCCAGGGAAGGGCAGAGAGAGGGAACACAGAATCGCAATCAGGCTCCAGGCTCCCAGCTGCCAGCACAGAGCCCAACATGGACCTCAAAGTCACCAACAGTGAGATCATGACCTGTGCCAAAGTCAGAGGATTAACCAACGGAGCCACACAGATACCCGAAGACCTATTTTAAATTTGCAAATATCAGACTCCAAAAGTACTGACTATTATCTAAGCCTTTAGCTCATTCACAAGTTGTAATGACTTTGAACAAAAGTAATTTTGATAAGATGCGCTAGTCTTCTATTTTTAGGAGCTACACAGACATAGAAGCAGGAAACCAACAGCTTCCTCATACACAACTTAAGAATCATCTCTACACCCCTGATGCCAATTTAAAACAACCATTATATGGCCACTTGATCAACATTCATAAGGTCATGGCAATGGTTTGGAAATGCCAAATGAAACCAGAGCTCAACACATGTAAGGAGTCACACCATGACCCTTAGGATTTCCATCTACATGTCCAAATGACAACTATTAACAGCTGCTTTCCTGTCAATTTAATGATGGTACAACTTGCATGAATGCAAATATAACATACTTTTTAAAACAAAGATCATTCTGAAATAGACAATCTATGCAGAAAAATCCTAAGTTCTATTTCAAACAATCAGCTGCACCCAAAGAAAGAGCGATACTCTCTTAACTATAAATAACTTACTTTCAAAATCTACAACGTGTTTTCACCAATACAGCTCAGTCATGTTACCAAGAACACATGGTAAACTCTTACAACAAAGGCAATGACCTTTTCCTCCATATTGTAGGAAAAAAATAACCGCTATTATCTTGACGTTATGAATTCATTGTATAACTCAGACCTGTTACAAAGGAAACAAACTCACTCAGTATTCTTACTGGCTAAATTTTGCAAAGGGAAGAATACGTTTATATAATCATTAAGGATAACAGAAATTATAGCAGTAAAAAATCAAAGGATGTGAGAATGAAATTCAACCTGTGGGTATAATTACTCAGATACTAGACTTAATCCCATTTCCTGAATTGTTACACCAGCTTTACACGTACCATTGCTTATATCATACCAGGCTGAAGTATGGCTTTTCCCCGTTCATCTTGGGGACATATGGTAGATGAAAGAAAGTGGGCTTTGGAGCCCATAAGAACAAAGTTATCCAAAGGACAGCACTTACTAGTACTGTGATCTCAGAAACATGACCTACTCTCTTTTGAGCTTCAGATTGTTGATTTTCAAAATGAAAATAATCATACTTACCTCACCTGGAGGTTATGATGTCCGTGCTAAAGATGTAATTCCAGTGCCAGCCAGGAACTTGGAGTATAGAGGTAGAGGGAAGATGCAAGTCTATACAAATAAATAGAGTTATAACTTGGGCTAAGGGCAAACTGGGATTAGCACTGTGTGAGCAAATAACGGGCACAAGGGCATAGAGAAAAAAAAAACCCATGTAGGTAGTGACTAGGTACAACAGACAGAAACCTGTGATGGAATGGATTTGCCCCCAAAATCCATACATTGAAGTCTTAACTACCCATGGGACTGTACTTGGATACCAGATCTTGAAAGGTAAAGTGGAGGTCGAATGAGCTCATTTGTGGGGAGGGACTCTAGTCTGATAACCGGTGTCCTATAGGAAGAGAGTGGGCAACTACACACACAGAAGGAAGACCACGTGAAGACAGTGGGAAGGAGGCCATCCACCAGTCATGGAGAGAGGACACCCACCCTGGCCACACCTTGATCTGAAGTGTGAGAAAATAAATAAATCAATTTCTGTTGCTTAAGCCACCCAGTCTGTGGTACATTGTGATGGCGGACCCAGCAAAATAATAAGAAATCCTAATATTTACTTGCTCAGCAAATAGTGTGTGAGCCTTTGAAGGAGTTGGGCACTGTTCGAGGGCCCTAAGGAACCAGCCCTAAACAAAGCTAGTTTGGTCTTTGGATCCCATGGAGCCGATAATCTGGCAGGGACTACAGTAGGCGACATCCAGCAAGCAAGAAAGAAAAACAGATGGTGCCAAGGGCCAGGAAGAAAAAGAATGCAGGAAAGGGATATGGGGTGTTCAGGTCGGAGAAGGAACAGTTTTCAGTTTTACATAGAGAGCTAGCAGAGACTCCACTGAGCAGGTGATGTCAGAGCAAGGTTATGACAGAAATGAGGGAGTATGTCTTGTTGGCATATCCCCGACAGAGAGAGGCAAAGTGAGTGCAAAGACCTGAAGCAGGAGTATGTGCCTGACAAGCTCAGGGAACAGGGAGGGGCCAGTGTGGCAGCAGCCCAGTAAAAAAGGGGAGGGGAATAGGAGAAGCCTACAGGGAGGTAGCAGAGTCTGGGGAGGGTAGCACCTGTGTGGTGCAGAGCTGGAGTCAGGTGTCTGGAGACATGAACAGCTGTGGGCAGCACATAAAGACTTAGAGGCCCCAGATGCTGGCATATAGAAGCCTGAGGCTAGCTGAGATCACCACAGAGTAAGGGCAGATGGAAAGCAGATGGGGGACAGGAAGAAGATGAGGACCTACCAACACAGACACTGGTGAGCAGCGGCCCAGACGGTGGGAGGAGGAAGGAAGTAATTTTTAAAGAAAGGGGGTAATCAAGTGAGACCGTAAAATGGTGCCACGTAATCCACATACTGAAGTTTGAGACTTCACTGTGACCTTCAGCTATGTGTGTCATCCATTAAAGAGATGAGAAGTAGGGACGAGTGGGAGAGGAAGCCCATTCAGACTCAGCTGACAGAGAAACAAGGGAAGTTCTGCAGGCACCGGCACGTGCACTGCTAGGCATAGGAAGACAAAGCAGGTGGTGCTGGATGGGAAGTGATTGCTCCCCGTGGGCCGGGAGAAACAGCTGCAGGTGCACAGGAAACACTAATGCTAGTATGTGCCACGTGAAATATTTGTACTTGCTTAAGCTCTATCAGAGCAGATAACCATGGACAGTTAACCATGAGATAAAAATAACCTAACTGTAAAGTCAATATCAAACCAATTGTTGACCCAACACAGATAGGCAATCAAGGAAAGATGAAACGAAGTAAAAGGAACTCAGCGAACACAAACCCCACCTGTTTACCAGTAAAATCACCTCTAGCATTTCTAGTTTTAAGAGGCCCCGCCTGCCTAGGGACATTCATGAAATGGCCATGGTATCCTGACCGTGGAAAAGTAGCATAATCACTTGTTTCCTAAATAGTGACTCATTTGAATGGCCACACGAGGGTTTTAGTCTCTTCCAATCGGTGAAATGGACCTTCCCGTGAAGAGGCGGATATAGGGCAAGAAGACAAGTAGACTGATGGAGCTGCTTTAAAATGTTTTTAGCTTCACTGTTTTTTTGAGAGAGAGACAGAGAGACAGACAGACAGAACACACGTGGGGAAGGGGCAGACAGAAAGTGAGACACAGTATTTGAAGCACGCTCCGTGTTCAGAGTCATCAGCACAGAGGTGAAGCAAGGGTTCAAAACCACAAACCGTGAGACTATGACCTGAAGTGGGACACTTAATCCACTGAGCGGCCAAGGCAGTGCAAAATACGTCTGGCCTAAAAGGAACATCAAGGCTACATCGCCTATGAAGGGGTGCAGAAGGGGCACATGCATGATCCCCTCCCATGCCAAGGTGTGGGAAAGAACATGAGTGACACCCCTCCATCACAGAGACAGTGGTGCAATGGTGACCCCCTCCCTTGATGTGGGAGGGCGCAAGTGTTAACCCCCTCCTGTCCAAAGGGGGGGAAAGATAATGCTTGAAAACCTTTCATACCCAGGGTGGAGGAAGTACTACCTAAGCCTTACCCTACCCCTTATGTCAGTGCCAACCCTAACACTTACCTTAAGAGATGTGTGTTTCTTCAGCTGTGAAAGTGAAAGAACCATTCGTGAAATATCACATTTAATAGTGACACCACTACTCTCTCCCTAAAAGGTGGCACTGTGCATGGGTGACCATCTCACACACCAACCAGGGGCAAGGCAGAATCCTGAACCACCTCTGGCGTCAAGTGGGGTGGGGCACATGTTTGAACACCCTCCAATGTTGAGGGGGGTTATGTGCATGTGTGAACACCCTTCCCACCGAGGTAAGTGGGGCCAAGCATGAACACTGTCCCTTGCCGAGGGAGGGTTGTGTGCCTATACAAATGGTCTGCCTCACAGAGCGGGGGTTGTGGGCATGCCTGAACCCCCTTTGGCAGGGAAGGGGGACTTTGCACCTGCGTGAACAGCATCCTGGCGAGGGGAGCAGGGAGCATACGTCAACGCCCTCCCTGGCCGCATTTCTTCAGCTGTGTTTCTTCAGCTGTGAAAGTGAAAAGAACCATTCATGAAACATCCCATTCAATAGTGACATCAGTACTTCCTCCCTGAGGGGTGGCGCTGTGCATGGGTGACCGACTCACATGCTGACAGGGGGCCAGGCGGAAGCCTGAACCACCTCCTGTGCTAAGTGGGGCAGGGCGCATGCACCAACGACCTCCCTGGCTGAGGTAGTGGTTCTGTGCATGCCTGAACACCCTTCCTTGCCCAGCGGAAGGGGGCACATGTGCAAATGCCTTCCCTCATTGAGGGGAGCTGTGTGCATGCGTGAACATACACCAGTAGGGGGGGCTGTGCGCATGCCTGTACAGCCTCCTGTGGTAGTGGGCAAGGAGCATGCATGCATGCCCTCCCTCACTGATGGGGATTGTGCTCATGTGGAAACGCCCTACCTCTTGGAGCAGGAGTTTTGCGCATGTGTGAACACTCTTCCGCCAGTAGGGAGAGCTGTGCACATGTGTGAACAGCACCCAGGGGTATGGGGCGGGGCCTACGTGCGAATGGCATCCCTCCCCTAGCCGGGGTTCACACTTTCGCCACAACGGAGGCTGTGCACATCTATGAACACCCTCCAGCGCTGAGGGGGTAAGGTGCATAGGTCAACACCCTCCTGTGCCAAAATGCGTATGCGGCACACGCTTGAACCATTCCCTTGTGGAGGGATGCATGACGTGTATGTGACTGCCCTCCTTCATGGAGGGGTTGTTGTGTGCATGCATGAATACCGTCCCTCACTGACTGGTGGCTGTGCTCATGCATGAACACCCTCCTAGGCAGAGGGGGGCGGGGCAGATGCGTGAATATTCCCCCATGCTGACGTGTCACGTCACATAGGTCAACACCTTCCCATGCCAAAGTGGGGGGATGGTGCACATGGGTGAACGCCCTTCCGCCAGGAGGGGGCCTTACACACACGAGAACAAACTCCCGCACTAATGGGGCAGGGTGCGTGCACAAACGCCCTCCGTCAACAAGGAGGGTTGTGCGTGAGAACACCCTTCTACACGGACGGAGGGCTGTATCCATCTGTGCCAGGGGGGGCATGGAGTATTAGTGAAACACCTGTCGTGCAGAGAGGGGGAGCAAGCATGACCTAACCCTTACCCTAAAGCCTAAATGTAATGCTAACCCTAACCCTTACCTTAAGTGATGCATGCTTCTTCAGCTGTGAAAGTGAAAAGAATCATTGATGAAAGGTCACATTTGATAGCGGCAACAGTACTCCCTCTCCGAGGGGTGGCACTGTTCATGGGTGACACCCTCCATCACCGAGGGGATGAGGAGCATGTGTGAACCACCTCCCATGCCGAGGGAGACAGGGCACAGGTGTCAACACCCTCCCTCACCTTGGGACGGGTGGTGCAAATGTGAGAATGCGTGAACGCACTTACAAGCTGAAGAGGATGGGGCACGTGTGTGAACACCATCCCACCCTGAAGGGGGCAGGACACATGCATGAATATTCTCCCACATTGAGGGGCGGTGCTATTGCGTGAATACACTCTGGAGACGAGGGGGTGGGTGTGGAAGCATGACCTAACCCTTACCCTAACTGTTAATGGTAATGCTAACCCAGACCCTTACCTTAAGAGTTGTCTGCTACTTCAGCTGTGAAATTGAAAAGAACCATTCATGAAACGTCACATTTAATAATGGCATCACTATTCCCTGATTGAAGGGTGGCACTCTGCATGGGTGACCTCCTCCCACACCAAGGTGGGGCTGTGCACATGCGTAAAAACCCTCCCTGCTGAGGTGAGCAAGACACATGCATGAACCATCTCTCATGCAGAGGTGGGGTGTGCCCATGAGTGAACACCCTCCCGACCCGACAGGTGGTCATGCACATACGTGAACAATGTGTCCCGAAAGGGGGATCCACGCATGTGTGAAAGCCCTCCCCAGCGGAAGCGGAGTGGAGCACGTGCTTCAATATTTTACCACTCTCAGGGATTGGGGTGAAAGGGTGAACACTCTCCCTTGCTCAGGTTAGTGGGGTGATGCGTGAAGTCTTCCCATGCTGAGGGGGGAGAGCAAGTATGACCTAGCCCTTATCTTAACCCCTAACTGTAATGCTAACCCTACCCCTGACCTTAAGAGAAGCATGCTTCTTCAGCTGTGAAAGTGAAAGCAGACGTCCATGAAATGTCAGATTTAATAGTGGCATCACTACTCCCTTGCTGACTAGTGGTGCTATGCACAGGTGACCCCCTCCAGCGCCTGAGGGGGGAGGGCACATGCGTGAACCCCCTCCCACGCTGGGGGGCAGGTTCATGCACCTACCTGAACACCTTCTCAAGCCAAGGGGTCACTGTGCTCATGCGTGAACACCTCCTGAGCCAAGGAGGGCATGGTGCATGGACAAATGCCCTCCCTCGCCAAGGGTTGTGGTGTCCATGCATGAACACCCTCGCACACGAGATGGGTGCAGGCGCATACATCAACATCCCCGCTGAAGGGGACTGGTTCCTATTGGTGAACACCCTCCCGAGATGAGGGGGGTGTGGCTCATGTGTGAACGCCCTCCCACTCCAACGGAGGGTGCAGGCATGGCCTATCCCTTACCCTAACCATGAACGGCAATCCTAACCGTAACACCTACCTTAAGAAATGCCTGCTTCCTCAGCTGTGAAAGGGAAAAGAGCCATTCATGAAACAACACATTAAGTAGTGGCATCACTACTCCCTTGTGGAGGGGAGGCAGGCTGCATGCCTGAACACCGTTCCGCAAGGACGGTGGCGGGGGTCAGGTGTGACGTTCCTCCCTTGCCAAAACGGGGATGCAAGCATGACTTAACCCTTACCCTAATCCTCAGGGTAACCCAAACCCTAACCCTCATTATAAGAGATGCTGCTTCTTCAGCCATGAAAGTGAAAAGACTCATTCATGAAACGTCAGATTTAATAGTGGCAACACTACTCACTTGCTCTTTTTCAATAGGTGAAATGGACATTCCCGTGAAGAGGCAAGAACAGGACAAGACCCTATGGAGCTTTAATTCACTGGCCTACAGAGACAACATCAATACAGTCAATAGGGACAACACATCTCCCCATGGGCCAACAATTTAGGTTGGGGTGACCTCAGAGAATATCCCCTCTGAGGGATTTAGATGTACACTTACCAGTCAAAAGTACAACCTCACTTATTGACCCAAAATACATAACCAACACCTTAGGTTTGATACATGTACCCTGGTAGAGTTCCTTTGGGGGTAGGTGATTGTTGTCTCCACATTCGGTGCAGGGTTATGAAACGGTGGTGGTGGGTGTTTTCTCCTCTTCCATAAAGAGTTCCAAGGCGACCATTTGTGGGAGCCAAGCGGTAGTTGGTCTGCTCCTGAATCCCTGTGTGCTTCAGGTTCCCTGTGGAGCATCATAGCGGCGGCCTAGTGGAAACATGAGAGATGTCAGAAGACACTCAGGTAACCAAAGATACGAATGAAAAACCTCCTGAAATACCATCAGAAGACTATGGGACACTGCTACCATCCACAGTTACAGTCCAGTTTCCGAGAGCATGTGGGATGCTCTAGAGGAATGCAGTGTTACAGTGGATGAGAGGTGTCCGGCTAGTAGAAGAAATGCTGTGCATCCCCGATGCTGGCTGGAGAAATGTCGTATATGTTGTCAGCTATGCCAAAGATAACAAAAGAACAATGAACGAGACAGACGCCTGCTACTTCAGCAATGAAAGTGAAAAGAGCCATCCAGGAAATGTCGGATTGCAAATGATTTTAGGTACATTAATTTTTGAAAGACACAAAGCACACAAGTGGGGCATGGGCAGAGAGAGAGAGAGAGAGAGAGAGAGAGAGAGAGAGAGAGAGAGAGAGAGAGACAGATAGTATCTGAAGCAGGCTCCAGATTCCCAGCAATCAGCACAGAAGCTACCCAGGGCTCAAGACCAGAAACCGAGAGATCATGAACCAAGATGAAGTGGGACGCTTAACTCAGAGACATCCAGGTGCCAAGGAAAACATCTGAATTACAAGGAATATCACTGCTACATCACGGATAAAGGGAAGCAGATGGGACACATTCGTGAAGCCATCCCACACCAAGAGGGATTGCACCATGCCCTAAACCTTAACTGACAACTAACATTAATCCTAACCATAAACCTTACCTTAAGAAACGCCTACTTCTTCAGTTGTGAAAGAGAAAAGAGATATTCATGATTTAATACTGGCATCAGTATCAGATTTAATACTGGCATCAGTAATCCCAATCTAAGGAGCGGTGAGGCTCATGGGTTGCACCATCGCACGGAGAGGGTGTGGAGGGTCGCATGTGTGAACACACCCCTTGCACCAAAAGCGATTGGGTGGAACGTGAATTCTTACCATACCGAGAGGGGGTGGGGTGACAGTGTGAAAAACACCAGAGCAAAGCTGGAATGGGCAAGGCAAGAACAACCTACAGTGCAGAGAGACTGGGGCGATAGCAAGAACACAATCCCTTGAACATGGAGGGTGGTGTCCACGCATGAACACCTTCCCGCTCAAAGTGGGGATGCAAGCATGACCTACACTTTGCCCAATTCCTAACCCTATCACTAAACAAAATCCCACCACCTAAACCTAACACCTAACCCTAACCATAACCCTAATGCTAAATCCTGCCCCTACCCTTCCCCTAACCCTAGTCCTACCTCTAACTAACCGTAAACATAAACATAACCCTAACTAACCCTAACCTTACCCTAACCCTCTAACCATCAGCCTCTAACTCTAACCCTAAAACCCTCATCCTAACGCTCTAACTCTACCCGCTAAATCTAAAACTATAACCTAAGGCCCTCTCCCCATGGGGATCCATATCGAAAGACTAATAACAGCACACACACCAGGACCAGAAACGGTTCAGGAACACTCAGCATTGAATGTGGACATCTCCATGTATTTCCAAAGCACGGCTGCAGCTGCACAAGAGGATTCCTGAGGCCTAAACGATGGGTGGCCCATACAGTTGTCTGGCCTTGGAACCAAAATACTAAGCCTGACCAGCACCCTCCCTTGTGTACGCCCTTCCGCCCTTTGGGGAGACACCTGCTCTGCTATGGTTTCAGTGCCTGGAACATCCTGGGACCTAACCCTAATGCTAACCAGGACCCAATGCTAACCCTCAACCTAAACCTAACCCTAACACTCACACTAGACAAACCTATCTACACCAGACCAGATACAGTTGTCTGTCCTTAGAACCCAAAGATTAATCCTGACCCGCAGCCTCGTTGTGCACACCACTCAGTCATTTGTGGAGGCAACTGCACTGCTGTGGGTTCAGCGCATGGAGCCTTGGGAACGAAGAAAACCCTAACTGTACCCCTAACCATAACCCTCAACCTAATCGTAACCCTGTTTCTAACCCTAACCCTACACTTGAGCCACACCCTCGCATGGGATCTCAGGTCAGCCCTTGGGGGATATCACTAGACTGGAGTTGCTTTGGCCCTGGTGACTTCCCTGCACCGAACCCTAACCCTGGCTAAGGCTCCTTCCCCATGGGGACCCAATTCACAGTCTGACATCAGCACGCACATGAAATTGAGAAGCAGTGCAGGAATACTTGGTGTGGAATGTGGAACATCATCATGTCATTTCAAAAGCCCGGCTGCCACTGCACTCGAGGATTCAACAGGCCTAACTGAAGCGTGCCCAATACCGTTGTCTGGCCTTGGAAACCGAAGACTATTCCTGACTGGCAGCCTCTATTGTGCACTCCGCTCAACCCTTCCAGGAGACGACTGTACTGCTGTGGGTTCAATGCCTGGAGACTCCTGGGACCTAACTGTAAACCTAACCGTAACCCTAACCATAACCCTCAACCTAAATCTAACAGTTTCTATCACACTAGACCCACCTATCTACACCAGACCTTACAGAGTTGTCCGTCCTTGGAACCCAGAGACTAATTCTGATGAGCAGCCTCCATTGTGCACTGACTCAGCCCTTCGGGGAGACAACTGCACTGCTGTGGGTACAGCGCCTGGATCCTTCTTTGACCTACCCTAACCCTAACCATAACCCTGATGATAACCCTCAATCTCACCTGACCATATATCTCACAATACCTCTACACCAGACCCACACCAGCGCATGTGCCCTCACTTCAGCCCTCGAGGGAGATCACGAGACTGGAGTCCTTTGGCTCTGGCCACATCCCTGCACTGAACCCTAACCCTAGCTAAAACTCACTCCCCATGGGTATCCAATTACAATGTCTGACAACAGAATGCACATGGGGTTGAGAAGCAGTGCAGGATCACTCGGCGTGGAATGTGGAACATCACCATGTCATTTCCAAAGCCCAGCTGCTGCTGCATAAGAGGATTCCTGAGGTCTCCCCCAAAGAGTGTCCAATACACTTGTATAGCCTTGGAACCCAAAGACTAATCCTGACTGGCAGCCTCCGTTGTGCCCGAGAGCATTCCTGAGGCTTACCCGAAGAGTGCCAGAAACACTTGTCTGGCCTGGCAACCGAAAGACTAACCCTGACCCGCAGCATCCATTGTGTACTCCAGTCAGCACTTCAGGGAGACCACTGCACTGCTGTGGGTTCAGCATCTGGAGCCTCCTGGGACCTAACCCCAACCGTAACCAGAACCCTGAACCTAGCCCTCAACCTAAACTGAAACCCATCTCTCACACTAACTCTATACCAGACCCGTACCCTCGCAAGGTTTCTCACTTAAGCCCTCCATGAAATTCACGAGACTGGAGTCAGTCTGGCCTGGTGATGTCCCTGCACTGAACCCTAACCCTAGCTAAGTCTCCTCCTCGTGGGAACCCAATTCCAATGACTGACAACAGCACGCTCATGGTGTAAATCACTCGGCTTGGAACCTGGAACATCACCATGTCATTTCCAAAGGTCAGAGGGAGCTGAACAAGGGCTCTGCTGAGGCCCAACTAAGGAGTGTCCTACACCAAAGGGTGGCCTTGACACCCTAAGACTAAGAAGGAATGGCACCATCCTTTGCGCCCTCCACTCAACCCTCTAGGAGACCACTGCACTACTTAGGTTTCTGCACTTAAGCGCCTCCTGGAACCTACCCCTAACCCTAACCATGATCCTCGCTGTATTCCTCAACCTAAACCTCACCCCAATTCTAACACTAACCCTACACCTGACCAGCTACCGCACATGGCCCTCATTCATACTCACTGGAGATAAATAGATTGTTGTTGCTTTGGCCTTGCTTATGTCCCTGGATCTAACTCTAACCCTAGCTATTTCTCTATCCCGATGGGGATCCAATTCCTAATGCAGAGAATATCACGCACCTGTGGCCCAGAAGCGGTGCAGGATTACTCCACATGGAGCATGGACCACCACCATGTCATGTCCAAATACCAGAGGGAGGTGCCAAAGTGCTTGCTGAGGCCCAAAAGTGGCCCACATGCAAGGCTGGCACTGGTAACCAAAGACTAAGCCTGACCAGAACCCTCCCGTGTGCCCTCCACTGAGCCATCCCAGGAGACCACTGCACTGCATGGGGTTCATCACCTGGGGACTCCTTGGAGCTATCCCTCACCCTAATCATGACCCACTCCATACTCCTCAATCGGAACCTCACCCTAAGTCTAACGCTAACCCTACACGTGACCCGCATCCGTGCATGAGCCCTCATTCAGCCCTCATGGAGGTAAAGAATTGTTGTTCCTTCGGCCTTGCTTACATCCCTTCCCTGGATCAAACCCTTGCCCTAGCTATGGCTCATTCCCGATGGGGACCCAATTCCTAACTCGGAGAAAACCACGCACATGTATCCCAGATGCGGTGCAGGCTTACTTGGCATGGAACGGGGAACAACACCATGCCATTTCCAAAGCCCAGAGGGAGCTGCACAAGGGGGTTGCTGAGAACCAACTGAAGAGTGGCCCACACAAGAGGCTGGCCTTGGCACCCAAAGAATAAGCATGACCGGCACCCTCCCATGCACCCTCCTCTGGGTCCCCAAGGGAAACAACTGCACTGCCATGGATTCGGCAACTTGGGCCTCCTGGAACCTAGCCCTAACCCCAACCGTGACCCTCCCCATACTACTCAACCTATACCTCAGCCCAACCCTAATGCTAACCCTACACCTGACCCTCACCCGTGCATTGGCCCTCATACAGGCCCTTATGGAGATAGCGGGACCGGTGTCTCTTCAGCCCTGCTTATGTCCCTGGACAGAACCTCACCCTATCCGTGGTTCTCTCCCAATGGATATCCAGGTCCTAATTCTGAAACACCATGCATATAGGTCAAAACCCCTACAGTATTATTCGGTATGGAAGTGGAACATCATCATTTCGTTTCCACTGCTGGGGTGGAGCTGCCCCAGGAGGCTACTGAGACCCAATGAATAGTGGCACACACAAGAGGCTGGCCTTGAAACACAAAGAATAAGTCTGAACTGAAGGCTCCCATGCAGCCACCACTCAGCCTTCTGTGGAGACCACTGCGATGCTAGGGATTCACCGCCTGGAATTACTTGGGCAATAACCCTAACACTAACCGTGACCCTCACCATACTCTGAACCTCAAACTCATTCCTACACTAACGCTAACCCTACAACTGACCCTCACCTGCACACTGGCTATCATTCATCACCCCATGGAGGTAAGTGGAATGGGGTAGCTGTGGCCCCCCTTATGGCCCTGGTCTGAAATCGAACTCTATCTAAAGCTCTCTCCAGATGGTGACCCGATTCTTAAGTCTGAGGATACCTCCCTTCCAGAAGAAGAGGCGGATTCCTCGGCATGGAACATGGAATATCACCATGTAATATCCAAAGCCCAGATGTTGCTTCAGAAGCAGTTCCTGAGGCTCAACCAAAGTGTGGCCCGCAAAGGAGGCTCACACTGGCTTTCAAAGACTAAGCATGACCTACACCCTCCCATGTGCTCACCACTGAACCCTGCAGGAAGACCAGCACTGCTGGTGCTTCAGCGTCTGGGGGACCTGGGACAAAACCTAACCATTATATTGACCAGAACCATACACATCATCCTCAACCTCACCCCAACTCTAAAGGTAATGCTACACCTGACCTGCTCCCCTGCATGGGCTCTCATACAGCCCTCCATGTAGATAATGGGACTGGTGTCACCTCGCCCTGCTTATGTCCCTGGACCGAATCCTGACCCTAGCTATGGCTCCCCCCAATGGGGATACAGTTCCTAACTCTGAGAACACCATGCACATAGGGCCCAAACCCCTGCAGTATACTTCAGGATGGAATTGGAACATCATCATTTCATTTGCACTGCTGGGATGGAGCTGAACAAAGAGGTTGCTGAGACCCAACTGAAGAGTGTCACACATAGGATGCTGCCCTGGCATGCAAAGAATTAGTCTGAACTGTAGACTTGCATGCAGCTTCCACTCAGCCCTCTGTGGAGACCACTGCACTGCTAGGTATTCATTGCCTGGAACCTCCTGGGACCTAACCCTAACACTAAACTTGACCCTCGCCATACACCTCAACCTAAACTTCACACCAACTCTAACACTAACCCTACACATGACCCGCACCCAAGCATGGGCCCTATGGAGTCCTCCAGAACGATCACGGACTCATGTGGATTTGGCCCTATCGACATCCCTGGGCCGATACCTAACCCTAGTAATGACTCTCTCTCATTGAGGAACAAATTCCTAAGTCTCAGTCACCACGCATATGGGGCCCAGAAGCACTGCAGCGTTACTCGCATGGAACGTGGAACATCGACAGGTAATTTCCAAAGCCCAGAGGAAGCTGCACAAAGGGTTTGCTGAGGCCCATCCGAAGATTGCCCCACAACTGATGCTGGCTTCGGCACCCAAAGACTAAGCCTGAGGGCAACCTACCATTTGCCCTCCACTGATTCCTCCAGTGAGACCACTGGACTCCTTGGGGTACAGCACCTCGTACCTCCTGGAATCTAACCCAAACCGTAAACGTGACCATCAACATACTCCTCAACCTCAACCTCACCCCAGCTCTAAGGCTTCACCTGACACCCTACACCAGACCCTCACCCACGCATGGGCCCTCATTGAAACCTCCATGAAGGTAACGGGATTGCTGTTGCTTCGGCCTTGCTTACCTCCCTGGACCGAACCCTAACCCTAGTTGTGGCTGAATCCCGATGGGGATCCAATGCCTAACTCTGAGAGACCACACACATGGGGCCCAAAGCTTTGCAGGATTCCTCGGCATGCATCTTGGAGCATAATCGTGTCATTTCCATTACCCACAAGTAGCTGCACAAGGGGGTTCCTGAGGCCCAACTGAAGAGTGACTCACACAGGAGGCTTGATCGGGCACTCAAAGACAAAGCCTGATCAGCACAATCCCATGTGGGATCCACTCAGCCCCTCTTGGAGACCATATCCTTCCTGGAGTTGTTGCACCTAGAGCCTCATGAGACCTAACAATAACCATGACCTTCAAAGTACACCTCAACCTAAACATCACCCCTAAACATAACCTACAACTGACCCGCACCCTCGCAGGGACCCTCACTTCAGCCCTCCAGGGAGATCACGGGACTGCTGTCGCTTCAGCCCTGCTTACGTCCCTGGACCGAACCCGAACTCCATTTTAGGCTGTCTCCCGATGGTGACCCAATACTTACTTCTGTGCAAACCACACATGTGGGGTTCAGAAAAGGAGCCGGATTCCTCGGCATGGAACGTGGAACATGACCAGGTAATTGCCAAAGCCCAGAGGGAGCTGCACAAGGGGGTGGCTGAGGCCCAACCAAAGTGTGGTCCATATCCAAGGCTGGCCCTAGCCCCTAAAGACTAAGCCTGGCCGGCACCCTCCAA
This sequence comes from Prionailurus viverrinus, assembly GCF_022837055.1. Lineage (NCBI taxonomy): Eukaryota > Metazoa > Chordata > Mammalia > Carnivora > Felidae > Prionailurus > Prionailurus viverrinus. The sequence goes on from NW_025927615.1 coordinate 1,654,447, forward strand.
TGCGACCTCCCTCAGCCCTCCAGGGAGATCACTGCACTGCTTGGGTTTCAGCACCTAGGGCCTCCTGGACCCTAACCCTGACCGTGACCCTCACAGTACTCCTCAACCTAAACCTCACTCCAACTCTAACGCTAATCCTACACCAGCCCTCACATGCGCATGGTCCCTCAGCCAACACCCCATGTAGATAACATGAGTAGTGTTGCTTCAGCATGCTTATGGCCTTGAAGCAAACCCTAACTCAAACTAAGGCTCTCTCCTGATGGTGACCCAATTCTTTAGTCTGAGGATACCACACACATGGAGTCCAGAGGAGGAGGAGTATTACTCGGCGTGGAATGTGGAATATCACCATGTAATATCCAAAGCCCAGATGTTGCTGCAGAAGTGGTTTTACTGAGGCTCAAAGAATGGCCCACGATGGAGGCTTGCCCTGGCAAACAAAGACTAAGCATGACGGACAACCTGCAATATGCCCTCCACTGAGCCCTCCGGGAAGCTCACTGCATTGCTGTTGGCTTATCGCTAGGAGCCACCTAGGACTTAACCCCAAACCCAATAATGAACATAACTATACACACCAACCTCACCATGAACATAACTATGAACAGAACTATAACAATGAACATAACTATACACACCCACCTCACCAACTCTAACCGTAACCCTACATCTGACCTGCAACTGTGCATGTGCCCTATTCAGCCCCCTATGTAGCTCAACGGACTGGTGTCGCTTCAGCCGTGCTTATGGCGCTGGAACATACCCTAACCTTAGCGATGGCTCTCTCCCAATGGGGATAGAGTTCCTAATTCTGAGAACACCACGCCCATAGGGCCCAGACCCCTGAAGTATTATTCGGTATGGAATTGGAACATCATCATGTCAATTCCACTGCCGGCATGGAGTTGCACAGGGA